>NW_017731732.1:1208433-1259011 GCF_001890085.2 Hipposideros armiger
GGAAGAGCGCAATGATGGTGCCAACTTGGGCCAGTGAAGCAACGTCCTCCACAACTAGACTGAAGAATAAAAACGAAGGCAATTTGTCTGTTCCCCTTCCCCCAATTCCCCAGCACTGTTCCCTTCCCCCCAATACCCCAATAAAAAAATCTTTAAAAAAAAAAAGTAGAGTGATATTTCCTTATAAAAGTGACAATCAAAAAATAGTTATTTGTATACTTACTTACCAAAGTTTAAAAACCCTTTACACTCCTTGCCCTAAACCCACTGCTCCCCACCTAGGGTACAGGAAGGATCAAGCAAAGAGCCAGGTGGCAGAGCCCAGGGCACCGTGTTCTTAGCCTAGGGGTTCTGTGCCTGCATGTGGTGACACTGGTGGCACTTGTGTCCTCAGATGCCATGTGTGTGTGTGTGTGTGTGTGTGTCTGTGTGCATGTGTATATGCATGTGTGTGTATCTGTCTGCCTGTGTGTGTCTGTCTGCATGTGTGTGGAGGGGAAGCTGTGTCCAGGCTCACGACAGACCCACAATTACCATCTGTGGGCTGAAATTCACGTGTACCTATTCAGTATGAGATGGGGTTTTCTTTATCCTCCTAGCCTTATTCTTGCAGTTCCCTAGGTTGTACCTCAAATGTTGGGGGAATGCTGCCTTGTTTTCATTCTAGGAGGTTTTAGGAGATACCAACTTAGTAGATTAGCTAAATTGTTGCTCTACTGTTCAAAAGTTTCCAGCAAGGAGTATATTGCTGAATCGATAAATTAGTCTGTGTAAGGATGAACAGATCACTTGGTAAAATCAGGACTATCTATTATTTGTTCTCACTAATAACTTTCCAAGTTACATTGTGTTATTGTGAGTTCCTGTAATTTTTGTGACAGACTTTGCATGTTTGACTTTAAATAAAAATGTTTCTAATAATATCTGTCTGGCAGTGCATGGCTTCGCTTTAATAAGTCTGCAGCACTTAAAAACAGTACGGGGAACCATGTACTCACAGGAGGGGGTGGCAGTGAGCTTGTCCTTCGCTGTCCCCTTAGTCCACAGAGGCTGCTGCTGTAGCACAGCGACGGACGGCTCTGAGGCTGCCTCCCGATGCTGCCTCTTCCGGGAAGCACCTCGCCTTAGCTAGGTTAGTTTTCTTGGAGAGTCTGCATCCAAGGCTGCTGGCGATGTGCTGCTAAGGGTCAAGTCAAGGTCTCACCACGAGAGCCTGGCCATTCCTCCCCCACAGCCCTGAGTAACAACGAGGCCACTGTCATGCTTCCCTCCCAGGTCAGGGGACCTCGTTAGGAGATGTTTTCGGGCTTCTGTTCTCATGCGTTCCATCTCGAGTGAGGGCGCCCAGTCAATGAGTGGACTTAACAACCAAGCCCCGCTTGTGGACACACTGTCCCTGGGAGCTGGCACAGTCCCCCGAGCCATATGACACTAGGCAAGTTCGACGTCACTGGGCGTCGCTTCCTTGTCACAAAATGGAGATTCGCCACTGATTTCAGCATGTAGCATCCGCTGTTGGGTATTGGGTTCCAGAGATGGATAAGGCTTCTTCAGTGATGACTGCAAAGTCACACTGTGACGCAACACTGCCCTGTGGTGACCATCGTATGATCCAGGACACAGGACACAGGAAGTCCAAGGAACAGAAGAAATGCATGGTGGACATAATGTTCCTTAATCTGAGGCCCAGCCATGTCCCCTTCCACTGTCTTCACACTGAGGGTGCTGCTGCCCTCACCCTCTGATGGCACGTCCATCTGCCCAGCGTTAAAGGGCTCCCAAGTGTTTATGGCAATTACAGCCAGACCACAGTGTATGCTGGCTGGGTGTTCACATGCATCTCAGCCCAACCACAAGCTGGGATCCAGACAGGCTGGTTGTCCCCAGCAGCCAGCCCTCATCTCCTTGTCAGAGATGATGTCACACACCAGCACTGGGCTTTGCACACACCTGCCCGGCCCAGTACCTGGTCTTAACATGCACAGCCTCTGAGAAGAGTGAGCCCCAACTCTGGTGACAACTCAGTCCCTTGGCACGAATGCCTCTCGGTAGGTGCTGATGTTTACCATTACCTAGTTCAAAATCCCTTTCATTCGCTGATCCAACAACTGCCCAGGTAGTGGTGTTCTCAGGTTTCACAAAACACAACTGGGAGTGACCATTTTTTTCAGTAGCATCTCCAGACCCTTCTCCTGGGCTATAGAATCGTGGTCTGGGTTTTGTTGAAGTGGGTGGTAAAGAGATCCTTGATCCCTTGCTACCTGGAATGGGCTGCACCCTCCCCTTATGAAGCTAATTAGCATCATGGGTGACTCACTGCACAGGCTCCCGCACATAACAGCAAACTTCGTGTCCACTCAAGACATGGTATTTACAGGCAGAAAAAACTTTCATTTTATCTGGAGAAGAATTAAAATCATAGTTTTTTTACTCTTGAAAGGGACTTCAGACAAGATGATCATAAATCCCTCTCTTTGTCTGGTAATTGCAGGTTAGAAAGGATAGAGAACTCGAGTTTATGCAAGGGGTGACAATTTTACCTTAAGCTAAAGTAGGGGACCAGCCAGAAATAAATGCCACCCAGCAGTTGCTATCATTAAACACTCACTATGACATGTCCACATATGTCATTTCTTTTCACTACAGTACATCCTTGGGCACCATTAATACAGTGTTCAATGCATACTTATTGACTGAATAAATTTGTTTCTACTTAGAACAGCTTGGGAAAGGCTCACACACTTGCAGTTACTTCCACTGTACACTGAGTACATAGAGTGAGAGAAAAATGCTAATTACTCTTTTTTCTGGGATCTGCAAGGCAGTCAGTCAGCCAGCTGCTGGAGGTGGGATCGGAGCAGTGAGTATGGGCACAACTACCATCTTGGTGGCAACCAAGAAAATGGCAAGACCAATATGTTCCTATACGGTAACTCAGAATTCCAATATGGAGTGTATTAGCCATAACTGAAGACAAGCCAATTTTCTTTTTTGTTGATTTTTTTTTTGTTTTACATTCTCAATTGCTTTTTTTTTTAAATTTCAGGTGTACAGAACAACGCAATAGTTATCCTTTACACCCCTCACAAAGTAACAACCCCCCCTCCCCACTTCCACAAGACAAGCTGATTTTCCATTGATCTGGGCAAGCAACAGGTCTCTCAAGGGACCCTGAGTGTCCTTAATGACCCATAGGTGCACTTTTCCCAAAGGTGAGCGAGGCCTCTCTACATCTTAGATCCATCTCCAACCCCAAGGTGGCATCAGAAATGGTCATTAAAAGGTGTGTTATTTTTAAGATCTTTAATGGGATTTCCCTCTTGTCTCTCTGAGTTGTGAACTTGCCTCATTGGCTTGCGACATCCATCCATCCAGCTGGGATGGTGGACAGAGGAGAGGAAGAGACCGTTTGTTACAAGGGACACCAAGGGAATGAAGGTAACTCCTAGCTTTAAACACAAAGGGAATGAAGGTAACTCAGCTTTGACTCTCAAAAGCGGGGTTTTGCAGCAGTACAGTAGCCTGGTTTGAAATGACTAAGTCTCTTTATTCCCCTTCAATATATTGATGACCAGAGTGTCACTTAAAGGAGGGCCAAGCAGGAGAGGACTGGGGTGGAGAAAGCTTTTTCTCTCATACCTGAGCATTCTGAGAAAAAGAAAAGGAGACGGAGACATGTGTCCACGTTGTTTTCTTTAGGGCAGTGGGTCGTGGCAGCTGGTTCCTGTCTGAGATTCTGGAAAGCCCCCTGGCTCTGTGGGGCAGCCACGCCTAGAGCATATTTGCTCCCTCCTGACTCTCCTGGGCACCCAGTTCCTGTGCTGCATGGTGCTCTCTGACAGCATGACATGACCACACAGTGAAAGCCAGGGAAGGGGTCCCTGATGGTCTTCAGCTGAGGAAAAGCCAAGTCTATGAGGGCGGCTGCTTGATGCTCCTGGGAGCAATTCCTAGCCAAAATGAGAGGGTCACGGTGGACCCAGGTGTAGACAGAGCACCAGAGGTCAGCAGGTGTGGTCGGGGGTTACCCCAGGACCCACACAACGCTGCAGGGCCCCCGCCCCAATGCTGTAAAGGCATAGAAACCACTGCTTTCCACGTATGAGTTGTGCATGCTGAGCCCTGCGGCCCATGGACACGCTGAAGGTCAGCCTGCCTTCCGGCAGGTCCCCAGAGGTGAGCGCGGCAGGCCGGGCAACACAGGTCAGTGTTTACTGTGAGGCGCTGGCTGGCTCCTATTTCATTTGAACACTGGCTCAGAGAGGCTCCCCAGATGTCCCAAGGGGTGTATTGTTTACACAGAGCCCAGGCTTCACTGAGCAGATGTGTCATCGGGTGTTCCAGGAGCTGGTGTTGGCAGTCTCCTTGCTGCTACCAGCTTCCAGGAGGGTGGCGCTGAAACTCCAGCAATGCCATCGCGCGAGGGCTTCTCACCGCGCAGGAAGGATGACAGTGACAGGGCGAGGCCTAGCACACAGGATGGCAACATAGGCCAGATACTGATGACAGTGAACACCCCTCCAACCCACCGTGTCACCTGTGTCCCCACAGGCTGGTTTCCACGGGCAGCCAGCGTCCTCATCCACAGAGTTCGACTCAGAGAAAGCCTGTTGGCTTTAATACCACTTCTGGAACCGGGGCCCCAGGTGCTTGAGCTGAGGGGGCGTCGTCAGCGCTCGTCTTCCGCAGGCCCAGCTCGCCGCCGTCCAGGTTTGGGGTTTCCCGAAGCCTGCGCTGGAGCAGTTTCCGCCTCCACCGCATGCACAAGGCGGCGACATCCAGTTCCTCCGGATCTGGGTACCGATGTCTCAACCCCTGCTGGAGACAGACAGAGTTCAGCACTGGGTGCCTGGGTGCACACTCCCCTGTCTGCTGGCTGGAGCTCTTGGGGGAGTCCTCTGAGAGGCTGGGGCTGCTTTTCTGACTTTGTAGCCCTCATTTACCAGAAACCAAGGAGCGGTGTTTGAAGACGTCCTCGGGGTTGAAGGAGAAGCACAACAGAGCAAAGGATCTTATGTTGTCACAATGGAATGTTCTGAGAATGTAGTCCAAAAAAAAGAACAACAGCAAAAAAAACCAACAACCCCTCTTTACCCCCAATTCTGCCTCCTTTTGGACCTTGCCTATTCATTTTGCTCAATGAAAACTCTCCATGGTCTGGCCATTGGCCTGAGCAGAGCTGGGACACAGGTGGACACTCGGCCTTACTCTCAGGCTGTCCTGCCCTTGGGTGGCCTGGAGATTGGGGCATGGGGACTGGCTGGCCTCAGTTGATACCGAAGGGTCAGTAGGAGGTTGTGGCCATGCTTGGGGGACAGACACTGCTACACAGGGGCCACTCTGGAACTTGTAGCTAAAATATGCACATTTTTCAAATGCTTTTCCCTGGGTGTGTCTATTTTATGAACTCTGTGATCTTAACTGATACACAGTTTCTTTAAAGTTGAAATGAAAAATTCTCCCTCTATGTACTCAGCATTCCCATGCACCAGCGCACTGGTCCAGGCCTGTGGCTTCATGGAGTTTACGTCCTAATAAAAGAGCCAAACAAATACATGAATGCAAGGGGGGATAAAAAGAGAAATATAACTACAAACTGTGATAAGTGTTACAAAAGAACCGTACAAGGCACTAAAATAGAGAAAACTGGGTGTGATGTAGTTTAGAGATAGTGGGGGTGTTTCCTCTTTCTGAGGAGGTGGAATTTAATGTGGTACCTAAAGTATGGAAGGAGCCAGAGATATGGGAGAACTTGGTAGAAGTGAAGGGGGCAGAGGTGCATCTCACAGGTAGAATGATGCCCATGTAACCTCATGTCAAGGCCCTGGGCAGTGTCCTCTTAGACACTCAAATATTTCCCATTTTCATCCTCTACTCAGGATACAGAAACCTGGAAAGAGTGTTGCTCCCACCCTAACAATAAGAAAAAGTCAGACAATCCACAAAATCATAACTTTTCTTGAACACCTGCTCTCAGGCTTTCTCTAGGACCTCCCCGGGGACTGTAAAAAAAGATTTGGGGCAGGACAGATGGTTGGGAATGGCTCCTTGCAGTGAGGGCTGTGGGGAGGGAGGCAGCCACCATTGTGACAAAGGCCCAAAGCTCCATCCACATCGTCTCCTTATGGAACGAAAGCCTGAAGTCACTGAGGGAAGGACAGCAAACCCTGTCATCTCTAGGTTATAGATCAAGTGTAGAAAGGGAACAGAATACAGGGTCTACTCCTGGGGAAGAAGCAGAAAATCATCCTGGATTCATAGTGTTGAAAATCTCCTATTGCTAGGGAAGAAGCAGAATCACTGAGAAAGCCCCAATCCTGAGACCTGGGACACTGGGCCTGCCTACAATTGAGGCTGAATGAGGACAGTGATGAACACCACCCTCTCTTCTCCAGGCCTCAAGGCACAAGTGACAAGTAAGCTATGGGAGACACAAGAACCTGGAGAAGAGTAGCTCTGAGGTGCACACTCACAAGGCAATCCTCAAGCTGAGAGTGGAGCAGGGATGTTGATAAAAACCCAAACCCGCAACTACACTAAAAAGTAATGCTAGAAAGTTTGAAGCCAGTGGTGCACCAAAGGGTGACTATAACAATGAGACCCACACTCAGCACAACTCCTGACTGCGTTGACCCACCCCCATGCAAAAAGCCTAGGAGATGGTGCCCATTTTCAGGCATGTACACTATTCATTTCATCTCTACCAGTCTACACATGAAGTCAACTCTTCAATGAAAATTATGAGATGCAGAAAGCGGGGGGCAGGCAGGGAACAATCCACTGTCGAGAGACAAGGAATTGAAAAACTCAGACCCAGATATGAACCACATGTTGAAACTATCAGGTAGGAAGTTTAAAATAACTGTGGTTAATATATTACTGACATTAGTAGACAAAGTAGACAAAACGCATGAACAGATGGAGAATTTTAGCACGGAGATACAAACTGTTAGAAACAATCGAACAGAAATGCTAAAAGTAAGAAAAAACATGGTAACAGATGAAGAATGCTTTGACAGGCTCATCAGCAGAATGGACACAGCTGAAGATAGAATCAGGGAAGCTGAAGGTAGATGGATAGAAATCAGTCAACCTGAAACACAGGTAACCAGGCTGCAGGTTCGGGAAGGAAAGGTTGAATTTAACAGCTAAGAAGGTAGAGTTTGCTCAGAATGTCTACAGTTTATCATGTTCCTCTTGACCTGTGACCTGAATCACAGTGCCACGCACGTGTGCTGTACTCCAACGCAGCTTGGGACCAGCACTCACCCTGAGACTCGCAGCCTCTGCGGCCCTCATGGTCTTGCCAACGGCGTGAAGGACCTGCTGTGCATTCCCCACCAGGAGCTCCTCAGAGGATTTGCTTCTTGCCATGGAGGCCTTCACACTTGGGGTTTATGGGAGGAAAGCAGCTGACATTACACCACCTCAAATACAGACACCAGAAGGTGACACCCTGAGCCTTTGTGGGGACTGTCAGAGAAAAGCTTCTCTAAAGGTGCCATTTAACAGTTGAAAATTAAATGTATATTTGGTTACTAAGAAAGTATGTCTCATGCATTATCTGTACATTAATAAGAAGCATGTTTTTAATGAAAATAACTACAGAGAAGTGCAGAACAAATGCCAGCATCCACATAGGATGAAAGGCAACATGACATTTTGTTGCATTCAGGACTTGGAGCAAAGATCAGGCTGGTACTTCCTGATGGAATCACACACCTTAATAAGTTTCTGTTTTAAACTGAACATAACTGAATTCAGTGATAAAAGTTGTTTTTCACCATTGAAAATGAAGGCATGGTGAGACTTAAGTGGTGAACTTGGATGAAATCTCAGGACTTTGAGGTCCTTTAGAGGATCAAGAGCTTGACAGACACACCTGTATGATCCACTCCTTATCTCTATTCTGGTGCACTGGCATCTCGGGACCCTGCTGTTGGGAAGACGGCCCCTCCTAGGGTATCATTTCTCAGAGATATTCAATGACCCTCCTGCAAGTGCGCCTTCCATGTGCAAACTAACCAAGCAAACGCACACCCCACCACAAGGGCTGGGTCCCAGACACGAAGGGATAGCCTCGGACTGCAGGGCCCACCCTAAGCCTGGCCCATTCCTTCCCACGAAACCACAGTGAACCTCTGGCCTGTTTCCCATCACTTCTGCTGTTGACAGACCCTGATGCTTCCCCCCATGGCCTTGCATGGCATCCTCGTTCTAGGGTCTGTGAAGGTTTTCTTCCTTCATGACAGTCATTTCCACGTTTATGCATCTCACCACACCTAACGCAAACAGCCCTGAGCACCCTGACAACAACCCCGTATTTGAAACTTGGCAGTTGATCGCAGTTCTTGTACCTGAAGCAGAAAAGTGTGCATGGCTAATATGGAATGACCCAGTACCTGAAACATTATTTCCCATTAGTTTAAAAATAATGTATACACTCTGGTCTTGGCGATGTTTTCATGTGTCACAGTGATTGATGACCGTTTAACTACCAAGATTTCCATTCCAGCAAAATATTACCAATAGAGATTTGCTACTGACTAGTGTACAGTGCAGATGTTAAGGGACTCAGGCTGAAACGAAACTATCCCATACTCACAACGTTCGATATTATCAACAGAAAAGCAGCCATTCCCACACCCATCCCCACAGCGTCCCCACCTGGAGATGATGTGGAGCTGGTTGCTCATGGTCTGCACCTGCTCCAGGGCGCACAGAAGCTCCTGCAAACACCTGGCATCTGTGCAGCTCTCAGCGACGACATGGAGAAGGCGGGCGAAGCTTTGTCCCGACATCGCAACCTTCCTCGCAGAGGCGATGAGCTCCTCTTTGGTCTGTATGAAAAGAAATTAGAGTGAAGGCAGGTGGGCAGTGCCATCACTGTTTCCCCTGAGAAGTTTGTGACACACTGTGAGGCGCAGCGTGCCTGGCAACACCGCTCCGACCCCAGAGCGAACACTTCAACTTGGCCTGAACCTCCTCTTAAGGGGTCAGGAGTCCCTCCTGGGCTAGCAGGAGGCTGGTGGCCCTGAAAACTAGCGGCATCAGGTGGCTGGCCCATCTCTGCGGGGGCTGCTGAGGAGAAGGCAGCAGTCCCCGGTGTGACCCAGTCCTTGTCACAGGAGCTGCCTGCCCCGGGCTCAGAGTTCGTGTTCGGCAGGCCCAGGGCAGAAATGAGCCCCCTAAGGATCAGCTATGGGAACTGTTCTGTTGAAGTGGGTCTTGGCTGGAGCAAAGGTGTGAAGGACGACAGTCACATGTGGAGTCTGCATGAGGGGACTGACACTTGGTGGGCTGGTGGCAGAAGATACCTACTAGTCAGCCGGCTTGAAATTTTAATCTTCCCAGGCCGTAGTTCTCTTCATTTGAAAAGAGAGGTTTGGACCAGATAATCAGCCTCCAAACCCTTCCCTTCCTTTTTGAAAGCCACGAGACCTTTTACTCCAATAAAATCTCAACACAAGGTGACTACCGAGACAGCTAATAGGATGAAAGCCGGGCTGGCCAGCTGAACCCAAACAAAACTCCTCCCGCCAGTCTGGACGAGTAGGCCATGGCCTTTGACAGGCCACAGGAAAGTGGATGCAGGCTGAGCGGAAACCCAGGGAAAGCCACACGTGCTGTCTTACAGCCTGCCTGCAGAGATGCGGTGGACCCTTCCTCCCACACTTGGTCCAGGCAGACGATGCCAGCCATGAACCAACAAGGTCTGAAGACACTTACTAGTCCCATATGAGGTCTACTGAGCACAGTGGAGCAGCCTCCCTGCCAGGTACAAAAAGGCCGGAGGCAGCAGGAGGGGTCAGGGACAGGCCAGGGCTCTATGGCTTGAACCTCCCACTGGCACCCAAGGAGGCAGTGCCAGGGCTCCCTGAGGTGTGGAACGAGGGGGAGAGGCGCTGGGGGTGGTCAGCAAACCTCCAAAGGGAGCCAGCCTCCCACTGCACCTGCCCCGCTGGGGAACCCCTGATGCATGAGGGATGGGTGCTGAGAGAACAGGCAGGACTTGACTGCCGGCCCCATTCTTCCCGTGAGGCCCGCCCTGGCTCCCTCTCCTCCTTGTACTGTGCACGAAGCCAGCTGTCTCGGCTTCAACAAGTATTTGTTGAGCAAACGCAGATTTGAGAAATCGTGAAGTCATGGGAAGTCTTTAGTGAGGTCACCTCCATGTGCGAAGGGGAAGGGCTCAACTGTGGAAGTCAAGTTGGAATATTCCAGAACTCATAACCCGGGTCTCAGAGGGTCCAGAGAAAACAGACCAGAGAACAGTGTGGTGTAGACCTCCACCAAGAAAGGACACGCTGACCTCTGTGCCTCTCCAGGGCACACCTCTGCCCATCTTCCTGCCTTCCTCCAGCTCCACTGCAGCCCCAGGCTGAAGACCTCTAACAGACCCCCAGGTGACATCACACAAGTTCGCAGCTCCATGTCAGGAATCCTGGGTCCCCCACTCCTGTGTGGCCCATTCCCCCCACTAACCACCACCTCAAACTCTTTTCTCTGTTTGGCTCAGAAACACCAGACACTTTGGTGGTTGAAGCCTGGTTGGTATGAAGATGGGAATTTGAGGGTTTAGGGGGGAATTCTGCATGTCCCTCCTTCTTACCAGGCATGAGCCTCACTTACACCTATCCTTTGCTGCCTCCCTCTGGGACATTCCCCAGGGAATTCCGTGGGTTCCAGGGTTTGCATATGCCAGGGTCCTCAGCCACACACCATGGCCAGCACCCAAGTTGTGTAGAAATTAGGATATCAGAGATGTTTGGGAAGAGAACAGCAGTCAGCAAGAAGGCGTAGCCACTGCCACCACATCTGACCTAATGACCTTGGGGTCACTGTACCAGTGAGAACCTGGCTGGTTGAGGTGGGCAGGGGTGGGGATGTTGATGTTAAACAATGCTTAATAAACTGAAGTGAGGGCCAGAAAGAGTCAGGACAGGTCACACAGGATGGGAGTTGGCCCCCAAACCAATGGGAGGCAGCCCCTTCCCCCATCTGTGACCGGTGTCCTGCAGAGGCTGCAGCCCTGGCTTCTGTACTTGGAGATTTTAAGAGATGGAAGTGGCCCCTCAGTTCACCCTCCAGGGATACGAATGAGTCCTCACTTTTATGAAATTGCAGCTTCTGGCAACTTGTCTCCCCTGGTGGAATAAGACAAAACTGTAGTGATTGAGCCCAAAAGAGAAGGGCAGATAGACATGAAGTGACGTCTGTGATGCACCAGGCAGAGAAAGAGGAGAGCATATGAAAACGCTAAGTGCCAGGCGGCCGAGCGTGGTCATCAGTCCTAACAGCCGCTGGGCCTACCGCCCACCCCTGCAGCCCCTTGAAGGCCAAGTACCAAGCCGCGTCCTCTGCTGCTCAAACTCTGAGCCATCAGGAACACATCGTCAGCCATCTGCCGGGTCATCTGGGTGATTCTGTCCCCACTGTCGGCACTGCCATCCTCCGTGAGAGGCTGGTCCAGCTCGGCGAGCAACCAGGCTGGGCAGCTGGGGGGCTCGGTAGGGATGCTGCAGGGCCTGTGCTGTGGGAAGAAGACAGAGTTAATGAGACACCTGGCCTCAGAACTTTCAATTGCGAGGGCAATTAGTGGGTTTTCTGTCCTGTTTGAAAGAAGAGCGGTTTGCCAGCTCCCAGTGTGCCGTCTGCTCTTAGCATCTTCTCCAAATAGACAGGAAGATGGTACAAGAGGAAACAGTGCATCTCCGTCACCCTGGTTCATCCCAGAATTTGCATAAACTGGGACCGGGCAAACTCAGACTGCAGGACAGTTGAAATGGCACAGTCCCTTTCCCTCTGAATTTTTGGGCCTCACCTGGGAGAAGGGAGAAATGGTGGCTTCTGGAAGGCATTCAGGACCCCCTGAATGTCCCAACTGTGGGGACCCCAACACTTCCATTTCAATGTCCTACACAAAAGGACATGGCAATTCTGCCGTGAACAATGGAGATTTCCCCCATTGACTCAGTTGTATTGTCTTGTGAGAATGGGCCACCCTAGCAGTGCAGGGGCTTGCAGGACCCTCCCTGAGCCCCTTCCAGACTCTGACACCCACACAAGCTGTCCTGCTCTTGGTGGTAAATCCAGTGATAGCGGTCAGGAGTAGCCTTGACTGTTCTCTGCCTCATCAGCCAGATCCCAAGCTCCTGGGGACAGGGGCTGTGCCCCATGTGTGGAGGGGAGGAGGGCATGGGCAGGAATTCCCCAACACCCCCACCACTCCCCTGGCACCCACGAAGCATATGAACACCCAGTAAGGGATAGATGCTGCTGTGGGAAAAGCACACAGTCACAGATGTGACAGTGAACTCTATCTAAATAGGGAGTTAAGCTCACGATCTTGTTTGGTCCAAGGCTGTAAATATTGAACATAGCAGGTGTTTCAGCACGAGAGAAATGGAAATCAAAGAGCAGCTGCTCTGGGCATGGACACAGCTGCGTGTAGCCTGTGTCCTTCCACCCCCGTGCTGATCAGCTGCGTCCAGTGCTTGTCACACGCCCCTCAGCCGAGCAGCCACGTGTGGGTCAGGCCAGGTGCCCCGGGACTGCAGAGCTCAGTTGTTTACGTGAGCAACTACCCCTATATGGGTTTGGAGGGGCTGGACCACCAAGCATAAGGTCACAAAGGGGACACATGAGGTTGTGCCTCAAACGCTGGCTGAGCCATCTGCTAGGGAACTTCTCGGGCACTGCACCCACTGCATCTCCCTCTGATCACCATGCATGCAAGTAAGTCAGGTGTTTGGGCTACACGATGCCCAGCTGTCCTGCTTGGTGCCCTGTGCCTGGAAGGTGCTCAACAAACCCAGCACCCTTCCAAAAAATCTTTTTCTTTTGCTGATTCCACTTGGATCCGTGCTACTTGCAAATGAAAGAACCCTGACTGGAGCAGGGTGGTACCATCCCAGATCTCAAGGTGGCCTGAGCTGTCAGTCACAGCAGGGGAATCACGTCCAGCTGGAAGACAGTGATTGCAGCCACAATGACGATGCACTTACTATGTGCTGGGCAAGGGCCGGTATTTTATGTGGATGCTTTCATTCACCCTCTGCCAGGAAACTATCAGTGTTCCCATTTTCTCGACTAGAATCGTGAGTGTAAAATAACTGAAAAGTTTCTGTGTGGTGTCAAAGCTGCGTGCCATGGCTGGCAGCCCAGGCAGTCTGACTCCCGAGCCCGGGCTCTCACAGGCTGCCTGTCCTGCCTGCCAGAGGAGGCTTACACACGTGGCCACCAACACAGCTTTCCCTGGAACTTAGCAGTGGGCTTTGGTTACTAGAAAGAGGGTTGAGGAGGGGGAGGAGAGCAGATGCGACTGTCCTACCATGTCCAGGTCCACTGCGGTTGTCCCAGGAACATCTGGACCAACAATGCAGGTCCCCGCTGAGCTCTCTGGGGTGTCTCTTGGGGCAGCACCCTGAGAATCCACACTGCCCGCTGCAGCCGCTCCTGAGGGCCCCTCCCCGCAGTGCAGCTGAGGCTGGGCAAGGTCCTGTCCGTCATTGAGCTTCAAGCAGCTGTCCAGGAGTCTACAGGCCTTAGTGTGACCACCTTGCCAGGCCTGGAGCTGGGCCACAGCATGGTGGGCCTTGGCTGCCCACTCCCACTGCAGCCAGTCCAGCATGTGCATGCCCCCCTCTGGGTGTTCTCGGAGCACAGGGACCCTCTGGGCCACCTCCTTGGTGAGGACAAGAATGCTCTCCAGGGCCATAGGAAGGCCTGCTGGGCAGGGTCCAGATCCCTGGCCTCCCGCCACCATCTCCTGCACAGCTTGAATACCAGACACCATTCTCTGCAGGGAGCTTTCTGGCCCAGAGAGCCTGGGGCCTGCGGTCTGGGGGTCTTTGCAGACAGAAAGCCTTGAACAGAAGGCATTTTGGAGGGCCTGTCCATAGTCTGCATTGATGCTGCTGAGGTGGCCAGTCAGGGCCTTGGCTCGGAGGGTGAGCTCCAGGCAGAGAAGTTGGAAGCGCGTGGACAGGCTGGGGGACGGCCTGGGGGAGGGAGCCAGGGCCTGTGCCACATCCCGCAGAGCGTCTGTGAGCACGTGGACCTCCCTGCACAGGAAGGAGAGCTCAGCTTTCACCTGCTCATCCCTACACAAGAGGCAAGACAGCCTGGCCGCCTCCTGCAGCCTCAGGGACACCTCTGCCGTCTGAGCCAGCGCCCCCTGCAGCCCCTGCTGGCTCTTCACAGCCTGTCGCAGGGACAGAAGGAACAGCCCTTGTCTCCTGCTGAGCCTCTCCATGCACTGCAGCAGGTCTCGGACAGCCACTGACCACAGAAGGCACCTGTCCTCGAAGCTCTCCTCCCACAGTCTGGGGGCGTGGAGGCCATCAGAGGCCCGGACCTTGTCCAGCAGCTGTTTAGCATGGCTTTCCGCTGCCTCCAGTCGGCCTTGCATTTGTGAAAGTGCTTCTGGGTGCCCAGTTGAGTCAGGGTCCCTCTCACCCAAATCCACGGGCCCACTTTTGGCTGCTAGTTGAACCATTAAAACTAAATTCTGCTGAAGCTCCATGAACACAGCAGTGCTCCCTGGAAGGTCAGCTGCTGGGTTGTAACAAAATAGCTGTTGACACAGAGGGTACCAGTCACCAGCCATGGCTACCAAACCCTGCCTGGTGTCCCTGGTTCTCTCAGACAGCTGGGGAGACACTTCCAGAAGCTCACTGGCTGCAGCAGCTGTGCATTGTGCCATCTCCCCTGCTAGGGCAGTAATAGAGGGTGCCGGTGTTGGGATTTCTCGGAGTTCAGTCACCCCCTCTGGCTCCAGTGGTCCCTCCCCTGTCAGGGACTCTTGAGTTATATCCACAGCTGCACTCCGTGCCTGCAGGTTGGTGCCAGCTGAGGTCACTGCCTGGTGGCCACTGCTCTCTACAGTGAGGGTGAGTTTGCTGGTGGCGGGGAGTGGAGGCCCCCACCTCTGTGGACAGGTGTCAGGAACCAAGGGACTGGAAAGATGGTCCCTGGGTGGATAGGAAGTGCCTGGGTCACTTTTCCCCAACCCACCCTGCCTCTGGGATTTCCGTTCTGGAGCTGGGGCATCCTGGTGGCTGGGGAAAAGGGAATAAGGCTGACTGTTGGCCTTGTCAAACATTTGGACTGGGTCCCGAAGGGGGCTGAGGAGATCAGGGTGGTTAGTACCATCCAATCCCTGTTGGAGGCTCTGAGCTGCACAGATGAGATGTTTTGCTGCAGTTAGACACGCCTCTGTGTCCGGAGCCAGGTGCCCACCTGTGTAGCGCTCAGTGGCCGCACCCAGGACCAAGGAGGCTTGATTCAGCTGCCAGATCAAGACCCTCAGGCCGTTTCGGAAGATGGGATCTCGATCTTGGTCCACGAACCTGCTCATCACCTGCACTATGTGTGTGGCGCGGCCCTGCAAATACGCCACCAGCCTGGAAAACCCTCCGCCATCCCCACTCCTCAAGGCCCACGTAAAGAAGTTCAAGTGCTTGGCCATTTCCTCAATGGATACGCTCAGGAACTCAGGAATGTAGAGAACACCATCGAAACATGCCAGCAGGCGCTCTGAGGCCCTGGCCCAGGCCTGGAGCAGGGCCTGCAAGGCAGCAGGGCTCCAGTCCAGGCGAGCCCCCTGCCGGCCTTGTGAGAAAAGCTGCTGCACTGTCACCACAAGCCCCCAGAGGCCTGCCATGGTGGCCTCCAAGTCTCTGCCAGTTTGTTGTCCAGGACAGCAAACCAAGACCAAATGGGCCACCCGGAGCATCTGCGTGGCTTGGTCGTGGAAATCGGCAGAGAGAAGCTGAAGGCTTTTGGGCACGGCCTCGTCGTCGCACGGGGAGCTGACGGGCGTCGTCGCTGAGGCAGCCTGGACCAGCCTTTGCAGAGGACTATGCATGTCGGTGAACGTGCCCAGGATCTGACGCAGCAGCCCGGCACGCACCCCCTGGGACAGGGCCTCGGTGGCCGCCCGCAGCGCCGCGCGCTCCTCTCCCGGCTCCCTGGGCTCCAGCCCCCTCAGCTCCAACAGCCGGCGGCAGTGAGTCACCAGACGCAGCCTCTCGGGCGGCGCGGCTCCGGCGGCTAGGCGCATGCAGGGCCCGAGCACCGCGGCCAGCAGCGCATCCAGCCGTCCCCGCAGGCGCTCCGGCCCGGGCGCCGCCAGCAGCGCTTGCAGCTGCAGCAGGTGCCGAGGCAGCGCGCCGCGCGCGGGGGCCGGGGGCGCCAGCGGACCAGGCTCAAGCTGTGCCAGCAGCTCGCCAAGGGCATCCCGGGACAGAGCCAAGAGGCGGCGCCTGCTCTGGGGGTGGGCGCGGGCGGCGGCCAGCAGCGCGGGGACCCGACCCCGCAGCAGGCGCCCGGGTGGCCCGCGCGCACCCAGGCGGCCCAGGCACAGCAGCGCGCTGGCCAGGTCGGCCCAGGGGCCTCGGAGTGAGCGCGAGCCCGCCGCCTCCAGCGTGTCTAGGCATGTCAGGCACCTGCCAGCCGCCCGCGCCGTGGTCTTAGCTGCCGCCGCGTCCTCCAGGAGCAGCACCTGTGGCGACAGTGGGGAATACGCTTGAAAAGGCCTACACGTGTCTGGAGCGACAGCGAGCTCCCCTACCCCCACCCAGTTTTACAAATGAAGGTCCAAAGATCCCAACACAGAAGAGAATGGAATCTCAACTCACACCCCCGCCCCCCAAAAACAAAAAAGTCACCTAGGAGAGTCCTTTAAAGAAGACATTTGCAGTAACTGCCTCCTAAATTCGAGCTACAGCTCCTGTGGGGTCCAGTGTGGGTTGAGCGTCCATCTCCAGGTTAGAGGGGGTTGGCAACCTCTGCACTAGGCAGGCACATAACTGACAAAGGTGTCTAGGAAGGGCTTACTGTTTGGATGGGGATTGTGGGGGCGGGAGAGATGCCCCTGAGAAAGCTCCTAGCCTGATGGCCCCTCTCGGCTCTGTCCCACCCCTGCCACAGAGCTGGCACCCAGCCATTTCCAAGAACCTGCCCTTCTAGCCCTCTCCTGTGTCAGCAGTGCCCATGCCTTCTGGCTCTGCCTCTCTGACTTCCCCATTTTCATCTTACTGCAATGAGGATCTGTTAAATTACAAATGCTACTCCAGTCACCCACAGTGCTCAAGGTTTAATGATGCACATTGCTGATATTTGATATGTACAGCACATAGATTCTAACAGGGAGCATGTCCCCAACAAGAGTTGTGGCACCAGGTGGCAGCATGTCTCGAGGGAGAGAAGGCAGCATGGAGGCTGCGGAGCTGTCCTGGCCCTGAGGTCCCCCCAGCGATAGGCCAATGAGCACAGCTTTCATCTGGGGCAAGTTTGCCAAACAGGCTGAGGGCTGCAAAGTTTTCTGTAGCTTCTCCCTGCGGGTCCTGGCCGCAGGTAGGCTGGAAAATGAATCCCTCAGTGACACCTTCTCATTAGGGGTTGGTGAGCCAGTGTGGGGCTGGTGCTTCATGTGAGTTAAGGTCACCGACCCTAACTCGGTATGTCTACCTGGCTCCCTGTGGCACCTTCCACAAGTAGCATTTATTACATTGGTAATGCCCTCTGTGCCTGTGATCTTGGCAGAAACTTGGGCAGGTTTCTCTTTCTAGGGCCGGTGTCCGTCATGGGGATGACACGCCCCATCCAGGCCTCCCAGCAACAAGCTCTGCCCAGCCCCACCCGCCAGCCAGCTGACATCAGCCTCACCTTCGTGGTGCCCAGCAGGATCTGCTGAGCGGTGGTCACCAGCGCCTCCCGGTGGCTCTGACATTCTGGCTGGAGGTGGAGCTTCTGAGCTATCAGCATGATGTTCCTCCCAGACGTGATGAGAGAGTCAGCCACAGGCCCCACTTCCACCTGGAGCCACTCCTCCTCTGAATCCCTGGCCAGCCTGCAGACATGCCCATTCAGCATTTACCCACATGCCGTGTTACAGCAAAGAAACAGACCCATCAGGAACTGATGGGACAAACAAGTTACAGAGCACCCGCAGCCATTAAAGTGGTGACATGGGTCTTAATCCCCTCCACTTTAAAATAGGTCACGGGGATGTAATGACAGCATTTCATAGGGAATACAGTCAATAATATCATAATAACTGTGTATGGTGCCAGGTGGGGACTAGACTTACCAAGGGGGGGGGAGGGTCACTTCATAAGTTATATGAATGTCTAACCACTATGCTGCACACCTGGAACTAATTCAACTGTAGTTGAAAATAAATCAATTGATTTTTTTAGAAGGTGACATAGGTCTATTTTATGATGACAGAAGCCTCTCCAAGATGTAGTGTTAAGGAAACAAAACGAAATCACGGACTAGTATGTATGGCAAGATCTCATTTTTCAATTCTGTGCTCATCTACACAGAGGACCATTTATCCTGACCAAGTCATCAAACTGGGGTTCTATCTTGGCATTTTAAATATGCTGTGTTCCCTTTTGAATTGCTTTCCTTTTCTCTAAAATGAATATGTGTAATTACTATTAAAAAAAACACCTCTTTTTGTAGAGAAGAAGTACCTAGCATCTCATTTAGATCCATGTTGTCAGAGGAGAGGTTTTGCATAACAAAAGCAGTCTCCATGAGCTCAGATGTCACAGCAACAGCTTCGTTCACGTGACTGCAAACATCCCTCTTCCAATAATAACCCCTACCACACAAAACAAGAGAAGTTCCACCCCCCTCCTGCCCTGTCATTATAATGGTTATTCTTTTCAAATAAGCCTGATGGCTGTGCCTTTGGAACTGTGGGCTGGGAGGACACAGGAGGGCCAGCTCCAGCAACTGCTGACAAGTTCCTCTCAGCTTTTGGTCCCTTACAAGTGGCAGCCAATTTCAATGCCCCAAAAACTCATTTTTCAGTTCAGTCCCAGCTGCCTTCATGTGAAATGTCCCGAGATCCCCCGTATGCAGAGTCACACCCACCCAGAGAGCCAGCCCAGCATGGCAAAATGCTGAAATGCTGGAGGAGAAGGGATGAGGGGAAGGACGCATGACAGCTGTCTCCGCCCCCTTATTTTCCTTTGGCCCCTGTGGAGCATTTGCGCATCAGCTACAGTTGACACTCAGGCCACTTGGCCCATAAATATGACAATGTACATCCTGCAGCTGTTCAGCCACAGAGCAGGAGCCCTCACTTGGGCAGCCTGATGTCCTGGGTCTTCTCATTTCTCAGCATTCAAAGGAGGGGAGAGAAACACAGCTGTCAAAGCTCAGGGCTGTATGTGGGAAATGAGCTTGGAGTGTCCGGTGTTCAGGCAGTTGACTGGCCATGTCCTAATATGACCTTACGCACAAGGTGCTTCCCACAGAGAAGTAAGTCCCCTGAGGGCCTGCCTGACTGCCCCACTCTCCTCTCTTCCTGGAGAGTTTAGGGACATTTTCCAGCCTTCCATCGCTGCTTTTAGATTTGGCTGCGTGGTTTGATGTTTTTAACTTGAAGCTACTGTTAATCTCCCTTGGCCTTGTGTCTTCTCTTTCAAGGATATGACTCTTACTCATGTCAAGCTCCTAAAATGTGGCCCTTCGCAATGTTCTTTTCTTCTTCATCTTCCCGTCTCTTGAGATCTCTGGAGTTGTTTATCCATATTTTCCTTGATTTCTTGAGTTGAGACACGTCTGAATTCATGTTCTCCCCATGGTTCGCTGAATGATGAGCTGCCTGGTAGCCCATTCTTGGTGGCAGACTGGTCCCCCTAGCAGCCCGCAGACTTGATTCCAACATCTTCTGGCCTCCAGAGTCACGGGTGAGAACTCTGAGGCCTGTCTGTCTGAGCCCAGGCTAATTGATATTACTTTGTAAGCAGTTCGTTTTGCTTTGGTCTGAAAACACTAAGAGTTCAGGAATTTACCAACAAATGCTTTATGTAGGCCTTTCCTCCAGGCTCACCTGAACCCAGGGAGCCATTTGCATGGACAGGTTTGGGTCATTTATTGGCTCAGACAAATTTTCTTCTGTATTTGTTCAATTGTTGCCTCTCCTCTATCTCTTCACTTTTCTCCTTCTAGAAGCCCCATTATTTGCAAATTGGATCTGTCCTCCAGTTCTATTATTTTTTATGCATGCTTTCTATGTCATTCTGCTTCTAACCCCTGGTTTGAATGATCATGTTGGCTTCATCTTTCAAATCACTAATTTGAGTCATAATAATAAGCATTCTCAAACTTCTGCTTCAAGCCATGAGGGTATCAGACCAACCTTCCTACCAACAAACACTTACAAAAGATGGATAAAATACAACAACAACAACAAAAAACCCCAAAAAGGAGATATTTTAGGGTATTAAAGAGCACTGAATTCTGAGTGATACAGGCTAAGAGGCCGAAAAGCCATGTGAAAAGTGGCAGCTACACCATGACTTCAGAAATGTCATGGTGCCAAGAAAACAAGAATTAGGATATGGGTCTTGTCAATGTGGAGGG
This sequence comes from Hipposideros armiger, assembly GCF_001890085.2. NCBI lineage: Eukaryota > Metazoa > Chordata > Mammalia > Chiroptera > Hipposideridae > Hipposideros > Hipposideros armiger. The sequence goes on from NW_017731732.1 coordinate 1,228,825, forward strand.
AACCTAATGCTCACCCCAGGATTTCAGCTTAGACCCCAAAGGCTACACCTTAGGAGTGAGAACAAAGTGGAACCAGGCCTCTCCTTACACAGGCTGGAACTGGTCTTGAATCATCTCAAGGCTTTGATTGGATAAGAGTGACGTCTACCTACTTTAACTGCCCACCAGAATAAAATTAAATTCTCTCTACAAGGAGACAATTCTATCCAGGAGCACTACAATTCTGCATACATAATGTACTGTATTCAGTTTTTTAAATGGCACCACATGGAAAGATAAAGGTGCCATCTTGAATTACTTGGGTAAAGATAGGCTTTATAATAAATAGTATTGGGAAAACTGAGTGGCCGTCTGGAAAAATATAAAGTCAGATCCCTATCTCAGTCCATACACAAGATTGAATACTGAATGGATTAGGGACTCTAAACGTAGCCTCAGAACCATACAAGTACTAGAAGAAAACACGAGTATTCTTCTTTAATCTTGCTATATGGAAATCTTTGTAACTATGATTTAAAATCCAAAGGCAATAAAGAGTACATTGGTAATTTAACTATATAAACATTTTTAAATTTGAATGGCAAAAAAACAATTAAAAAGCCAGAAGATAGATGGTAAACTAGGAGAAGAGATCTGCAATATATATGACAAAGGGTTAATAACAATGATAGATATGTTTCAGTATTTATAAACCTGGTAACAGAGCTCTGCACTGTGCACTTTGCTTTTATCACTTAACAATATACGTATATATGTGTGTGTTAGGTGGGTTAATAATATAACCCAACATATACTACATACTTAATACATACTTAATATATAATGTACTTCAGCCAAGCATCTCACTACTACAAACCTAGCATCTCCAGCAACTTGAACATACAAGGTCAGATTATTTGTGACAGCACTGATTATAATTTCAAACTCCAGAAACAACCTAAATGCCCATTCGCAGGAGAGTGGTTGAATAATGGTGGCACATTCATACACATGACACGTATTGCACACTATATTAAAAAGTAAAATGAGGGCCGGCCGAGTGGCGCAATGGTTAAGAGCAGGCTTGGGACGGCAGAGGGCCCCGGTTCGGATCCCACATATGAGGGCCAGTGACACTGCCCTCCACAGCTAAGATGCTGAACAACAGCTCGACCTGGAGCTGGGCTGCCATGAGTCGCCGGCGACGGCATAGGCTGCAGCCCCTGTGGCAGTGGGTTGCCATGGGCTACCGTGTGTAGCCAGCAGCCAGCGTGAGCGGCCAGCAGCCAGCGGTGAGCGGCCAGCAGCCAGCGTGAGCGGCCAGCAGCTGCTGTGAGCGGCTGTCCAGAAGCCGGCAACTGATCTGCCTCGCCCGGGAAGAGCACAATGATGGTGCCAACTTGGGCCAGTGAAGCAACGTCCTCCACAACTAGACTGAAGAGCAGGAGGACAGCAGCTTGTCTGTTCCCTTCCCCCAATTCCCCAATAAAAAAATCTTTAAAAAAAAAAAAAGTAAAATGATATGTGTGATTTCCGGGCTATGCTGTTAAGTTAGAAAAGTGAAAGTGCACAACAATATCTGCAGTCTTCTACCCTTCATGATAGAAAGATATTTTGTGGGGAAAACCCAAAGTGAAACATGAAAAGGAACAAGTGGCTCTAACTAGTTAAGGTAGTTGGCAGCATTCTAAGATGTCCCCAAGGTCTTTGTCCCCTGGTGTGCACACCCTGTACAATGGCCTCCGCTGGACTATGGGTCAGACTCGTGAATCAGATGGATGTCATGCTATGATTATGCCATGTTACATGGAAAAGGGGACTTTTTTGCAGATGTAGTTAAGGTCCCCAATCAGTTGGCTTTTGTTAGTCAAAAGGAGATCATCTTGGGTGGGCCTGACTTAATCAGGTGAGCCCTGAAAGGAGGGAATGGGTCCTTCCTGAAGAGACACTTCATTTGGCCTTGAAGAAGCAAATTGTCACATTATAGAGAGGGCCACGTGTCAGGGCCTTGGTTCTATGACCCCAAGGAGTTGAATTCTGCCAACAGCCAGTGAGCTTAGATGAGTTGCAGCCCAGCTGACACTTGGGTCAGCCAGATCACCCAGCCTGGTGAGAGCCTAACAGTGACCATGCTGCCCAGACCCAGACTCCTGACCACAGACACTGTGAGATAACAGGTGGGTGGCGATTTAACCTGCTGAATTTGTGGTAATTTGTAATGCAGCAATAGAACACAAATATAATTACAAACAAATAATCTAACAACACCGAAGGGGTGGGGAAGAAAAGCACTAACTCAAGGGACTTGGAGAGCAGTATGCTTCCTGGATGGGCTTTGGCTAAAACCAGTAAGAACTGCACACAAACCGCCCCCCAGCTGTCCATCTCTTTCTCAGGTGGTTTCAGGTAAAATCTGCAACCCCTTCATGTGTTTGCTACGGTTCAACAGGTGAATGGATCTGTTGTGTATAATGAGAGCAGGGCTCTTTTTCAACAATATTTTTGTAACTTTTTATTTTTATAAAATTTCAAAGTTCCCAAAAAGTTGCAAAAATAATACAACGAACTCCATCCAATATATCCTTCAACCAGATTCACCAATTGTTCTCATTTCCCCACATTTGCTTTATCATTCTGTTCCTCTGTGTGTGTGCACATGTGTGTGTTCGTGTGTGTATAAAAAGTTCCAAATATGATGCTCCTTTATCCCCAAATGATTCAATGTGGATTCCTGTGGAAAGGACGTTCACTTTTGTGACCACAGAACAATCATCAAAACCAGGAAAGTAAACACTGATTCAATGCTATTATCTAATCCAGAGTCAATATTCAGATTTTGCTAATTGTTCCCAATCTGAGAACATGCACTAAATTTAATTTTCAAGTCCTGTGGGGGGCAGTTCTAAAGATGCCTCCACCCCAAATTCCTGCCCCCTAGTTAGTCAATTAAATCTTAATCTGGAGCCGGCTAAGTGGCACATTGGTTTTGGCTTGGGATGCCAGCTCTGAGCAGCAAGGCACCGGTTAGGATCCCACATGAGGACCAGTGACGCTGTGATCTCTACCGCTAAGATGGTGAACAACAGCTTAACCTGGAGCTGGGCTGCCGTGAGTTGCTGGCGTCGGCATAGGCTGCAGCCCCTGTTACAGTGGGCTGCTGTAAGCTACCATGAGTGGCTGGCAACCAGTATGAGCTGTGGTGGGCCGCCATGAGCCGCCGTCCAATGGCCGGCGAGCAACTGTCTCACCCGGGAAGAGCGCATTGATAATACCAACATGGGCCAGTGAAGCGACGTCCTCCACAACTAGGCTGAAGAACAAAAGGACAGCAACTTGTCTGTTCCCCTTCCCCGATTCCCCAAAACTGTTCCCCTCCCCCAATTCCCCCAATAAAATCTTTAATAAAAATAAAAATAAATAAATGTTAATGTGGTCCTCCTGGGACTTTGCAGATGGAATTAAGGTTAATAATCAGCTGACTTTACACAGAAAGAAGACCCTGGACTATCTAGGTGGGGCCAATGTAATCACACAAGCCCTTAAAATCAGAAGAGGGAGACAGAAGGAGACATCAGAGAGGTTTGAAGCACAAGAGGAGCTTGACCTGCCATGGCAGCAGGCAGCCTCCAAGGCAAAGACCAGCCTCTGGCTGACCGCCAGCAAAAGAGGGATCCTCAGTCCCGTAACCACAAGGGACTGGGTCTGGCCAAGCACTGGAAGATCCAGGAAGCAAACTCCTCCCAGAGCCTCTACGTAGCAGTCTGGCCCCAGGACACCTCGATTTTGGCCTCAGACCCAAAACAGAGGAAGCAGCCAAGCCCACCGACTTCTAACCTACAAAACTGTAAGATAATGAACTTGTGTTGTTTTAGGTCCCTAACTTTGTGATATCCTGTTACAACAGAAAAATATGTGCCCCTCCCTCCCCACCAGTCTCTTTTAATAGGCAGTTCCTGAGGCTTTCTGTCTTGACCCTTGACGTTTTGGGAGGAGTACAAAGCTAGTTATTTATAGGAAGTCTCTCAACTGGGGTCTGTCTGATGCTTCATTAATGGATTCAGGTGACATGTTTTGGGATGTGATTTTGTGGAAGTGGTGCTGTGTCCTTCTCAGTGCATCACATCATCAGACCCATATGTTGTTTTTGTCCCAATAATAGTAATGTTAATTACTGACCACTTGGGTAAGGAGACATCTGCCAGGTTTCTCCTCTGTAACATGATTTTCCCCTTTGTAATAATTAATAAATACTTAGCAGGAAGATACCGTGAGACAACATAAATATCCTGCCCCTCGTTAAACTTTGACTCACTGGTTTCAGCATCCACTAGTGACCCTTGCCTGGAAGAGTTATTATTATGGTGGTTGTGTGCTCTATCAGTGTTCATTCTACCTCTATATTAGCTTTAAAAATTAGTTTGATCGCCTGCTTCCCCATGTAAAGCAACACGGTAGGTGTTGTCCCCAATTAACTAATGTTCAACAACATTTTAAGAATTTGTTTCATGTCTTATGTTTCACCATAAGGTGCTAGCATGTTTACTAAATGAGGACTTTTCACTTGTTTCTACTTTTTCATAATTTTAAATAAAAAATGTCACAGCAAATGTCTTTATAAATATATCTTAGCTCCTGGGCTGGCCAAGTGGCTTGTTGGTTAAGAGTTGCCTTGGGAACCCAAGCTCTGAGCAGCAGGACCACCAGTTCGGTTCCCACATGGGCCAGTGATGCTGCGCCCTCTACAGCTAAGATGGTGAACAACAGCTCAACCTGGAGCTGAGCTGCCGTGAGTCGCTGGCGATGGTGTAGGCTGCAGTGGGCTGCTGTGCGCTACCATGAGTGGCCAGCAGCCAGCATACATGGCCAGCGGCCAGCAGCCGGCAAGAGCTGCCGTGAGCTGCCGTGAGCAGCCATCTAATGGCCAGCAACCAACTGCCTCAGCCGGGAAGAGTGCAATGATCATAATACTTGGGCCAGTGAAGCTGTGTCCTCCACAACTAGACTGAAGAACAAAAGGAACTTGGCTATTCCGCTTCCCTAATTCCCCAATGCTGTTCCCCTCCCCCAATTCCCCAATAAAATCTTTAAAATATATATATATACCTTGGCTCCTATCTGTGGGTATTTCCTTAGGATAAATTAGTAGGATTGGAATTAATGCATCAACAGGTACATAATTTCTAAAACCTTAGATCTATATTATCAAATGACCCTATGAAACACCAATTTCCATTTCTATCCTGAGTATATGAGATGACCCATTTCTGCGAGCACTGAGTGATGTCATTATTCTTTAATCTTTGCCAATATGTTGGGCCAGAAAAACAGTATCTTAACTATTTTAATTTGCATTTCTTTGTTTGCTAATGTTTGGTGAAAAGAATTCTTGAGTATTAGTAAAACTGAATGTATTTTTTCATATTTTAAAATTCACTTTTATATCTTCAGTGAAATATCTGTACTTTCCCCACTTTTCTATTTAAGTACTTGGCTTTTCCTTGTTGATCCGTTTTCTTCCCTGTTTGCTGCACTGCTCTTGGGGACAGGGACCCGGACATCTTACTCATGGCTGAATTTCAGCACTGAGGTCAGTGCCTGGCACTTGAGTAGGTGGTCGGTAAATTCTGTTGGATGACAGAGGGGAATGAATACTCATAAGAGCCTTTCTATTTTAAAGATGCACCGGAAGTCATCATTCATCACTAACACGCTCCAGGCCAGCGACTTGTGTACGTCATTCCTCATGCCCCGATGACAGTCCTGTGAAGGGGGTGGTTCCTGCCTATACCTTGACTGATGAGGCACAGACACCTTCCAGGACAAAGCAGACCACTAGTAGGAGGTGGGGCTGAGACCCAGGCACAGGGCATCTATATTAAGTATGGAGCAGTGAAAAGGCAACACTTTTGTTGTAGCATTCAACTTTCATTTATAGAGTTTCATTTTGTTGTTATGACTAGGCCCTTTTCCCTTAACCCTGGAATTTAATATGGAAATACTTTGCATGCAGTTTTACTGGTAAAGACACAGTTTTGGAGCACTGAATGACAGACACGAAAATGATGTTTAGATGACTCTGAACATTCTTATCTCTATAATAAAAAGTAATCTGTGAAACAAGAATGAATCTATTATAGAAAGCATTTGACGGGACATAGTAAAATAGCTGCTTTTTTATCGGAAACTGGTCAACTATTCCTGAAATGTTTGCATGTTGAAGTTACACCCCAACCAACAACACATTAATAGGTTTGCTTTATCAATGGATTTTCCCCACCTGACTTGACTGTCATAGGCTCTCGTTATCCCTCTGCTTCTGCAAATGGGTCAGAGTAAAGGGCTGGAATTCTTAGAAATCGTTACCTCTTAGCAACTTGCACAAACTCGTCACTAGCCTGAGCCAATTCCTCGGCCGTCTTCTCCAAGGAGGCAAAGGCCTCGCTGCCCAGGTCATTTCTCTCGGTGGAGATAATCAAATGGCAAAGCTGGACCGTCATCGGTGAGATGAGCCTCTCGATGGCCTCATTCCGAATCATGGAGCCGATGTCATCCAGAAGGAAAGACTCCATCTCTTCCCGTCTGTGAACACAAGTGTGACGTGGTCACAGCCCATAGCAACTGACATGCAAGCATATTTCTCCCTGACTTGATGTTCATCTAATTCTACTCCAGTAGTAGGAAAGAAATCTACAAACACTAAAGGGATAAATGGGGGTAGTTTTCGGGACTTACAAGCATAGAAGAGGTTGTGGCTTAGCAGCAAATGCGGAAAGTGTGAGAAGACAGGAGATCAGTTCTAAGGGATACGAGGGGCGATGGGATCACAAACTATGAAACGAGACAGTTCAGGAAGTGGTTCACTAGGAAGGGTGCCTCAGGTCTTCATCATCTGTAGCATATTTTGGGGAATATATTTTACCCAACTTTTACTCTTTGGAGCCCCTCAGAGTGAGGAATGAAGCGTGTGTGTGGCAGGGGGAAGGCCTTCCCGGGCTTGAATGGGTGCCTGAAGGCAAAATCCTCAGAGATACTGGGAATACCATTATCCATTACTTGAGGTGAATAAACTTCCTTCCCCAGGTGGTGTGCAAAGCTGGATGACAACTCCAGGATGTCACAGAGAACTTTCAGGCACTACGTTGGTGGGCGGACAAAATTTCAGTGCTGACACTCTATGATTTGTTTGGTTTTATTTTCTCGTTCAAAATTTCCCTCAAATGGAGATGAAAAGAGGAACCTTGAACTTGCCTTTCTAGTTAGGATAAAAGACATTGCAACAGGTCAGAGTTCCCACCATAACATCTAGAAAAGTCAGACAGATGACACATATGCGAGTGCTGTGGAGTGATGATCGTGACACTGAAGCTCCAGAGGGGGGAGTCTTTCCGCGATGAGTTAGTATAAATGACTGTTTATTTTCATAGGGACATTTGTTAATTCTGGGCACAGGCTGAGGAATAGGACCTGAACTAATCAGAAGCCCAGTGCCAGGGGACACAAATAAAAAAATACTTTTGTAATAAAATAACCCCACACCTGTAAACATTACATAGTCCAACTGCTGAAAATCAAACATAGAGAGAAAAACTGCACAGTGTCCAGAGGGAAAAGGCATGCTATCAACAGAGAAACAGTATTAAATTGTCTACACATGTCTGTGTCAGTACAACAGGAAAATCAAGGGACCAGAGTCTCATTCGGTCACACAAATGTCCGTTAAAGTGAAGAGGGAGTTTTAACGCCCTTTTCTCAGAGCCTCTCAATGAAACAAGGAGTCTGGGAAGTTAAGGGCTTGTTCCCAGCCTTTCCGCCAGAGCTCAGGTGGTGACAGCTTATCTCTGAAGGTCCACAGACATACAGTTAAGTCCTGCTCTTGCCTTTGTCCCCTTGCGGACTCCAGCCTCTGCTTCTAAAGAGAGGGGTCTTTACATCGTGCGGGAGGTCCTTTGTTGTAATTGAGATTTGATTGCTCTGAAATAGTCACTTTCTCTCTTCAAAGAATAGACATCAAATAAGTCCATGTCTCTTAGTTACTCTTTCTCCAGCGCCTCTAAAATCCAGCGACATCGCATGAGTGCCTGCCCTCTGCCTGTTTGTTGTCTCGAATAACCACAAGGAAAAGCTTAGCAACTGCTCTGCTAAATGATGACGTTTTTTGACAACACTCCACTTACACTGAGGAGAGCCGGCTAGGGAGTGACCCAGCGGCAGAGTCCTCCGTGTCTGCCCCCCAGGCCGCTCCTGATGATGACTTTCTCAGCTAGGACTCCCCAAAACAGAGCCGATACAGGGGTCTGGGGGACTCACGTCATGGAGAGCATGAAGCAGGACAGTGCTATGGTCTGAACATTGTGTCCCCCAAAATTTGTATGCAGAAACCTCACACCCAATGTGACAACTGAAGGTGAGACATTTGGGAAGTGATTAAGTCATGAGAGTGGCACCTTTGTGAATGTGATTAGGGTCCTCATCAAAAAGACCCCAGAGAGCTCTCATGTCCCTGATGCCATGTGATGTCACGAGGAGAAAACAGCTGTCTACAATCCAGGAATCAGGCATTGAACCTGCCAGTGCCTTGAGCTTGGACATCCAGCTTCCATAGCTGTGAGAAATAAATGTCTGTTGCTTATTGTATTCTGCTACAGCAGCCCAAAGGGACAAATACAATAGGCAATGGGACTGAGGCGAGCAGTGTCTCGGCCTGACATACAGGGGAGCTTGGAGCATAAGCCATATTGTAGAGTTGCTCCTTTAAGGCCCAGGACCAGAGTTTTGTAGCCTCATGTCTTAGTCCCCTCAGGCTGCTTCAACCCCCCACAGCATTCAGCTGTCAGCTGCAGGCTTCCCAGTCCCCCGCCCTATGCACAGGCACAGTGTGGTGAGCATATCTCCAGCTGAGGTGCTTCCTGAATGGAGGGCAATTCCTTAGAAGGTGCACCTGTGGTTGTAGGTGGTTTAGTGTCACAGCAGTGGAAGTGGGTGGCCTGACCCGCTAAGGGAAGCCAGGTAGGGCAACAGAGCCAACCTCTGGCGGGGAGGTGGGGGGGAGCACTGATGGACTGGGAGCAGCTCATGTGCCCCCCCTCCCCGACACCTAGTGTCAGGATGGGCCCCAGCAGCCACATGGCCTCTAGTGGGGAGGATGACTGTATGTGGAAATCAGGTTCCTGTGGTCAGGATACCTGCAGAAACAAACAACACCCAGCTCTACCACAGGCTTCAGGTGCCAACGAATCTCATACAATGTGTTGGACATGACACACACAGTCACAGTGCTCGTCCCCCTGCCTCCTGGCCATGGTGAGCTCCTACAACAGAGTGGATTTCCATCCTGGCCTGACAAAATGCTAGTCACCTGGCTCCATTGGCCTTTGAAGTTCCAGTGAGTGACCTTGATTTTACATACATATATGTGACATTAAATAGTTATGTATTTTGTCCTGTGTACGTACACACTGTATGAGTATGTGTGGGAATAAATACACACTCCTGCACACCCATGAAGCAGAGGACTGGCTGAGGCACCCATCTGGACATGGCTCCTACGGCAATGAGACACTCCTTCAAGATGGGGTACACGCAGTAAACAAACAGCCACCGTGTACGTGCTGTTCACTGACTTCAGAAGCTAGTGGTGGAGACAAGAGTGGCCTTTCCCACCGTCCCTCTGGGGGATTTGTGTTCCTGTTCCTTGTCACCTTCAGGCTGTGGGGCTAGAAGCCCTGGTTCCCAAAAGCGGTTGCACCCACAGGGCACACGGAGGGAATCCTGCTGAGAGTCAGGGAGTGGGTGCTGTGGAGACATGCAGACCCTCCAGCAGCCAGGGCTCCTGGCGCTGAGTAGAGATGCCCAGCTGCCCCTCCCAGGGGTCACTCTGAGCTAGCAGAGCTGTTTTCCCTGGGGGCAATTCTTCCCCCCACACGCCGGGCAGACCACAGCTGATGTCTGCATCATATCAGGCCCCCCTGCCTCCAGTGTCATGTCCTGTGGGTCAGCCAGGTCAGATTTGACCTGAGACCACATTCGTGCCTCTCTCCCTCTCTCCCTCCCCAACAGGCTTTTCCTGAAAGATATGACCTCCATCGTGGGCCTCCAAACCGCTGTCCCCATCCCAGCCTGCCCAGTTCAGGCTGAGCTTCCAAGCCTGTTGAGAGCCAGGCTCTGTGCTGGAGCTACTGGCAGCAATTTTGCCTCCACCGTGGGATCCTACCCGTGGGTAGAACCAGCACTGGGGGATGGACGCAGTGTCCTGAGGACATTGCTTGAAAACCTTGGATTCAGGCAAAAAGTTGTCCTCCAACACAGTCTTCTTTGTTTTGCTTAAACCATCTTGATTGCATTTGGGAGGCCCAGCGGCACACCTGGGAAGCTCCAGCGTGATGGGGCCCTTCTGTGTGCACAGCGAGTGGCTGGCGCTTGGGAGTCCTGCTTGGAGAAGGCAGAGGAGTGACAGAATACTGACTCTACTGAACTGTCACACACACAAAGGGGTTGTTGGATCTGGTCGTGTTTTTTACTTCAGCGGATTTTTATTCTCATTTTTAAATGGATGACCCATACAAAGTATTTAGTATGAAGTCTGTTAATGAAACATTTTAACACCAAAAAGTGTTCTAAAATGAGCCATTCCAGATAAAGAGTTTAACACATAAGGAAAGGGGAATGCGATTACTCCTGCTTTTGAATACACCAAAAATCAGCAACACCATCTTATGCCAAGAGCATGAGTTGTAAAAACTCTAGGATCCAACTTTGATTGACAATCATAAGAGTGTGGTTGCCTACAGACAACCACTAAGGGGAAACGCGACATTTTTCTTACCTTGATGGGAAGACACTTTCCACCTTCTAAGCCACAGAACAGATGACTGGATTCACTCTAAATGTAAGAAACCCACTTTGCTTTTTCTAACCAGCAACAGGAATCTGTTTACAGCCACACTGCAGTTCAAGACAGAAGCATCCCCAGAGGCTGTTAGCTGACACTGCTGCTGACGTCACCGGCATCGCCAACAAGCAAACATCATAACTAATGCATGCTTGGGCTGCTGAGCATCTGCCGTTTCTGCAGCTCTGAAAGTCCTGCTTGTCACAGGAATAGAACTAGATTCACGCATGAGAAAGAAGGCAAACGTGTTAATCCATCCAGTCATAAAAATACGACTGGACTGTGGGTCTTCAGAAAGTTCTGTTGTGGGGAACTGAAAGGGAATTAGGCGAGGGCTGCTCAAGGCCAGAGGACGACTCACTCAGCAGTTTAATAAACTTGCCTTCTTTCTAGTTTGCTCATGCAGATTTTCAAAAGAATTTGGTTTATGGCTGAACATTCAGGCGGCTGTCTCTTGGAAACAATGAAAAGAATGGGGCTTAAATTGGGTGAAAAAACGACTTAAAGATGTATTAGGTGTGGGTCGTGTCTCACATGTTACATCATCTCACTCCATAGAACAATTATTAGTCTTATTAGCTTCCCTTTACACGTGAAGAAACCAAAAATGGGGGCATGTGAATGGTGCCAAACCTTTGAGAATTATTTCCTCTTCAAATTATCATTCATTCCTTGAGTTGCAATAAGTTCCTGAAGTCTGCAGTGTTTGAATTGTGTCTGGTCGGGAAGATAGAAGCTGCTTTGGATACTGAAAGCAGAGGGAACTTGATTCAAGGAATTAATGACAAAAGTGTTGGGAGGGGTCGTGATTCAGGCATTGAGTTGAATTGTAGGACACCCAGCTGGTATCTCAGAGAGTTGGTTGGTGGGGAAACCATCCCACATTTGGTATCAGAAGTGAAGTGCTCTGTGTGACTAGTAAAGGAGATATACAGGAGAAAGAAACACAGGAGGGAAACACTGGTTTTTCTAACTCAGACCCAAATGCACTTTAGTGAAAGGACAGGCAGCACCATAGGAGCTGGACAGAGACAGCCCATGGAGAAACCTCATGTTAAACAGACCTGTGTTGTCCAAAGACATGGTACAGCACGACATGTGAGAAGAGCCTGCCAAAGTCATCTGTCCAAGGAAGGCAAAAGGAGCACTTGCAATTAAACTCTTCCTTGTGTGAGAACTTTTCACTTTATTGTTTACTTCCTGATTGTAAAAACTTATTAACTGTTCACAATTAGAGCTTTTTCCCTTTCTTCACAGAGCAGCCATTAAGTACCCATCCTTGGACAGGCCTGATGTGACTGATGTGCTGAAGTGCAGAGCTGAACAGATGAGGTCCTTGATCGTGAGTGCTATGAGAACAGCGATGCAGTCTCCTTAGGGTGAGTCATCCTTACAAATGTGTGCTTGTGAGGTAGGAAGATACTCATTTTATTTAGCAGCCAGTCGGCTCGGTTTATAACTTCTAAATGTCTAGGCATGTGGTAGGCATTTAGACATTGCCCTAAATTATGAGGTGGGGGCCTGCTTTTTAGCCAACCATCTTCCTTATTTAGTTTCTCAGTATGACTCTTCTAATCTTCTCTGCTGAGGGCTTACCTCTTGGGTTGTCCCTTAAAATACCCAAATCAAAAGCTCTAATTGTGAATACCCAAGCCAAATTAATGGCTTGGCAGTCTTTTTATTATTAATCTGTGATTCCTTGTACACTCAGATCTGGGTCCTTTGTTAGATATATATGTGTACACGTGCACACGTGCACGCACATACACACACACTCACAACACACACACATCAGACATCACATCCCACTTGTATGGCTTTCCTTTTTATTCTCTTGATGGTGTCTGTTGATAATTGAAAGTTCTTAATTTTAAGGTTACCAATTCATCAGGTTTTTTCCCCTTTATTCCTAGAGACTTTTGTGTCCTCTTTAAGAAATATTTACCTAGTGTAAGATCCTAAAGGTTTTTTTCCTGTTTTCTCTTTTTATTATTTTATTTATTTATTTATTTATTTTTATTGGGGAATAGGCACAGCACTGGGGAATTGGGGGAAGGGGAACAGACAAGTTCTTCAGTCTAGTTGTGGAGGACGTTGCTTCACTGGTCCAAGTTGGCACCATCATTATGCTCTTCCCGGGCAAGGCAGATCAGTCGCCGGCTTCTGGACGGCCTCTCACTGCGGCTGTTGGCCGCTCACGCTGGCTGCTGGCCGCTCACGCTGGCTGCTGGCTACACACAGTAGCCCATGGCAACCCACTGCCACAGGGACTGTAGCCTACGCCGTCGCCGGTGACTCACAGCAGCCCAGGTCCAGGTTGAGCTGTTGTTCAGCATCTTAGCTGTAGAGGGCAGTGTCACTGGCCCTCATATGTGGGATCTGAACCGGGGCCCTCTGGCGTCCCAAGCCAGCTCTTAACCAACGCGCCACTCGGCCGGCCCTCCTGTTTTCTCTTAAAAGCTTTATTGCTTTACCTTTTACATTTGGAGCATTACATCCCAATCCATCTGCCACTGAGTTGGTGTGTTGTAGAGGTCATGATTACTTTTGTCTTCCAAATGGATAGCTGTTGACCCAGCTCCATTTCTCAAAAAGGCCATCCTTTCTCCCACTGGTCTGCAATATCACCTCTGTTATTATCCAAGTGACTATATATATGTGGGTGTCTTCCCATTGGCCTATTTGTTTTTCCTTGTGCCCAAACCACACTTTCTCAGTTACTATAGCTTTGTACTTAAATACTGTAAGTTTTATAGGTCTGGATATCTGATAGTATGAATCTTCCTACTTTCTTCTTCAAGATTGCCTCTGCTATTGGTCCTTTGCATTTCTGTATAAATTTTGAAGTGCCTTGTCAATGTCCATGAAAAGTCATGCAGACATTTTATTTGGAATCTACAGGTCAAATCAGCAACAACTGACAGCATTAACAATTCTCAGTCTTCCAGTTACGAACATGGTATCTTCTTTCATTTATTTTGTGCTTTAAAATTTTCTCTCAATTACATTTTATAGTTTTCACTGTAGGAACTGCAGTTTTCATTAGATAGTCAATCATTATGCTGTACACCTGAAACAAATATCATGTTACATTTCAATTATATGTCAATTTAAAAACAAGTGCATTAATTTTCAAGGAGCTTAATTCAACTGCAGTCAGAGACAGTGCTCAGAATTATTTTGATCCTTTGAAATTTGTTGAGGCTTGCTTTGTGACCCAGCATATAATGAGTCTTGGTAAATTTCTTACATCTTTTGGTTCTACTATTGTTACTGACTGTATGTCCTGCCTCTAGGACAGCGGTTCTCAACCTGTGGGGCGCGACCCCTTTGGGGGTTGTACGACCGTTTCACAGGGGTCGCCTAAGACCATCGGAAAACAAAAATATATTTACATTACGATTCCTAACAGTAGCAAAATCACAGTTATAGAGTAGCAACAAAAATAATTTTATGGTTGGGGGTCACCACAACATGAGGAACTGTATTAAGGGGTCGCGGCGTTAGGAAGGTTGAGCACCGCTGGAGAAGGAGAAGGCATGCTCAGTTTCTGAGGTCCAGACTAGGAAGAGATGCACATCACTTGTTTCTGTTCTGTTGATAGGCACATACTCAGATGTCCACATGACTGGGCTTAATGCAAAGGGAATGGGACTGACTTACTGGACAGGGTCCTTCCTCTGTAAGACTGCAGGCTGTCCCACAATCTCCCACTAAGCAACTCCAGTTGGGGGAGAAAAAAAAAAAAGCCTCTCTCCATAGCTCTGGTAGAAAAACCCCAGAGAAAATCATATTGACCAGATTTGGGTCGGTTTTCTATGTTTAATTGATCATTATGGCAAAAGGGACAGAATCGACCTGTGGGGTCCAGCCTGCTTCCCACAGATCCTCTGGAGGGTAAGGAAGCCAGGCACTGTCCCACAACTTTTATCCCTCCCGGATGGAGGGCTGCTGAGGAGCACGTGAGCGCCCCACCCCTTCTGGGCCGACCCCATTCCTCCCCTGAGCAAGCACCCACAGCCAGGGACCTTCAGGTACCCGACCCAGGGAACGTCCGCAGACACCGGAGGAGGCCGTTTTTTCACTGTGCGAGGTGGATGTCTGCACGCGGAGCCCAAGATGGTGGACAAGGTCCCGAGTGTTCTTTCTCTGAAGGAGAGTAAAGAGGCTCATGGCTAATGTGGGTAGGTTATGGAGGGAGGGAAGGAAGTTTCTCTATCCCTCAAATGCACCAAAAAATGGTTTCCTAAAAGGAAGTTAGAGCGAGATATCAGAAGTGAGGGGACTTTTAAGAACCACCCCACTCAGAAAGGGAAATCAAGGTCCGGCAAGGGAAAGGGAGGGCCCAAGGCCGGCAAGCGGCGGGGCTGGCAGCGGGGTCCAGCGCTCCTGGGGCCTGGGGATTGTGTCCTCCAGAGCGACCAGAAGTCACCCCCGCCGTGCGCCACAGCCGCCAGAACGTCCTGGGTTCTTGTGGCCTTTCAATAGGAAAAGAATGGAAGAGCGTCTGGGACACTGGATAGGGCGTCAGAATTTTTTGTTTTTAATCCATAAAATGTCCCTTTAAAATAGTAGGTGGAAGAGCCGAAGAGAGACCCGTAAAAAGGTTATCTTCCGCTGGCACGGCCCCCAAGCTGTGACCCTGGGACCCGGAGGACGCGCCCGTGTCCCAAGTCCCGCTCCAGCGCACCCTCGCCCACTGCAGAACTGGTGAGGGGCGCAGAGCGCGCAAGCGCCTCCCGCATCCACGGCGCACGGGATCACGGGGCTGGGGCGGGGCGCGCAGGGCGGACCCCTGGTGACGCGAGGGGCGGGGACCTTGGTGGCTGGGACGCGCGGGGGCGGGGTCTGGCGGGAGCGTGGGCCGGGGGCCTGTGCTCGGGGCAGGGACACTGGTGGCCCGGCTGGGACGGAGGACCTGGGCGCTTGCGCTGCTCCGGTGGGTTCCACGCGGAGCCGCTGGTCCCTGCGCCCTGCGCCGGCGGCCTCGCCATGTTCACCTTTGTGGTTCGCGATGAGAACAGCAGCGTCTACGCCGAGGTCTCCCGGCTGCTGGTCGCATCTGGCCACTGGAAGAGGCTGCGGCGGGACAACCCCAGGTTCAACCTGATGCTGGGGGAGCGGAACCGGCTGCCTTTCGGGAGACTGGGTGAGCTCCCCGGTTCTGGCCCCCGTCCCCCGCGGCCCGCTAGAACCAGCGTTTTTGTTTTAAGGCCACAGACCTCCCCCCGCGCTGCCCCTCCCCGGAAAAACACAGATCCCTAAAGGTCTTAACGCTTCTTGTCTCCGGAATCGGATTCAGGCCCGAGTCACGGCGCGGCCACCGACAATGGCCTGTCCTGCAGCCCGAGGGGCGTCGGCCGCATGCTCCCCATCCTCTCGGCCACAAGCCCCCATCCCCGGGCCCGACTCCCCCCACCTCCAATCCGCGGGCTCCACGCCCCTGTAATGCCGGGCTGACTCCCCCATCCCGAAGCCGACGCCCCCATGGGGCAAGTCCGCCGCAGAGCCGGGTGATATCCGGCTGGAGGATTGCACCCGGCCTGGTATGGGCGCAGGAGGGTCACTTGTGTGAAAAGCCTGAGGACTCAGCTCCTCGAAAGCTCAGATAAAGTGCCAGGGCATTTGAGAAAGGCTCTGGATTCCCAAAGCAGGAGCTTCACGAGGGAGACCCCAGAAGGGGGGTGAGGGCGTCTGTTTTCACATGTTCCTTAGTTTCCCCGAGGAATGTGGGGTCACTATGGGGCGTTGAATGCAGATTTTAGGGATGCTGGGTTCGCCCTCCGCCCTGCTTCATTCACGAAGTGGAGCTGGCTTTGCACCACTGGGTACCCACGGCCTCTTGGTGGGGAGAGACGCGCCACCCACGCTCCTCTTTGGGTGACGTAATCCAGAAGTTGTGCAGCTGCTCCAACTCATCCCACACTGGCCTGGGCGCAGCAGCCTCGTGGCCCCTCCTCGCTGCCCCGGGAGCCATGTTCTCTAACAAAATTCCCCGGGGGTCGGGGCCAAAGACCCAGAGGGAGAGACGATAATGAGGAAAAGCCATCTCTGCCTTGGACGGCAACCACACCCAGCAGTATTCTGAGTCCAGGGGAGGAGACAGTTTCTAGAAATAGGTGTGGTCAGAGGTGGGGAGGATGAAGGGGCAGAGACTGGAAACAGGCCATTTGGAACCGACTGACTGCAGCTAGCTTACACAGCTTTGGTGGGAGCGGTGCAATCATGATGGGTTGGGACCTTAATGGGTTCAGAAGTCTTACTGAAACTTTTTCTTTGGAACGCTGGGTACCATGGATAACTTTAATTGTTATACAGGTTTATGATGTGTGATGAGGACTCCTTGGAAGGGCTGGTTGCAGCCCCAGAAACCTTGGAATGTGGGGAGTGTGCCCGGAGATCCCCTTTTGTTAACTGTCTCCCCAAGAAGCCCTCAGCAAAGGGAACACCTGCCCTTAAAGCAGAAGAAAATGTGTCGGCAGTTGGGAACGGGTCTTTCCTCCTGGCTCTGTGCACTTCCTCTTTGCCCTGGGCAGTACCTGGCCGGAAAAGCTTAGCTGGAATCCTAATGTTAAGAATAGAATGGTGGCTCTGCAGAGGCTGGAATGGGGTGCATGGCTCAGGCCGCGGGAGAAGGAACAGAAACCACCCAGAAGGCCCAAATCCTACACAGGACCCACACAGTCAGCAGATTTGGTGTTTGTGGGAGAGGAAACGGTACCTCACAAGCAAAATGGCTTTATGCCTGCACTGTGGGGATCTTTTCCTTTTGCTGAAAGTACACTACATGGACCCCAAGGAGAAATGAGGTTGGTAGAGGCTTAGGTTGCTGGGGGCCCTTGGAGAAGGTAGACAGTCCAGGTGGGAGCCCAGAATCCAGTGGGAGCCTGGTGGTGCCTGAAACTTTTCTTTGGATGCTGTTCTCAGATCAGTTTTTCTTACCTCTGGCAACTTCAACTCAGACTCCCTTTATTTGGCTTTACTTTTGTTCTTATTGCTGGAAATACAATGCATTTTGTTAGGATTTTAAACAAAAGTAGAGGCTTTTGTTTTATTTGTATTCCTTCTGCTCTAATTTCATGGAGGAGGGACATGCAGTAGGATCTATTGAAAATGAGTGTTCCTGTGGGCTAATGCACAGAAGCAAGTCCTCAGGCTTCAGATTTTATAGACATGGCCTCTCCTCGGCCTCCCTTCACCTTCTGGAAGCCCGCAGAGGCAGACATGCTGGAAAAGAGGCAGTACTCCGGCTTCCCCTGAGGGGTATAGGGAGTGAGGTGAGGAAGGTGAGGAGCGAGGGAGGTCAGGAGTGGGACTGCTGAAGTCCTTCCTATACCGAAGTTACACTGAAGTCCCTGTGTGTTAAGCCAAGGAGGGGTGCGGTGGGGACCTGGAGAGGCGAAATATAAAGTCATCGGGCAGCCCTATGACGTTGACATTATAATACCCACTATGGGGCTATTACATGGGGATATAATAATCGCCAGTCCTGAAAGGGAGAGAGGGGTGGGTTGACACAGCTGTTGCCTCCCCTGCACACGGGTGCTGACCCATCCTGCTTCCCTCCTGAGCCTCCCTTTCCTTCACAGGTCACGAGCCTGGGCTGGTGCAGCTGGTGAATTACTACAGGGGGGCTGACAAACTGTGCCGCAAAGCCTCTCTAGTGAAGTAAGTGTTCTTTAAAACCTGTTCTTGATTTTTCACTCAAATGGTGTTAGCTTTCATTATGAAACACATCAGGAAAAATGTGGGTTATTTTTTTAAAGGGCAAATGGACTTTCACTTACAAGCCAACACGTGCCAGTTCTGGAGCCTTCTCTGAGCTGCTCTGATTGCAGCCTGAACTCTGCGGGCTTGCGCTTGATGAAATCTGTCTGTGTGGTGAGGCTCCCAAAGGCAGGGCCCGGGGCATGTTTCCTGTGTAAGTGATGTGTGTGTGTGTGTGTGTGGGGGGGGTCCCGCATTCCAGGATGTGTCAGCCATTGGCTGCAGAAGTGGGGTGTTCTGGGAAGGGCTGGTCCCTAGAAAAGGGACGTGCATGAGCCCTTGGTAGCCACTGGCACATCAGCCGGGGTCCCTCCGGAAAGGACACCTGGCAGGGCATAACAGTATCTGCAATACTGCCCCTCTCTGAGAAGTTGGGTTGTAAGCAGTGTACTGTGGTGATTGGGGTCCAGGACCAGTGGTGCAGGTTGCAGCCCCGTGTTCTTGCTCTAATTAGATTAGGCAAATTTCCTCATCTGTCTAATCCCCACCACATCCCTCAGATGGTTGTGAGGACTGAATAAGGTGATGTGAGTGAAGTGTGGTGCACAGGGATAGGGAGCATGGGATTCTGCCTCAGTTTCCTTCTCTGTGAAATGGTGATAATAATGGTAACTGCCTCTGGGTTGTTGTGAGGATTCTAAGTTAATTCATGTCAAGGCTTTGACTAACGCCTGCCGGTAGTTCACACTGAGTAAGTGAGAGCTCCTCTTGTTATTACTGGCTGTCACTGCTATTGTTGTCATTTCAGTAGGGAAGTTGGGTATGGCCCCTAAGTCGGGGCTGTAGCAGGTCCCCAGTGTCCTTTCCATGGTGACTAGTGGCCATGGGTGTGCAGCTAAACAAATCATTAGGTGGGAAGACCCTGGAAGATGGCTCGGTGTGCCTGCTTTTTCTCCACTCACATTTCTTTCTGGGCTCTAGACTTACAAAGTGGGGTGTTCACAGGAATGTGTCTACTTTTTGTTCAACTCACTGACCCCAATAGCTTGGTATCCATTTCCCCCCGTGTGGGTTTTCATGGTTCACCAGCTACACATCAGGGAGAGTGAGACATCTGAGGTCTTCCTGTTATACATATCTTACGTGTGTAGATGCAAAAGAGTCTTTTGCCAGGGCTAGGTGCAGACATAGGACATGGTCATTTATCCAGGCTATTCATTTAGAAATTTCTATAGAGTGTTTATTCAATCTTTTCTCTACTATGATTTTTTTCTCTAAAAATAAAGATAGAATTTTGCTTTTATAAGTAGGAGCAGAGGATGCTGTAAAAATATAGTGTTCTACATATTGGCATATTTAGCAGCTGTAATGAGGTGGAGTGACTAAGGGCTGCAGTCATGACCAGGCCTGAGGAGGTGTCTAGGCTCTGGGACCTT
Source organism: Hipposideros armiger (assembly GCF_001890085.2). Lineage (NCBI taxonomy): Eukaryota > Metazoa > Chordata > Mammalia > Chiroptera > Hipposideridae > Hipposideros > Hipposideros armiger. Next base: position 1,248,835 of record NW_017731732.1, read on the forward strand.
GGACAGCGCCATTCTGACTCCCAGTGTCCCATCTGGGAAGTGGGGACATCGGTGAGCACGCCTGCTCTTTGCCCCTGGATAGCACGTGACATAGTCTGTGATGGCTTTACTTATGCAGGCTGGGCTTGTCCTCATCCTCACAAGTGTCCTTCATTCTCTCAGGTGTTCTGCCAGAAACTGTGGTAATTCCAGGAGGTGATGGTTCCCTTTGTCATTTTGTCTCTGTCCTATAATTTTGCATGACTCAGAAGGACTCTGGAGAGTTAAAAATGTCACCTTAAATGGCAGCTCACAGAGGGCATGTGGATTGCCAGGGCCAGCACAGTTATTAATAAGACAGGATGATTCGAATCTGTACTCAGGACCCATGTACTCAGTGTGACTGCGCGACCCCCAGAGGGTGCTGTACAGCAAGCACCTTCCTGCTGTCACTTCAGGGAGTGTCAGAAGTTCTTGGAGTCCAGATTCGGACCCCTGAGGGCTGTTCTTCCAGCCTTGGTTGGAGGCTCTCTTTTCTTCTTGTGAACGTTTTTCTCATAGATGTGAACAATCCTCCACTCGCAGTTCCTTTCCAAATGGGCTTTTCAGGAAATGGGACAGATACAAAAGAATTCCTGTCCAAGCTGGTCTTGGTTTTCGTGCAGGAAATGAGAGGGTGCAAGTGAAAGCCATCCTGCCGGCTGACGCTGTCCAGCAGAAATGGAACGCTAGCCACACATGTGACTTTAAGTTCCCTAGTAGACATATCAAAATTAGTACAAACAGGTGCAATTTATTTTAATAATATATTTCATTTAACCAAGTAATCCAAAATATCATTTTGACATGCAATTAATATAAAAACAACTAATGATATATTTCAAATTCTATTTTTTAATTCCGAGTCTTCAAAATCTGCTTTGTATTTTACATTTATAGCACATCTTAATGCAGACAGTAAATTTTCATTGCAAATCCGTGCTCTATATTTAGATTTCATAAAAATTTATGGTCAAAAGGGTAGATTCATATACCCAAGTTGTTCCTACATATGTAAAAGTTTTTCAATAACTTAATTAAATCGAGAAAGCATTTTCCTTTAATATCTACATGCACATTGACAAAACAGGCTCATTTTATTAAAAGAATTGACTTAGAAACAAAAGCATATCATTTCTAAAACTATGTTCACATTAAGTAAATTCACCAACCCTTGTGTCAACTCAGTAGCATTAATATCAAAATCAAAACAGCATTGAAGAAATTGAAAAGAAATTGAAAACTCTAAAATATCAGTGTCAACTAAGTGTTCTTCAAATTTTCCCTTTGATTTTGCAGCAATTTGCTCTCTGTTACAATTAAAACCTTGTTAAGTCATGACTAAAGCATATTAAGCATATGTTATAAAAATATGTAAACTCATTATCATTGAGTTGTATTATAAAGTTGGAACATAAATTCTCATACCTGTCTGGCTAGGTCATAAATAAGGTCTTCTTCTCCCTTCCTTAGAGCTTTAAAATTAGCCTGATCATGGCAGTGTTGATATAGGTGAGAGAATGTAAATTACACTTCCATTTTAATCTTTGATTGTTGAATGAAGTATGAATTATTAAATGAAAATAATGATTTGGCAAGCATTCCCTTTATTTCAAGAAAACCTGAATTGGACTTAATTGTATATTAAATCTTTGTAAAACCCTTGCACCTGACCATCCTAGGCAAAGAACACAAGTATCATTAAATTCCTTTTCTTCTGTTCCTTGCAACAGTTCTGTCAAATGTGAATCATTATAGCATTTGCAAGTATACCAGTATACTAAGCCATTTTAACTACTGTATCTATGCCACATTCTATAGAGTGGGCTTCAGCAAACTGACTGCAAATGTTTCCAGTATGTATCAGACAGTAGAATGAAGCAATAAAGAAAACATCTTTTAAAATTCCAGTACGTCCAAATTTTAACCCAACCTAGCTGGAGTACCATCTGTCATTACAGCCAATGCTTTTTCAGATGTAGGTGAAATTCTTTTGTGACAGGTGTAAAGGTTTAAAAAGTATCTTCACAGCGAGTTTGATCTTTTTTAGGCTGCAATTTGACAATTTTTTTTCATGTATTTGGAAATCCTTTGAGGCAAAACATACCCAAAGGATTAACTGGGCAGCATCTCTTATGTCACAACTCACCTAAAGCTAAAGAAAAATATTGTTTAGATTTCAAAATTTGAATCAATCTTTAACAGCATTAGAACAGTTTTGTACTCTATGGGCAGTTATTTAACTAAAGTGAATTAATGGAAGATTGTTCACTTCTTGTAAAATACTTTTTTAGTCTTTTCCTCAAACTAATTTATTTTCTCACATTTCCATCTAAAATGGTTTTCTTTTTTGTGTAAGAATCCAAGCCATTTTATAGCTGACCAAATTTACAAACATAGACTCTATTATGTAACAAATGGAAAATTTTTGGTTAAATATTTAATTTGGATTTTAGCCACTAATATCATTGATTCTTTTTTGACTGCTGAGAGGAAAATGCATATCAAAGTCATTATGTAGTTGCTGAAAATGTTTCCTTTATACAGCAAACTTCAGTTTACTCTGACACAGCAAATTGCAATTGTCATTCATTGTGAAATTTGTGACATATTTTCTTCTAGTGCTTTTTTCCCGTTACTATTCTGGTTGAAATTCTAGCTTCTGAGTCCTGATTCAAATCTACATCAGTAGTATGCCTTTGTTTTAAATTTTAAAATGTGTCCATACTCAATTAACTAGAAAAATATTTATACTTCACTTTAGTTGCCAATTATGACTTACTTAGTTATCACCATAACTCGTGTTCTATGCACGATAAACATAATGTTTCATCAATGCATGGAAAAAAACTCCCATGGACTGAATCAATCTGTTGTCCCTAAGTAACACTGTTGTGTTGATTTGTAATACTAGCAACGATATATGTGCCTGACATGCACTCTGTGACACAGCAAAAATGTTCCAGGTCACACAGTAGTTCAAATGGAATGTCCTGCTACCAAGGCAGCAAAGTTGTGCTGAATGGGAAAATATTTTACAATGCTTCAGTTTCAAAAATTTAAACTAAATTTAAAATTCATTTCCTGAGTCACGTTGGTCACATTTTAGGGGCTCAGAAGCCACGTTGACTGGTGGCCACCCTGTGGGACAGCGCTGACAGGGTTGAATGTGCAGTGAGTTAGAAATGGGTTTTTGTTGTTGTTCCTTTGAGTTCAAGTAACAAATTCTGTTGTCTTTAAGATAACTTTAGTTTAAATCTCAGTTTAAAGTTTCTTTTTATTATTTCTACCATTTGCTCACAGACTGGGTTTAGCAGGTGACTCTTAACCCGGCTGCAAATTAGCAATTCAGTAGAAGAGGGAGTCCAGGTGGGGAGGCCTGTGTCTTCCTTTCTGACTCTGATCCCCGGCACTGAGGATCAGAGTAGAGGTGCGACTTGGGACCTGGGGACTTGCGTCCTGCCTGTGTGATGCTGGGAAATCCACTGCTTCGTGACCCAGGGCCTGAATAGGAATGTGATGCTGCTGCCTCGCCTCAGGGGTCTGACTGGGCAGCAGATGAGGTGGGAAGCCCTTCAGAAGCCCTGGCTTGCTCAGGGCCTGATATTATCTTCCATCATGTCATGTCATTTTGGGGGCAGGAGTTATGACCGCTGGAATCCTGTGTCCTGTTAGAAAGATTCCTCCTTTATTCTGTCTCTGGAATTAGGCTCAGCTAAAAGCTAGAAATGAAGAACTAAGTCTACATAGTTCAGATTCCTGAGTCGTAGCTTTTCCTCTCCAGAGACTTGGGCTAATGACCGAAACACTTTCCTCAGTCCCTGACTTGGTTTTCTCAGTGTGAGCCTAGCAAGTTCACCCACAGCATATTTGTTAAGAGGTGTTAGCCCAGGACAATTCCAAGTTTTGTTTCCTTAGAGATGCATTTTCAAAAGAGCTGAGGTTCTGGACATTAGGTTCCTTTTGAGCCAGCTGACACCTGCCTTGGAGTCTGCATGTACACCTGTGTGTCCCGTGAGGGCATTACAAGTGGACCCAGGGAGGGAGAAGGAGCACCCAGCTCCCGGTCATGCCTGCCTCCTGGACAAGCTCTGGGGAGCACTGGCTTTTCTCAATAGAGTGACAGCACTAAGAGACCCCATGCCCTGTGTCCTGTGCCAGGCTAATCAAGACAAGCCCAGAACTGGCGGAGTCCTGCACGTGGTTCCCCGAGTCCTACGTTATCTACCCCACCAACCTGAAGACCCCAGCCGCTCCCATACAGAATGGGACCCACCTGCCCATCCATAACTCCAGGACGGACGAGAGGGAATCCTTCCTGGCATCTTACAACAAAAAGAAGGAGGATGGAGAGAGCAACGTTTGGATCGCAAAGTCATCTGCCGGGGCCAAAGGTGAGTTGGCATTCTTACCCTCTTGTCCCATCCCTGTCATAGGCTAGATTTTAATGATGTGTTTAGATGGGTGACTCTTTTACCTGTATCCTCCAGGTTAGTCAGCACATTTGGTTGCATTGTCTTGAATACTTAACCTCTGTTCCAATGACGTCTGCACGTGCATCTCCAGCCAGTGTCTTTCCCTGTAAGTGCCAGACCCAGCTACAGGCATCTGAAACTCACACGTCTGGCAGAGAACGGTTCACTTCCCCCCAGCTCTGCACCCTCGCTGCCCACCTTTCAGTCTTCCCACTTTTCTCTCTGTTCCCAGTCTCTGAGCCCAAACCCAGCATCCGTCATGACTGCTCTTTTCTTTACTGTCTATACCCGATGCATCAGCTCTACCTGCAAAGTGTGTTCTGAATTAGACTTGTTCTTGCCATTTCCATTTGAGTCAAAGCTACTGTTCTCGCCAGTCCTTCTCTTAGACAGTGATGCTTTGAAAACACAAACCTGACATATCACTGCCTGCTCAGGACTTCCCACTGGCTCCCACGCAGTTAGCATGAGCTCCATACCGAGCCCAGCTGGCAGCCTGCGTATTTCATGTGTTCCCGTCTGATCATAGCTCATTCTTGGCCTTGCTCGGGCCCCATAGCTGCCTCCCTGATGTCCTGCAAACCGTCCATACCTGTGTGTATCTGGACGCTCTTTCATGGGTCATTTCCTGAGTCTCTGAGCTGACTTGTTGCCGTGTTGGAGAAGTCCTTCTGACCTAACATAGCATCACCTGGAACCTCCTAAAACTGTGGGACTTTGACTCTTACCATGAGCCAGGTACCTCACCGACTTCTCTCTCCCCTCTTCTCAAGTTCTGTCCCCTAGCTTGGTTCTAGTAGTAAATCAGGGACTTGGAAGAGGAAATAGACATGCACAGTATTCCAGATGCCTCCTGTGGATTTGGGTGGAGTCAGGATTGCCATTGTAAGGACACCTTGACTAGCATTGAGACTCAGGAGTAAGATACGACCCTTGGCAGAAGGGCCTGTCAAGTCTGGCAGTGTTCCCACCTGGGTGGTCCATGGACACTCACCATGACAAGACACAGAATGTCAGCAGCAAAGGGGGGGAAAGAGAATAACATGCCAAGCGACGAAGCCATTTTGCTCTGGGAGTCAAGGAGATAAATTATATTAATTTATTTCTCTTGAGAACCACAGATGAAACCAATAGGCTGAATGAATGGCTTTTATTCTTGTTAAACAAATGTTAAGTACCCACTGCATGACAGGTATAGTTGGTCCAACCTTGAAACTACATCCAGTATCGAGCCTGTTCAACCTTTACCTCTCACCGGGAGCACTGCTCCCTGTCCTGGACCATTCTGTAGAGTCTACACACAGCACAGCAGACAGACATCCTGCTAAAGCACAGTCAGGCCATGTCACACTGGTGCGCAGTGCTGTGGTCAGCACCTGGCACGCAGCAAAGATCAGTATAGGTATTCAGTGAGTGAGTGAGTGAGTGAGTGAGTGAATGAATGAATGAATGAATGAATAAAAGAAGTAATGATAGGGGTAAATGAGACAGACAGGATGTCTTGCTGTCATGGACCCACAGTCTAGTCAAAAAAAGGCCATCCAATTTGTACTTCTTCATACCTTCCCCTTTTCCACCCACTCCTAGCCCCACTCCTGTCTGACACTGAGATTGTAGTCATGGTTGCTTGAATAGACTAAAAACCATTGAACATAGACTAAAAACACTTTCAGTGAGTGAATTTTATGATATATAAAATATATCATGGTGAAGCTGTAAAATATATGTAAAACATATCGTGGTGAAGCCTTTTTAAGGCTTTTGTATCACTTATTTAATATTGACGGACACTTTGGAGCTGATTTTTCTGTTACAAAACTGCAGGAAGCCCACTGCTCCATTTGCACTGTGCCCTAACCTCCCTGGTGTTTCCAAAAAATAGTGTTAGAAGCAGGCACAGTGTGTCATCTTTCTTTCTTTCCTTTTTTTTTTTTTTTAAGATTTTATTGCGGAATTGGGGAAGGGGAACAGCCAAGTTGTTGTCCTTCAGTCTTAGTTGTGGAGGGTGCAGCTAGCTCAGCTCCAAGTCCAGTCGCCATCCGGCCACCCGTTGGCAGCTTGCGGCCGCTCAGCTCAAGGTGCCCTGTTTCATCTTAGTTGCGGGTGGGCATAGCCACCATTCCATGCAGGAGTTGAACCGGAAACCTTATTGTTAGGAGCACGTGCTCTCACCAGCTGAGCCATCCTGCCACCTGTCGGCAGCTCAGCAGCAGCTCAGCTCAGGCGCAGCTCACTGGCCCATGTGGGAGTCGAACCAGCGACCCTGTTGCTCAGAGCTCATGCTCTTACCCAACTGAGCCACTCAGCTGGCTCCCAGTGTGTCATCTTTATCGTGGTAGCCAATAGGAGGGTGGTAGCATTTATCCAGGATACCTGGACATTTTGAGTGTCTGTAAAATGGAATTTTGTGGTTGGAGTCTGCCAAGACATGTTTACAACCCTACATAGAGAAGGTTGAATGACCCTGGTGCTTGGGGCGCAGGGGAGGGCTGGGAACGGAGAGTGGCAAGCCAACCAGTGTTCTGTGGGTGCTTTCCTCTGGCTGTGCACAGAGCAATTTCTCAGGAGGAACTGGAGCAAGTTCCATTTCTGATTTGATTTCCACTAGGGGAAGGCATTCTCATCTCCTTGGAGGCCACAGAACTTCTGGACTTCATAGACTGCCAAGGCCAGGTGCATGTGATCCAAAAGTACCTAGAGCGCCCTCTGCTGCTTGAGCCAGGTCATCGCAAGTTCGACATTCGGTGAGCACCTTGCGGGTCCTGCTCGCCAGCCTGAAACACATGCGTGGTGACCAAGTGTTCCAATGTGCTTAACATGTGACCAAAAGTGAGCGCAGCTGAATGCAACTGAGCTTCTGTGCCAAATTCCGTTTTTCTTTCTAAAAAATGTTACTAAGATTATGGGTTTTCTTTCTTTATATTCTCTTTAATGAAAATGACTTGTGGGTCCAAAGGGAAGGGTATAAATATATGAGGTTTGCTTGTGGAAGAAGCCAAGAGATACCCACGGGACACCCAATTCAAACACAACAGATCATCTGACCCTGACAAATAATATGTCCTGACATTATTATTTGTGTCCCTTTTTTTGAGAACTTTGTGAACACACCTCAGGTTTTTGGATTTTAACGTTCTGAGCAGGAGGCCTGGCAAGGGGTTATGCGATGCTTTCTAACACTGAGCAGCCCTCAGCCCAGCCTGCTTTTGACCCTGCTGTCAGCTCCCCAGAGGACAATGTCTGTTGCCTTGAAGCTAACTTGATGCCCTGTAATGTCAGATTGGCTTCAGGGTGAACAGTCCTCCTCCTAAAGTTACTAAAAGGGCAGGTGTGGCAAACGGAGCTTCCATAGACTAATCCTAAAAACCAGCCCATCACATCTCTTCAAAATGCTGTATCTTTTCAATGTGTCTCCTTGCCATCAGTTTGCCCATTACAAAGACAGTCACTGTCTTAGCTAATTGCCATGCCTTGCTTCATCTCATTATAGAATGCACCTTCTTACCTCCTTCCTCTACTTCCCACCAAAAACAGTCAAGGTGTGGGACGATGTGTGTGATATGAAGAAACTTTGGGAGACCTGAGTAAAAGTGTTTTCATTACCTTGCAGGAGCTGGGTCTTGCTGGATCACCAGTATAACATCTACCTCTATCGTGAAGGCGTGCTGCGGACTGCATCAGAACCGTATCATGCCGATAATTTCCAAGACAAAACCTGCCACTTGACCAATCACTGCATTCAAAAGGAACACTCGAAGAACTATGGGAAATATGAAGAAGGGAACGAAATGTTCTTTGAAGAGTTCAGTCAGTACCTGACAGCTGCTTTGAACATCACACTGGAAAATACTATCTTACTACAGATCAAACACATCATAAGGTAACTTAACTCTATCTTTTTTGCTTATGTGTACCTTGAAGAACCTTTGGGAGTGTCTGCGTCTCTGAGAATTTTTCCATTTAAGTTGTCTAGTTTAAGGACAAAAATTATTTGTAGTATTATTTTATTATCCTTTTAATATCTATAGAATCTGTAATGATGTCTCTGCTTTCATTCCTTATATTGGTAATTTATATCTTCTCTCCATTTTTCTTAGACAGTTGGCTAGAGGTTTATCAATTTTATTAATCTATTTTAAAAGTCAGCTTTTGGCTTTATTGATTTTCTCTATTGTTTTTGATTTCTTAATTTATGCTGTTTATTCCCGTCCTTCTGCTTTTTGTTTGGGGGGCGGGGAGGTTTAATTTGTTCTTTTTCTAGTTTCCTTGTGAAAGGTTACATCATTGATTTGAGAGATTTCATTTTTTAGAAAAATACAAGCATTTAATGCTATCAGTTTCCCTCTAAGTACTCTTTCGCTGCACCCCTGATTTTGCTGTATTATGTTTTCATTTTCATTTTATTATTTTCTATCTTCCCTTGTGAGTCACATTTGACTCATGCCTTATTAGAAATTTTTACTTAATTTCTAAATATTTGGGGATTTTCCAGACATCTTTTTGTTACTGATATCTACTTTAATCCATTATGGTCAGAGAACATAGTTTGTATGGTTTCATATCTTTAAAATGTGTTAAAGTTTGTTTCATGGCCAGAATATGGTCCATCTTAGTGAATATTCCACATGCACTAAGAGTAATGTTTTCTGTGCTCTAGCTGGGCAGGTTCTATAAATGTGAATTAGGTGAGAGTGGTTGCTGGTTCTGTTTAAGTCTTTTATATCCTTGCTGATTTTCAGATCCACTTGTTCATTATAGAAAGGAAACACATCGAAGTCTCTAAGTATTATGGATTTGTCTGTGTCTCCTTTTAGATTCATCAGGTTTTGTTTCATATATTTTGAAGATCTGTTGTAAGTGTATATGCATTTAGAATTGTTATCTCTTTTGGGGGAATTGACCACTTTATCATTCTATAATTTCTGCCTTTATCTCTGGTAATACTTCTTATTTTGAAGCCAATTTTGCCTGATACTAATATAGCCAGCTTTCTTTTGATTAATAGTATATCTTTTTCCATCTATTCTGTTCTATTTTGTTCTATTCAGTTCTGAAGTAGGTCCTGGTAGACAACATAGAGTTGAGTTTTGTTTTGTTTTCTTTTGAATCCAATATGATTGATAATCTCTGTCTTTTAATTGGTGTTTATACCATTTAAATTTAGTGTAATTATTGGTTTGATTGGATTTACATGTACCGTTTTATTATTTGGTCTGGTTGTTCCCTTTTTTGTTTGTTTGCTTTTGTTAGTTTTTCATTTCATTTCCTGACTTCTTTTGAATTATTTGAATTTTTTTTTAGAGTGCTATTTTAATTTTCCCATTGAGTATTTGGCTATATCTATCTAGATATCTGTCTATCTATCTCTATATCTATCATCTATCTGCCTATGTATCTATCTATCTATCTATCTATCTATCTATCATCTATCTATAGTTTAGTGGTAACTCCAGGGATTATAATATATGTACCTAATATTTCACAGCCTTCTTAGAGTTAATAATTTACCACTTGAAATAAAATGCAGAAACCTTATAACCTTATAGTTCACTTGACTCTCCCCCCTATGTTATAGTTGTAGTGTGTATTACATTCACATACATTAAACTCTCCACCACATAGTGTTATAATTATTGCTATCACCGTTTATATATATATATATATATATATATATATATATATAT
>NW_017731732.1:1260399-1300437 GCF_001890085.2 Hipposideros armiger
CAACCCACTGCCACAGGGGCTGCAGCCTACGCCGTCGCCGGCGACTCACAGCAGCCCAGCTCCAGGTTGAGCTGTTGTTCAGCATCTTAGCTATGGAGGGCAGTGTCACTGGCCCTCATATGTGGGATCCGAACCGGGGCCCTCTGAGGTCCCAAGCCAGCTCTTAACCAACGCGCCACTTGGCCGGCCCTCCTTCTTCTTAAAAAACTCATTTTTAGTGCTTTTTTTTAAAAAAGTGAGGTCTGCTGGTGATGAATTATCTCTGGGGTTTTTTTTTTTATCTGATAATATACTTATTTTGTCTTCATTTTTAAATGACATTTGCTCTGGAAACAGATTTCTAGATCGGCACTTAATTTTTTGGCACTTTGAAGGTGGCTTACTATTATTATCTCTGGCTTCCATCTTTTCTGTTGAGATATCAGCTGAAATCTTAGTATTGCTTTTAATGATTCTTTCCTCTGTTTTTGAGATTCATTAAATAGTAGGTGTTCATGACAAAAAAAAAAAAAGAAAGAAGAAAAAGAAAAAAGAGGGAGAAAACCCTGACAATACTGAAGGATAAAGAATGAAAGGACACTATGCCCTAGTACGTAAAGGAAAAACTGACAGCCAGAACAACCAAATCAAAACTAAATAGTATTTTTTAAATATTTTTTAAAATTATAATGTAATTAAAACAAAAGTTAAGAGTATTCTCTTATAGCTTAGAGATAGGACCTAGAAAACAGTGTGGGATATGGCTGGCCAGTGCAGGTTAAAGATGAATGGGAGGAAAAATTCTTATTCCTATTGATTCTTCAATGGCTAACTGTCCAAAATTATTTTTTAAAGGCTTAAACATATCTACAGAAATATTTTCCTGTTGGGGAAAAAAAACTAAAAGGAAATTGACACTTGGAGTTGGGGGAGTGATGGAGGGAGGTCTGGGAAGCAAGACCCTGGCCCCATGTTCACAGAGTCAAAACCTACCTGCACAGAAACACCCTAGAGTTAGTCATGTGGAAGCCAGTTCCCCGCACCCCTTTCCTTTTAACTATACAGTTGAGTAGAGGGATAGCTACCCCTGGTGATCTTGGAGTCATTATAACATATTCTATTACTAAGGTAGGTATTGCCCCGACATTAAGTCTAGGGAAAATTGGGAAGACCTTCATAAAATAAAGATGGCATAGGTACTGTGGGGCAGCCATATTAGACAACAGTGATTTATTAGTCATAGTTCCATTATCTTACCCTCGACTGTATGGAAAAGTAAATCAAAGCTTGGCTTGGAGAGGTTAAAACACTGACCAAGATTCTGGCCGTGGCAGCCTAACCTCTGACCTTATATATGTTTGAGATTCACTTTCAGCTTCTTTCTGTGTTTTCAGTTTTTCTGGGTTGTTTTTTTTCCAATTTCTTCAAACAGTAATTGATGTTAATACTATTCTATTCCAACATTTAGTTTCAATACATGTAGTTCTTCAGTATTTTAATTAGTAACAATTTGGCATCCAAACTGGGTCTAGCAAAAGAAAGGAATGAGGCCAGCATCCTTTGTGCAAATTCTGCCCTTCACCAAATAGTGGTCCATTGCTTTTCTATGGAAACAAAACATGCAAGTGTGTTATTGTCACAATCACATGTGGCAGCAGCCCTCCTGTGAGAGTAGGCCACCTTTACAGGGGCCACGGTGACAATGCTGAGCTTGGAAAGCAGCCTGTGCTTGTGCGAACATGGGCTGCAGTCTTCTAACAAGTCACCTGATAAGTAGGATCGTCTTGAATAATCTATTGGTAATTTGGTCAAAGCCCATATGTGATAGAGTCACTGGCCCATCTCCCGGGTTCCTTCTTCCCTCTGCCCGCAGGAGCTGCCTCATGAGCGTGGAGCCCGCCATCAGCACACGGCACCTCCCTTACCACAGTTTCCAGCTGTTTGGCTTCGACTTCATGGTAGACGAGGAGCTGAAGGTCTGGCTCATTGAGGTCAACGGTGCCCCCGCTTGTGCTCAGTAAGCCTGACACCACTGGGTTGTGACAGGGGGAGTTGGTTCCGCAGTGGAATGGCCAGTCTTGGCAAGGTGGCATGTTCCTGTGACCCTTGACTGCTGTCAGGGTGGGTGTGACAGAACAGAAGTCCCTGGAGAGGACCCCACTGGCAGGGGCTTGGGCTTTGCTGAGGCCTTTCCTTTCCCGATTTCCCCTGTGCGTTGAGCTGTGAGTCTGCACTCAGGTGCCTGATAATTGTGAGAGTTAAAAACAAAGCTAGTAACTGCAAGAGGGGACCCTCTTGTGTAACAAGGTGAGTGAGTGGGAGGACAGTAATGACCTGGGCAGGCAGTGGAGCTGGAGCTGGGTGTGAGAAGATTGTGACATACTCCCAGAGGGGAGGGTACAGCCTTCAGGAAGGGGACATAGTGTCCCGCAGGACCCTGCTCGGTGCCAGGCTCTGTGGGACAGCACAGATGAGCAGACCTACCCCCTCTCGGGGAGCTTCTGTTCCTCCTGGAAGAAGCCTGGCTGCAGTGTGGTGTCAGTGTCACGGAGTAAGAGATGATGAAGGGGACAGGTGAGTCAGACTGCCCCATGGAAGGCCTTACATGTGAGGGAAGCTCGTTTGGACTTGATCATCAAAGGCTGTTGGTTCTGAGATCGGCTTTTATCGTGTTCCCCATGCATATTCCGGAGACACTGAGGTGACCTCCCAAAGGATTAGGAGGAGGTCATGTAAAGATGAGTGTCCTCAAGGAGGTCCACTGGGGGAGGAGACGGACACTGCCCAATTAATCACTGTGAATCATACCATGGTACAAGTCTGTAATAGAAAATGAACAGATTCTTTTAGGGGCATGATTTTGAGTGGGGAGGGCTTCTGGGGCGGGGGTGGGGCTTACCATGAGGTGGCCCAGGAAGCAATGAGGGACCCAGGCCACACTGAGAGGCAAGAAGCCTGTTTCCGGTTCTTGTGCTGAAGAATATGAACTTTCAAATGCTTTCTTATTTGTGTCCTAAAGGTGGGACAGGCAGAGGGCTGATAGGTGTGGTGACATGATGACATGGTGGAAGAACTGTTTCCTCATGAGCCACAGTCCCCTGCATGTTGTGCATGTGTTAGCGTGTGGCTCACTCTTGTCGTAGAAAATGAGCAGGCACACGACTTCCTGCGTATGGTGACCCTCCTCCGCAGCAGAAGTGCCTCAGATATGAGCTGATTTGCCTGTGTCACAGCTGCATCCTCTCCTTGTCCCGAGCCTTTGGTAAATGCCTTCCCAAGTGTTTCATGACAAGCATCATGAAGCACTGAACATAGCATATTTGACAATTGTGGCTCTTGGTGATGTCCCGAGTCCCAAGCTTAGTTCCCATCACTGCCTTCCAGGCCTCATGTCACTGTCCCTTACTAGTGGGATGTTGAGTGGTTTGGCTACACCAAACTGTTGACAATGGGACTTGATTCGTTTGACAGAAGGACAGGGCCCGTGGAATTGGGGGCGAGGGCAGCCGTCTAACGGGGAGATGGAGGTCCACTGGCAGTCGGCATGTCCCGAAATGGATAATGCAGGCGTGGCTTTTCATGCTTTCCTCCTAGAGGGCCTTTCAAGAGCTTGGGACTTAGAAGCACTAGCCTCAGGGCAGTGAAAAGGGACGGGGGCTGGGGACCACTTCTGTGATGGAGAGAGTGGGAACCAGGCTGTGAGTGTGCCCTGCCCCGTGGAGACTGGACAGCAAAACAGTAAAGGCCTCTGTTCCTGTAGGTCAGGGCGTTTGCCCTGGGCTCCAGGCCTGGAGTCCTGGTGTGTCTTCAGCCAGTCAGATGGGTGAGCACATCTGGCCTAAGCATCGTCTCAGATGTGGGTTTTCTCCCTGGATCACACACCCCTGGTTTTCCTCTGTGTTAGAGTCGGTCCAGAGGTTGCAGGCTCGGGCCTCGTGAGCTGCCCACAAAACAGGCAGAAACCCTATAGGGAATGGTGGCCGAGGGAGCTGGAGGGCCCCATGCTGTGCTGAAGACATGGGGTGGGAGGTTTTCCTCCTCAGTTTTCTGCTTTGGTGCTTCCAGGGCCTCTGGATGGAGGCCATGGCCTGGCCCCTGCTTTGTCTGCAGCCTCCCCCTGCAGTGATCACATTCCCAGCCCACCTCCCCCTCTCTCCTCTCCCTCCCTCTCTCCCTCATTGTCCTTGTGTCTGTCTCCCCTCTTTTCTACCGTCCTGCATTCTTGCTCTAACTTCATTCATTCTCCAGGTCTCAGCATAGCTCTCAGTCCTGGGGCATCTCCTACAGTCCCCTCAACCACCCAGAGCAGGAGCTTTCTGTGGGGAGGCCTGCCAGTGCATGTGTCCCCTCCCCAGACAGCAGCAGGGCTCTTATCTTGCAATAGCCTGTCCTCTCTGCAGCTCACGGCCAAGCAGTGGTCTGTTTGTCTACCTGTGAGGCCTTCCAGAAATGCGTGTTAAGGGGACGTTTTGTCTCCCACAGTGCCCCGAGTATCTGGATGGATGGTGGGAGCCAGCTGTGTAAATGTGATTGTGACGTGGGAAAAGCTCTGGTTTTCGGCTCATGCTTGGGTGAACTTGTTCAATGGTATTTCCAAACGCATTCCAGGAAGCTCTACGCAGAACTGTGCCAGGGAATCGTGGACATGGCCATCTCCAGCGTCTTCCCGCCCCCGGACGCCGAGCAGCAGCAGAGCCGGCCGACTGCCTTTGTCAGGCTGTGACTAAGGGCCGAGCGCGGGGTCCTGCTCCGGAGAAGCCAAACGAGAAAGAGGCAGCTGGCAAAGACAGGATGGAGGAGACAGTGTGACAGCGGAGGTGACTCCCAAGAGCGGCCACTCAGGGCCCCTGAGGGGAGAACAAAATGCTCTTCTAAGGGGAAGACACTGGGATTTGGTTGTTTTATGTTCTCATCCTTTAAAGAATCGGGCTTCTGTCCTAAGGCAGCCATGTGAGCTGTGCCGCTCCTTCCTGGGGACCATTGGACCTTTGGTGTCCCCACCTGCTGCAGCCTTCGTGCCTTAGCTCTATGCCCACCGCCACCTTCTGTTTGCATGGGGATTGGATGCTACAGTGTTGGGGAGTTGCCAATGTGACCCTGCCCATCCCCCCATGACACTCTGGACAGGTGTGTGCGGGCAGCCCTGGGTTCTGTGGCCTCGCGGGGCAGGGCTTTCTCCTGTCCCCGTTCCTGAGCCCTTGGGTCAGTCCCCTGTCAGGTTGGTGTGGGCCGGGCACCAACACAGCATGCTGCTCTCTGCATGTTTTACAAACCAAGCAGCATGTTGGCCACAGCCCGTTAGCATCAAATAAGCATGAAAGAAAAAACACAAAGTCTTGCTTTACGCAGTAGTTGAGTGCCCTTGAAATATGATGCTCTCAGTCACCTTAGTTTTAACCAGAATTCCACAGCACTTTGGCAGAGTTCCCCGGTGCTCACAATTTTCATTTTCACTTTTGTGAAAACCCCTCTCGGGGTCAGAAGGTAAAATTCCTGGCCCTGGGGTGGCACTGCCCCAGGACAGAGAGTCCCTGCCGCCTCACTCTCCATACTCGCCATGCACCTTCTGCCGATGCTGGAGCGGGGAGGTTCTGTTCCAGTGAGCGGCCTCTGTCCTGGGGACAGGCTCTCCCCAGATGGAAAAGGTGGGGTTCCAGAGCTCCACACAGCATCTCATAGGCCAACAGAAGTGTCCCATTGGGTGTGGTTTCCACCCCTCAGGTTGACTAGTATGCTGCAGACTTTTAAGGAGGCCACGTCACCAGCAGTGGGAAGGACAAGTGCTACTTGTGTTGGCTGAGCTGGGTGAGCGTGCCCTTCCTAGACAGTGCTGGGCGTCCCAGCAGACCCCTGGACCACGCACCTCCTCCTGGGAACTTGGTGTGTGTGCCCTTTCTGCATATGTGTGCTCATTATCCATTCTGCTTGCACAAAAAGGCAGTCCTGCACTTGGGGAGATGTTTTTAAAAGGAGAAGGAAAAACAACAGCTCCTCAAACATGATGGGAAGAGGGAGCTTACAGTGAAAAGGGAACGATAAAAATATAGATGCAGCAATGGGTGTAGCATGTGAAAATGTGACAGCAGGGTGATGGGGACAAAGGCCCAGCTGGGTTGATTCACATGGAGATTTGCAATTACAAAACCAAGTCCTGGTTTTTACCCAGTCTAGATCATGAAGTTTGCATGCAGAGCAGAATGGAACATTCAGTGGTAAAAGTCACTCCTGGAGGCCCAGCGAGCTGCTGGGTTGGTGTTTGGGGACATGTAGGTCATGGCCAGGTGCACACCCACTTAGAGAGTGAGGGGTACTGGGTCCTTGTGATGTCTGTGTGGGCTGGTAATGGGGAAAGTTTGGAGGTTTTTAAAGTGCTATGACATGTGTATGCAGGTATGTCATGATCTTTGGCATCTAAACTACAGGGATGCTTGAGAGTTCTCCAGCTGCTAAGCGACAGAGCTAAGAGTTCAGACGTTAGGAAGTCTGTGGGTCATGATGGATTTTCTAAGAAGCCTGAATCAATAGCATATATGTGACAGAAGTGAGGCTTTAAAAGGAAGTGATGCTTCATTCATTCCTCAGTGGTTTCAGATAAGTACTTATTTTATGAGTTTATTTCCAATTGGGGGGTGGTTGGCTCAGAACTGTTCCATACCCTTGGATGTCCTTGCACCGATGGTCCTGCCTGGCTACCTAGTCAGTTCTACATGTGTCCGTGTTTGTGTCGCCAGCTGCTGAGAGGTGTTACTCATTGGAGATGCCCCCTCCAGTCTTGGTTCTGTCCTTGGCCACTCAGTGTCAGACGGACCGTAACCTCTCTGCGCTTTTGCTTCTTGTCTCACAGGAGGGATCGTTGCCTGATCCGGGACTACCTCATAGGCTTTAGCAAGGACAGGTGAGGTCAGGAAGACTCAAGGACTGTCAGTACCAAGGTTCCCAGTGCTGTGTGCTGGGATCACTTGGGATGCTTGTAGCAGTGCTGGTGTCCACACCGTACCCCTCCCCCACTCTGACAATTAACCGGAACCTCAGGCATCATTGTGCTTAGAGGTGCCTTGAACTGCTTGAGATGGGAGGACAAACACATTACAATTACCTGTGAAGAATAAAATAAGGCCTAGAGCTTTTGGAAGAACAGGTGTCTCTTTAAGAATGACCAGATGTTGACACGGGTACTCATGCAACTAGGAAGTCCTGACTAAGCAGCTTCTTTGTTTCATGTTAAACAGCCTTGATCTACCTAGTCTGTGAAGCCGTGGCAACAAGTGTAAACAGACGGAGGCTTATAAATCTGCTAACTACGTGTTAAGGTTACTAATTATTGAGAGACAAACCCCTTTCCTCACACTAATTCCTGTGGGGATTGCAAGCTCCACTCTGCCCAGAACATTCAAATGCCTCAGTGCCTGATGCGGTGGAGCAGGTGCTGGCATACTTATTGGCTGATACGATGTCCCCCTCGCGCCTTGCACAATTGTCCCAGTCTTGGGATACGTGGTTGTGCTGGGACAGTCCGGGATGCACAGAACCCACAGCGCAGTGAAGCTACACAGTGTATTTCATGAGCAGTTGCGGTTGTGTCAAGTGGGGTGGATCCAGCCCTCTTGTAGGTGTGGTGGGGACACCACGAAAGAAGTCAGGCACCGGAGTGGCCCCCACAGCATGTTCTGCTATAAAGGAATTCAGTGATACCCTCGTCTCTGATTGTGGAAAGACTCTGTACCTAGGAGGACATGACTTCTGAAATAGGGCGATCTTATGAATATTTAAAATGCCTGGAGCATTAAAGTAATAATATTTCAAGTGTTTTTGATCCCTGTGGTCCCATAGTCTTACCGTGGGTTTTGACTATCCTAGGACATCGCTGGTTGTTTGAATCCATTATTCTATTACCCAGCCACAGGCAGACTTTCTGTAAAGGGCCAAACAGTAAATGTTCTAGACTTTGCAAGCCATATGAGGTCTCTGTTGCAGTTTCTTCCTTGTCTCTTCTCCAACTCTTACAAAATATATAAAACATTCTTAGCTCATAGGCCATACAAAAAACAGGCCAGAGGTGGCTGTCACTGGCTGAACCCAATACATAAGTCAATAGATTGACCCTCGTTAACTGAGAGGTTTTGAAAAGCTTCAACATATTCCTAAGAATGTGGAAGCCTACACACATGTGTAGGGCTGTGTGTGTGCCCTTAGCTTTCACCTCTGACCAGGAGGATCTGCAAATGCAGGCAATGAAGACTAAGACAGAGCTGTAAACCACCTTCCTGAGCATGAGGGTATGCCCAAAACACACACACACACACACACACACACACACACACACACACACACACACGGCCCCTTGGCAAATACTGGGAGAATTACTGGCTCCAGGCATTTAAGGAAATCTGTTTAATCATTAGTTAACCACTAAGCTAACTTAGCAGAGACTTCAGTGGCCACACACAACGAAGAATACAAGCTTTAGTTCAGCAAAGTCACTAAATAAACAAAGAGCTACAACCATAAACTTTGGAGAGGGAAAGAGCATCTGGTTTCCAAAGCTGCCTGATTATATTATTAAAATTTTCCAATTTTCAACACAAATCATGGGACATCTAAAAACAAAAGAAAGTAAGCCCCTAGATGGAAGAGGCGATCAATAGAAATGGTGCCTAAGGAAACTCAGGCATTGGTTGGACTCATTACACAAAGATTTTAATTAAGTTATTTAAAATGTGTTTAAAGAACTGAGATTGAGAATGATGTGTCATCAGAGAGAATATCATTAAAGAGACAGAAATTTTCTTTTAAATAGAACCAAGTACAATAATGCAGATGAAAAATTCAGTAGAGGTGTTGAAAAGCAAGTTGGAGCTGGCAAAAGACGGAATTAGTAAATCTGAAGCCAATTGAGATTATCCAATCTGAGAAACAGAAAGAAAAAAGAATAAAGGAAAAAGAACAGTGCTCCAGAGATCTACCCAGAGGCATGGATGTATACCAGCATATACTGTACACATACAGGAGCCCTAGAAGAGAGAGAGGGGAAGAAACATTGGAAGAAAACTTTCCCACTTTGACGAAAAACATTAAAATGCATGCAAGAAATTCAAACTAAGGATAGACTCAAAGAGATCCACACCAAGACACACCAACCACTAAGAAAATAACTTCAAGTATATAGTAAAAAAAGACAAGGAAACTAAAATGTTACACTAGAAAATACCTGTTTAACAAAAGAGAAGGCAGTAATGAAGGAATGGGGGGCATACAGGACAAATAGAAAACAAATAGCAAAATGGCAGACATAAACCCTACCTTATCAGTAGTTTCATTAAATATCAATGGATTAAATACTCCAATCAAAAGAGATTGGCAAAATGGATTTTAAAAAACCAAAACAACCATGATCCAACTCTGAATTACTGTCTGCTAAAGACACACCTTAGACTCAGAGATAACAAGCACATGAAAATAAAAGGATGGAAAAAGATAAATCATGCAAACAGTAACTCAGGGAGAGCTTGAGTGGCCATACTAATAATAGACAAATAACATTAGACAAAATAAGCTTTAAGAAACAAAATTGTGACTACAGGCAAAGGACATTTTTTATGATAAAAGGATCAATCCTTCAGAAAGATAATTCTAAACATATGTACCTAGCAACAGAGCCCCAAGATACATGAAGGAAAAACTGGAAGATTTGAAGAGAAAGTTCAACAATACCAGTTGGAGCATTCAATCCTCCATTTTTTAAAATTTTTTATTTATTTTTTAGCTGAGCCATCCTGACACCTGTTGGCAGCTCAGCAGCTGCTCAGCTCAGGCCAGGACTCAAATCGCTGTTGCTCAGAGCTCGCACTCTTGAGTGAGCTCTTAACCAACTGAGCCACTCGGCCGGCCCCTCCTCCATTTTTTTTTAAAGATTTTTATTGGGGTATTGGGGGGAAGGGAACAGTGCTGGGGACTTGGGGAAAGGGGAACAGACAAGTTGCTATCATTTTGTTCTTCAGTCTAGTTGTGGAGGTCGTTGCTTCACTGGCCCAAGTTGGCACCATCATTGCGCTCTTCCCGGGTGAGGCAGATCAGTCGCCGGCTTCTGGACGTCCGCTCACTGCGGCTGCTGGCCGCTCACGCTGGCTGCTGGCTACACACGGTAGCCCATGGCAACCNCATGGCAACCCACTGCCACAGGGGCTGCAGCCTACGCCATCACCGGCGACTCAGGGTAGCCCAGCTCCAGGTTGAGCTGTTGCTCAGCATCTTAGCTGTAGAGGGCAGTGTCACTGGCCCTCACATGTGGGATCTGAACCATGGCCCTCTGGCGTCCCAAGCCAGCTCTTAACCATCGTGCCACTTGGCTGGCCCCCCTCCTCCATTTTTAAGAATGGATAGAATAACTAGTCAGAAGATAAACAGGAAGTAGAAAACAGTATAAACCAACTAGATCTAACAAATATCTATAGAACTTGCCATCCAACAGTAGCAAAATACACATTCTTCTCAAGCGCACATGGAATATTCTGTGGGATAAACCATACGCTAGACTATATAACAAGTCTCAGTGAATTAAAAATGATTGAACTTATACTGTCCTCTGACCACACCGAATAAATTAGAAATCATTAACAAATAGATTTGGGAAAATCACAAATATGTGGAAATTAAAACCACAGTCCTAAATAATGAATGGATCAAAGAAAGAAATCACAAGGGAAATTAGAAAGTACTTTGAGATACATGAAAATGAGAACAACATACCAAAACTTACGCAACGCAACTAAAGCTGCTCCTAGAGGGAGATTTATCTTAAAATGCCTACATTTAAAAAAGATCTCAAATCAACACCCTTTAGGTTTCTTCTACCTTAAGAAACTAGAAAAAGAGTAAACTATCATAAATCCAAAAGAAGTAGAAATAATAAAGATTAGAATGGAAATACACAAAATAGAAAAAAGAGCAAATCAACAAGACCACAAGTTGGTGCTTTGAAAATAGAAAAAACTTTAGCTAGACTGAGCGAGGAAAAAAAATAGAACTTAAATTACTAAAATGAGGAATGAGGAATCATATTACTACAACACAAATAGGATTACAGGGGACTCCTATGAACATTTGTATGCCAACAAATTAGATAATATTAACGGGCACATTCCTAGAAAGACAGAAAACTGATACAAGTGACTCAAGAAGATACAGGAACGCCAGCTCTGAGCAGCAGGGCCCCGGTTCGGATCCCACATGAGGGTCAGTGATGCTGCGCCCTCTACAACTAAGATGGTGAACAGCTCTACCTGGAGCTGGGCTGCCATGAGTCGCCGATGACAGCGTAGGCTGCAGCCCCTGTTGCAGTGGGCTGCTGTGAGCTACTGTGAGCGGCCGGCATCCAGCATGAGCTGCCGTGAGCAGCCCCCCAAAGGCCTGCTAGCGACTACCTCACCTGGGAAGAGCGCAATGATAACACCAACATGGGCCAATGAAGCGACGTCCTCCACAATTAGACTGAAGAACACAAGGACAGCAACTTGTCTGTTCTCCTTCCCCAATTCCGCAACGCTGTTCCCCTCCCCCATTTCGCCAATTTAAAAAATCTTTAAAAGGGCCGGCCGAGTGGCGTGCTGCTTAAGAGCTGGCTTGGGATGCCAGAGGGCCCCAGTTTGGATCCCACATATGAGGGCCAGTGACACTGCCCTCTACAGCTAAGATGCTGAACAACAGCTCAGCCTGGAGCTGGGCTGCCAGGAGTCGCTGACGATGGTGTAGGCTGCAGCCCCTGCTGCAGTGGGTTGCCATGGGCTACAACGTGTAGCCAGCAGCCAGCAGCCAGCGTGAACTGCCAGCAGCTGCGGTGAGCAGCTGACCCAAAGTCATCGACTGATCTGCCTCGCCCAGGAAGAGAGCAATGATGGTGCCAACCTGGGCCAGTGAAGCAACGTCCTCCACAACTATACTGAAGACCAAAAAGGACAGCAACTTGTCTGTTCCCATCCCCCAATTCCCCAATTAAAAAATAAATTAAAAATCTTTAAAAAAAAAGATACAGAAAATCTGAATAGACTTAAGAGACTGAATTAATGATTAAAAAAAAAAAGTCTTCCCAAATGGAAAAGCCCAGGACCAGATAGCTTCACTGGTGAACTCGCCGGTGTTTAATGAGGAATCAACACCAATCCAAAAAATGGAAGAGGAAGGAACACGTCCCAAGTTGTTCTGTGAGGCCATTGTTAACTCAGATACCCAAACCAGACAATGACATTACAGGAAAAGCAAGCCGACCAATCGGAGGAATATAGATCAATTGCAGGGAGGGAGGGATTCCCAAGGAACAGGAGGACACTTGGGAGTGGTGGACTGACTCCCTATCGGAATCATGGCGGTGGCGTCAGGTGTCATGCAGGCAAGTTTACCAAGGGTTTCATTTTAAGTGTGTGTGTTTATTGTCCATTTTCCCGCCACACCAAACGCGGCTGTTAAAGACACACACAAAGAAGATGAGATTGAGGCACCTGTAGGCGCTTTGGGAGACGGTGGCTCCTAGGGCTCAGAGAGGCTGCAGGACCTTAAGGCTGGGAAGCCCCATGGACGCTGGAAGCGGGCCGCCAACGCAGACCACCTGCCGGTCCTGTGAGGGGCCTTAACGACTCGAGTGGGGTAGAGAGCAGTCAGCCAGCTTTTTCCTCGAAGCGGGGATGCGGCTGGGGTCTGCCCAGGGTAGGCATCAGCAATGATCGGGAAGCGGTCGCGGGGAAAAGAGCGGCGCTTTGAAGACTGCTCTCCATTAGCGCGTACTAGACCAGAGGGCAAAGCTGAGTGGGGCGGGAGCGTTCCGTCTCGTTACACACAGTTTCACACCGGCCCCTTTACTCCACGCTTTCGCTGCCAAGTCGGCCCTATAAAATGTACGGGCCGATTTCCGGCGGAAGTAGCGGAGGTACATTTTGCAGCAGGCGTGGGCACCGTGCTTCTTTCCGGCGTTGCGGAGACTGGCTAGAGGCTGCCGTTCTGGTGTCGCATGGATCCTGGCAGCCGGTGGCGGGGTTTGCCCCGCGAGCCCAGCCTCAAGCACTTGACGGACCCCTCTTACGGGGTCCCGCGGGAGCAGCAGAAGCCGGCGCTGCAGGAGCTGACGCAGGCGCACGTCGAGTCCTTCAACTACGCGGTGCGCGAGGGGCTCGGCCACGCGGTGCAGGTGAGTGCGGCGCCTCAGGCTCCCTCCAGCTCCGCGCTCGCCGGCGCCGCTCCGGCAGGCGGAGGAGAGGGGCCCGGCGGGACCGGAGCCGTGCGGCAGGAGGGGGAGGGGCAGAAAGCCAGGAGGCGGAGGACAGGGCCCCAGAGATATGCCTGGGGGGGGGGGGGTCACAGTATAATCCCAAATGATTGTGCTCCGTGATTGTGCCAGGCACAGCGCGGATCTTGGGCTCCAGTCGACCAGGGGAAGATGCATTTGTGGTTCGTGAATTTATGCGGGATTGGGAGCCGTAGTATTTTGTAGAAAAGTTTCTGGGTGCTGTGAGAATGGGGAGGTGGTCCTCCTGGGCTGTGCTGCTCAACCACAGTAGGTTGTCCGTAGTTAATATGCTGAGAGAGCTCAGTGGTACCCCTTCCTCAGTGGAACAGCAAAGCTTCCCCCAGGGAGTGGTACAGAAAAGCAGCAGCCGTGGAAGGGGAAAAACCACCTGGTCACCACCGTCCCCTTTGCATGGCTCTCGTCTCATGAACTGTGCAAATAGCAGCATAAAGAATCTCATTAGTGTCTGGTCCCTGAATCAGGAGATGCTTCCATATCCTTGCTGTCTTAGAATAAGGCCCATTAGTCTTGCAGTGCACATAGAGGATGCAGGGTAAGAAGAGAGCAGGTAAGCTCTTGGGTCAGAGAACAGCTTCGTTTTGTACACGTACGTTTCTAGGACCTTCTAGGAATCTGACACGTGGCAGATACTCAGGTATCAGAGTTAATGCCGTCTAATTTTAGGTATATAGTGAGGGTGTGAGTAGACCGGAAGTAGCTTTAACTGTCTTTTTAGATGTGTCACATGAGCAATTATAGGTTTGTAGAAAACTCAGGGGATTCAGAAGGTTCTTACTGAAAAAGTGACTTGGACATGCAGGCAGTTAATAGTGTGAATTTTATTTCAGGCTATACCTCCCTTTGAATTTGCTTTCAAAGATGAGCGTATCTCTCTCACTATTGTGGATGCTGTCATCAGTCCTCCAACAGTTCCCAAAGGGAGCATCTGCAAAGAGCTCAATGTTTATCCAGCAGAATGTCGGGGCCGGAGGAGTACCTACCGTGGAAAGTTGACAGTGAGTACAAGTGTCAGTGTGTGACTCACACACTGTACATGTCTGGGAATAAGGCTGGCACCTAATAAAGTATAACCAGAATTCTGCTTTCTTGGTACTGCATCCCAGAGTTCCCATCTTTTAAATCTAAAAGCATAAAATCATTTAATTTATGGTCTCCTTCCTCTTTTAAAATACTCATTTGTTCTTGTAAGTCCAGATTTTTTTTTGTCTCTCAAGTCATTATTTTCATTTAGGCGGATATCAGCTGGGCGGTGAATGGAGTCTCAAGAGGAGTCATCAAGCAGTTTCTGGGCTATGTTCCTATCATGGTGAAGTCCCAGCTGTGCAACTTGTACAGCCTTCCTCCCAAAGCCCTCATTGAGCGCCATGAGGAGCCAGAGGTGAGAGCCGTCCAGCCATTGGGCAGCCAGGTGGTGGTGGAAGGGGCCTGAGTGGGAACTCAGTTTTTCTTCCTCTGCTTCATTTTTGCGTCGGCAAAATGGAGTATTAATGTCTTGTCTGATGCTTTGTATGGTTTGTGATGAGTCTCAAATGAGACAATGTTAAAAAGTGACTGTTATAGTAGAGGGTATTATTATGGGGAGAATTCGTAGTTTCCCCAGTTTTCTGAATGGTATACATTTAGAGACATACTTGTTTTTTAAGCCCTCTTAATCCACAAAACTGTTGTCTAAAATGTCTCCTTTGCCAACACTAAGATTCTTTGAGCATATTAAATGCTCCATATGCCTTCGTTTTGGCATTTCTTTTAGCTGTGTGAGGCGGCTTTGCAGTAACCAAGATGTGCAGACTGCTTACAATGGGGGAGCTTTGTTACCCGTGGGAAGAGGACTGTGCTGTCACATCTGGGTTTGACACTCGGCTGCTCCACTTAGCAGTTGTGTGGCTTTGGGCAGTTCAATCTCCTGAGCCTGTTTTCTCTGCTGAAGACAGGCACTGTAGCTACCCCACTCATTGTTGTGAGAATGACATATTATGACAACACAGAGCACCTAGCGTGGCATGCCTGCTTCATGGTAGGCAGTCAGTATAGTAGCTATTTATTACAGAAATGTGACATTGACTGGAGCGATTAAAAATGTTTTCCTATAGTCTGAATTTCTGGTTTCCAGAGCTTTCATATAGTCAACAGTTTTTTACCTTGTTTGGGAAACCATACTTGTCTGGAAACAAAATGGATACCGTTTTTTGTTTGTTTGTTTGTTTTAATTTCATTTGAAAACTGAAGCCATTTTAGGGGACAGAAAAGCAAGTTAAGTCAAGACTGTCTGGTAGGGACAGGACTCTGATTTCCTTCCATACTTTTCTCCCAGGCCCCTCGACCTTTTTCGTGTGCTTGAGAAGACACAGTTTCCCATGGACCCACGGCCCCTGTCACTTGTGTGCCTCTCTTAGCATATTGCACCGCATCCTTGGGAGTGAGGTTGATGTTTGCAGTTAATCGGTGTCACATTTAAAGTTATGTATCTTTGTTTAACAGATGATAATTTGTCTCTTTGGCAGGAAATGGGAGGCTATTTTATAATCAATGGCATCGAAAAGGTCATCAGAATGTTGATCATGCCTCGCAGAAATTTCCCCATCGCTATGGTGAGACCGAAATGGAGAACCAGGGGGCCTGGCTATACTCAGTACGGTAAGCTGTAGTGACTCTTGGAACATTCTTGTAGAAAAGTTTTAAGCCTTTTTTTATTTTTAAAGGAGATGCATCTAAAATTGTTGATGTTTTTCTCACCTATGTATAAATTTTTTTTCTATTAAGCATGTCTGTGTTGAGATCTCATAGTAGGAAACCTACCTTTTGTGATGCTCCATCCCTTTTAAACTGAAAGAATGTCGTGTATTTATGATACTGTGTCAGAAGCTGAAGGCATCGCAGCCACAGGGGGGTGTGGCCCCAGATGCCTGGTCCAGGTACCGTGGCACGCCCCTCCCCTCAGCTGTCTGGCTGACAGCCACCTGGCCTCTGTTCAAGGGCGATTTTGCACCCCAGGGGACACTTGGCAAGGTTTGGAGGCATTTTTGATTGCCAGTCTTGGCTAAACGGTGATTTGGCTCTAATTATTTCTAAGGGTAAAAATAATTCAGAAAAAAACAATGATTGAAGCGGTTTAGGGTTCCTAAGCTCCTGATTGTTTCCACAGGAGTGTCAATGCACTGTGTGAGGGAAGAGCACTCAGCCATCAACATGAACCTTCACTACTTAGAAAATGGCACAGTGATGTTGAACTTCATTTACCGGAAAGAACTGTTTTTTCTTCCTTTGGGATTTGCACTTAAGGTTTGACTTGCTAACTGTATTTCTTTAGTGATGTCGTGGTTTCCTGTGCAGAATGGACAGGTTCTCCTTAGCAGAGTTCATGCTGTGTGAGTTGCCTACTGCTCCATAACACATTACCTTGGTATTTGGTGGCTTAAAACACATCAGTGAACATTTCTTTGTCCCAGTTCCTGTGGGTAGGAATTTGGGCAGTTCTGTTCGAGGTCTCCAGAGGTCCTAGTGAGTTGTCGGGGCTGCAGTCGTGTGAAGGCTCGACTAGGCTGGGGGCCCCTCTTCCACAGTGCCTCCCTCCTGGTTGGCTAGTGAGAGCAGGCCGGGGCAGAAGGCCTCAGATCCCCCTGCTGGGCCTTTCAGTCTTCTCCAAGCAGGATGAGAGGAAACCCTGGTTCAGTGTGGAATGACACTATAAGGCTGAGGATTCCAGGAGGTGAGGCCCACTGGGGTCATGCTGGGGTCTGCTTTACAAGCGATGCTCTTATTCTGGAGTGTTGAATTTAACGATAGTGCAGTGCTAATGTTTCTTGGATGTTAAAAAACTAGGAGAGAATTGTTAATGAATTGGATAATTTAGCCACTATTTGCAATTCACAGAAAACGTTTTTTCTATTCCAGGCACTTGTCGGCTTTTCTGATTATCAGATTTTTCAGGAGCTCATCAAAGGAAAAGAAGACGACTCTTTCTTTAGGAACTCTGTTTCTCAGATGCTAAGGATTGTGGTGGACGAGGGTTGTGTCACCCAAAAACAGGTCCTTCACTATCTGGGTGAACGCTTCCGAGTGAAACTCAGTCTTCCTGACTGGTGTCCAAATGAGCAGGCTGCGGAGTTCCTATTTAAGTGCGTGTACTTTGGCCTCAGTATCCAGGGGTGGGGGTCACTCGTTCTTGGTGTTGATATAATGGGGGCTGCTGAGCCATCAGAATCAGGACAGACCTGGGGGTGGAATCAGTCTGGTGAAGCAGGGGCTGCTTCGTTTCGGTGGCCATCCTCACCACCCTCTCGTCTGTGGAAGTATTTTATTTTATTGTACTTTCTAACTTCTATTTTGAAATAACTTCAAACTTCCAGAATTGCTGCAAAAATAGTACATTGGACACTTACGTTCACAAGGTGTTAGCGTTTTTACTGATTGCTTTACTTCTCTGCACTTAGGTAGATGTTTTTCCTTCTGATCATTTAAAAGTTGAAGGCACATGTGTGCGCTTCTTTCCCCGAGGGAAGGGCTGTCCCGTGGCCTTGGGGACTGTTGAGGGAGCCCTGCTCTACACCAGCACCAGCCATGGGCCGTGCTGAGTACCTGCATGGCCGGGGCAGCTGAGAGACTGAATTCCTGATGGCATTCCACTTTAAAAACTAAGTGACCCTGTAATTGTAGGTTCAAACTGCACAGGTCTACTTACATATGGATTTTTTTCAACAAACATGGTCAGCCTCTGTATCCCGGGTTTCACAACCAGCTATGGATTGAAAACAGCATTTTTGATCCTCAGTCAGGAAATCTGTGGGTGTGGAGGGCTGATTAAATGCATTGTTCTATGCCATTTGTAGAAGGGACTTGAGCACCTGTGGGTTTTGGTGTCTGGGGGGGGTCCTGGAACCATTTCCCTCAGAAGTTGAATTTTTGGGAGTCAAAAGTTAACAGCTTTCAGTTGTGCAGGGGTCGCTGCCCCTAACCACTGCAGTGGTCAAGGGTCAGCTGTAATAGAAATGTAAGCAGCCTGTCACTACCATGTTGGCCAGCAGAGCTCCAGACCTTGGGGCGATATTCTGTTCTTCTACTGATACTGCCTGTAAAGTAAAAAGTGATGTTTTGAAAACGAGCAAGGACTTTGAAGTAAACATGAATTGGTTAGTTGGATGTCAAGTAGTGGCAGCTGAATTGTCTTAAGCTTGTTTCTGTTTTGACAGCCAGTGTGTCTGCATCCACTTGAAGTCCAATACTGAAAAGTTTTACATGCTTTGTCTCATGACCCGAAAGCTCTTTGCTTTGGCCAAAGGAGAGTGCGTGGAAGACAACCCTGATAGTTTGGTGAACCAGGAAGTGCTCACACCTGGGCAGCTCTTCCTCATGTATCTGAAGGTAGGTGCCCTGCCCTCACAGGCCATTGATCTGTGCAGTGGGGTGATGGCCCCCGCGGGCCGTCTTCTGCACGTGTTGTTTCTCTGGGCAGTTTACCATGGCTCTTTGTTCTACTTTGGTTTGTTTACCTAACAGTAAGGGACCTGATCTTGCTCATAACATTGGTGATTGAGTGTAAATGGCCTCTACACGTGCACTGCACACAGTCGCGCTCTGCCCATGTGTCCAAATTCACACCCTCGCTGACATGTCCTTGTAAACCGGTGTCAGTACTCAGTACTTTCATGGTCCTTCACAGACATGCATGGGGTGGTGACACATGGGCATCTCCTGGTGCCCGTGCTCCCAGTTGAGGTCTGGGAAGCGACACTCTGCCTTCTCATTCCAGCTCTCATACTGTGACGCAGGTCTGTTTGGTTTCATGTTTTTCACATTTGTGCTCCGTGTTGGTGACTTCGCTGTTTATGGCCTGCAGGCACCGTGCTGAAATGCTGGTGAGGCTCCTAAAATCATGGAGGCTGGGATGTGCCTGACAAGAAAATGCAACATTGAGTGACATTGCTCAGGCACCAGTTACAGGGCTGCTGGTTGTGCGTTCAGTGGTGCTGAGTCAGTGAGGGTCTTTCCACAGAAACAACAGGCTTGAGTGTCAGTTGACGAGAATGGTGTGACCTGAGACTTGCAGGAACTAATCCTGTGCGTAGCCTCAGAGTTAATTCAGTATTGACAGCAACGCTCCAGAACTCAACTGTCAGTGACCAGAGTGGTGGGGGTGTGAGTGAGGGTGTGAGTGTGGTGAATGTGGACAGTGTTGGCGTGGCACAAAAATGATTTCATAAGGAAGTTGATTTGGTGGTATTTTATATTCTGATTATCCCTAAAAATGATTTAATCTTACAGGTAACAGTGGGTTGGAAGATAAACTAAAAATCTCCTAATTTCTTACCAAGTTATTCTTATTTAAATTTTTACTAAAAGGTAAAAACTTTTATGTCTGTCTGCTTCATCCATAAAATTAGATTGAAAATTTTCAGCAGCCTAGAATTTCCTTGATAAAAATTGATATGAGGCAGACGTTTTCTGTTATTGGTAATTTCAAGTAAACATGTAATTTAAACTTTTTTCTTATTTCAGGAAAAAATGGAGGCTTGGTTAGTATCTATTAAAATAGCTTTAGACAAGAAGGCTCAGAAGACCAATGTGTCCATAAATGCTGAAAACTTGATGAAGATTTTTAATCTGGGAACAGACCTTACAAAACCATTTGAATATCTTCTTGCTACTGGGAACCTGCGATCTAAAACAGGTGAAATTGAACAGTAGGCTCATGTCAGTGTGGGGCTTTTGACAAGGTGCCTGTGTAGCTTAAATCCAATTCTGATGATTAGGTATATTTCCTGTGCCTCCTAGAAAACTAAAGATGGCTCAGATCTCTCAGGGAGGGTCACCTGGACAGGTGGTCTGGAAGGTTGTTGCCCTCCCCATCCCTAAGCTTCTGCATCAGGATGGCCCAGAACACTTTTAAGAGTGGCAGTGAGAGCCAGAAGCCTGGGTTGTTTTTGGTTTTTTTTTTTTTTTTTAGCTGAGCCATCCTGCCACCTGTTGGCAGCTCAGCGGCAGCTCAGCTCAGGCCGGGAGTCGAAACGGCGATCCTGTCGATCAGAGCTCTCATTCTTTAACGAGCTCTTAACCAACTGAGCCACTCGGCCAGCCCGAGCCTGGGGTTTTTTAACGTGATAAATAATGTGCAGGTTGTTTTAGGGCTAACAGCTGCCTGTGTGTTCACCAGCCCCTCTGATGAACACCTCAGTACTTGCTGCTGTGTGACCATCTAGTGTCCCCACCATGGAGGTGCTGGTAGAAAAGCTAAGTGACCAGCTGGGCTGAGACATTGTGAAATCTGGAGGCTTTTTAAGTGCAGCCTGTTTTTGAATGACTTCTGTTTTATCAAGGTCTTGGCTTCCTGCAAGACTCTGGACTTTGTGTTGTGGCTGACAAGCTGAACTTCGTCCGCTACCTGTCCCATTTCCGCTGTGTGCACAGAGGGGCCGACTTCGCCAAGATGAGGACAACCACAGTGCGCAAGCTGCTGCCGGAGTCCTGGGGCTTCCTGTGCCCCGTGCACACCCCCGATGGGGAGCCCTGTGGCCTGATGAACCACTTAACGGCCACATGTGAGGTGGTCACGCAGTTTGTGTACACGGCGTCCATCCCAGCTTTGCTCTGCAACCTGGGTGCGTGATGCATGGGGTGTGTGCGTTTGCATGGCAGACACTGAGAATTCCCACAAGGACTGTTTCACTGTTCTGTGCAGGAACACAGAACAGTTCTGGGCCACTTCCTTGGCTTCTCCACGACGGTCAGGTGCATTCTTCACAAATGAATAGAGGTGAAATTCACATAGTTTTATTTAAAAAGAAAAAAAAAAGGAGAGGTTGAAGTATTTAAAGTATAGCAGCATTTAATATCAGAAGTGACGTTTGGGGTCACTGCCCTGCATCTGTTTGGCTGACTGCTGCGACACTAAGGAGGTAGTACAGTCTGTACCCTGAAGTCCGCAGAGCCACAGCCTTTGTTCCTGGGGGCCTGGCAACTTCTCACTCTACCTTTACTGGCGGACCAGACTGTCTTGTGTGCTGGCCTTCAGGTGCGCTGCTGCATTTCAGTTTATGGTCACTCGTCACAATGCCCCTTTCAGTCTTCTAGTCCTGGGGGTCTCAGTGGTGATCTGGAGATAGGTGTGGTCTGTGGTGGGGTTGATACTCTGAAGCCTCAGCTCCTAGGACTCAGGTGGTAGGTATTCTCAAGGAGCCAGAGGCCACTGGGTTAAGTCACAAAATCCCTGCTAAAAGTAAGTCTGCCAAGGAGAGCGAGGTCTTTCAGAAGGAGCCCCAAGGAAAGGGATTCCCGATTACTCGAGATTCACGGAATGTGATCAGTGTAATTGAAGGTTCTCTCTCTACAGGGACAAGAATCACTTTACCACCAGTGATTATAAAGTGTAGGAAATGCTGGAAAGGAGGGGAGACTATAGAAAGGCTGACAGTGTGTCCGACTGCAGAAGGAGAGATGGGGAGGCCGTGGCACTGCGGAAGGGCTTGGGTGACAGATGACATGGGGAATGCTGACACCAAGCGGCCATTCTGCTTCAGAGACAAGATCATTGGGTGTCTGCAGTGACAGTGCTGCCGTGTGCCCATCCAGATAGACTCTCCAGTCTTGGAAAGGCATCCGGATGCAATGACCCTATCTGTCCTTCCCCAGGGGTCACGCCAGTTGATGGAGCTCCACATCGACCGTACACCGAGTGCTACCCTGTCCTGCTGGATGGCGTCATGGTGGGCTGGGTGGACAAGGAGCTTGCCCCCAGCATTGCGGCTTCTCTCCGGCATTTCAAGGTGACCTTGAGTTGGTGGATCATTGTACCTCTTGGTCTTGTGTTTCAGTCCTCTTCTACCTGCTCAGGTAGCTCCGGGCCATCTAGGGTGGTCTGGGGCTCAGAGGCTGATTCCGAACGTACCCTACATTCACTCTGGTGGCAGTCTTGCCTTGTGTTGACCTCATAGGCTGGAGTCAGTGACAGATATTTGACCTGTACTCCTTTTTTTAGTGGTTTCACTGAGGCCCTAGTCTGTTAACCTAGCAAATTTTAACTTCTTTGTAAATACTGGTGGCACATAGGGACCCTCAAAATATGGACTTCATATTTCAAGTAATAGCAAAGATACACTATATGAGCCATGCCCTGTTGCCTTATGGGTCTTGGAAATACACTTTCAGAATGTTAAGCAGACGCTTTTCCAAGCCTCCTCTCGGCCTCTAGAAGCCTGGCTCTTCGGCGGCAGGATGGATGGCAGTTCATGCATTCTTCTGTTGCATTTTGTTTGGGTTTTTTCAGTTTTGAAAATCGTCTGTCTTGATGTAATTACACTTAAAGAATGGATATTTGGCTGGACAGCATAGAGAACCCCATGTGCCATTGTGAGACCCACCATTGTAATTTGTGTGCTCTGTATACATACGTGCTTATATTTCCTTCTGAACCATTTCAGGGTAGTGTGCAGACATTTCCCTTCTCCATAAAGGTTTCAGTATGTTTTTTCTAACAGGTACTTTTTCTCCCCAGTGACAGTGTGCTTACCAAAATCAGGGTGGGGTGGGTCGGCAGGGTCCACAGTTGGTTCTGAGATTGTCCCAGCTGTCTCGGTAATGGCCTTGCAGCTGACCCTCCGGGTTTGGGACCCAGTCAGGGATCATGTGTTACTTGTACTTGTCATGTCTCTAGTCTCCTTGAGCCTGGAACAGTTCCTCAGCCTTTCATGTCTTGGCTTCTTTTAGTTGCTGTGTAGACTGTCCCTTAGTTTACATTTGTGTGTCACTTCCTTGTGACATTCAGGATATCGTTTCAGGGGCACATGATGTTGGCTTGTCATGCGACGGGTGGTGTTGACATTGATCACGTCAAGGCTGTGTTCTTTAGATTAGTCCACTGCACTGTTGCTGTTCTAATAAGTGATTTCTGGAGCGATATTGGGAAACTATGGAAAAGGCCTTTTACTCCTCACACTTTACCCACTGGCTGATGAGTTCCCTGCGGAATTACCACTGTTTTATCGATGGTGTTTGCTGAGTTCATTATGACTGCGATGGTTGCAGATGGTTGTTTTCTAATGCCATCATTTCTTCTCTTTGTTAGTTGCCACTCTGTAAGGGAGAGCTTTCCTTTTGTTCATTTGTTCGCTTACTTGCATCAGCAGAGATTCATAGATGCTTGGTTTATTTAAAGAGTCTTCTGTTACTGTTTTTTTGTGTGTGTGTTTTTTAAGATTTTATTGGGGGGCCGGCCGAGTGGCTCAGTTGGTTAAGAGCTTGTTCAAGAGTTTGAGCTCTGAGCAACAGCGGTTCGATGCCTGGCCCGAGCTGAGCAGCCGCTGAGCTGCCAACAGGTGGCAGGATGGCTCAGCTAAAAAAAAAAAAAAAAATGATTTTATTGGGGAATCGAAGAAGGGGAACAGACAAGTTGCTCTCCTTTTCTTTTCTTCAGCCTAGTTGTGGAGGACGTTGCTTCACTGGCCCATGTTGGTATTGTGATCATTGTGCTCTTCCTGGCTGAGGCAGATGGGTTGCCGGCCATTGGACGGCGGCTCATGTCAGCTCTTGCCGGCTGCCAGCCGCTCACACTGGCTGCCAGCCATTCAGGGTAGCTTACGGCAGCCCACTGCAGCCCCACTGCAGCCTACGCCATCGCCTCACAGCAGCCCATGCCGTCGCCTCACAGCAGCCCAGCTCCAGGACAAGCTGTTGTTTACCATCTTAGCCGTAGAGGGCGCAGTGTCACTGGCCCTTGTGGGATCCAAACTGGCGGCCCTGCTGTTCAGATCTCACGCTCCCAAGCCAACTCTTAACCAATGAGCCACTCCGCCGGCCCTTCTGTTACTGTTTTTATTTTGATGCTTGTATTAGGTTGGGCCCTCTGGTCCCATGGGGTTTATTTTGTTTTTGTAAACATACATAACAGAATTTAGCATATTCACCATTTTCAAGTGTATGGTTTGGCAGCATTAAGCACACATTGTTGTGCATCCATGCTCTGAACTTTCCATCATCCCACACTGAAGCACTATGCACAAGCAGTGGAAACCCCCCGGCTGCTGGTAACCTTCTGCTTTCTTTCCATGAATTTGACTTTGCTAGGTCCTTGTATAGGTGGAATCAGTCATACAATATTTTTTCTTATGCATCTGGATTATTTCAATTAGCAGAATGTTTTCAGATTTCATCCGTGTTGTACCATGTATCACAGTGTTCTTCCTTTTTAGCTGAGTAGCAGCACGCACACACACAAACACACACCCCACCCCCACCCCACATTGTGTTGATCCGTCATCTGTCAATGGACACTTGGGTTGTTGCCACCTTTGGACTGCTGTGAATCACGCTGCTGTGCACACAGGCATGCAGATTTCTGTTAAGAGTTCCTGGTAGTGGTTATTTGTGTGTACACCTGGAGATGTGATTGTAGTCATCTAGTAATTCTGCATTTAATTCTTTGGCATCTTTGGGGGGAAATTGTAAGGTCTTTCCTTTAGAAAAACTAGGTGTATTATATTACCTTGTTCCCGGATATGTTCATTCTCGAATAACAGCGATGGATTGTAAGTCTCAAATACCAGGAATGAGTCCCACCTGGTCGTGGTGTGTTATTCTGTTCATTTAAGAAATGCTGATACTTTCTTAAATATCAATAATTAAGATTTTTAAATTTCCATTCATGAATCTCCGTTTTATAAAAAGCATGAGTTGTCTCCCTAGTTTTCAGTGCTCTGGGGCAGCTTGGAGTGTCAGGCCATCTGGTGGCTGGCCCGCAAGAATTCCCATGAGGACATCACTCTGGGGCTTTTGGGGAGGGGGCGCTTTCTTGACACCTTTACTTCTAGTGTGGAAATTGGTCTTCTTTAAACTTTCTACCTCTATTGAGGTCTGTTTTGGTGGCCTCCATGTTATCCATTTTATCTTGTTTTCTTGGAGGTATGAAAATAGACCCATGCTTTTAAAATTTTGTTTCAATGTTTTCCCCCCCTTTTCATTTCTTAGTATATTTGTTGACCTCCCCCGCCTTTTTTCTTCTTTTGATTGGTTAAGTATTGGGGGTTTGTTGTTGGTTATTTTTAAAGAACCAAAAATTTTGATTTATTGATTTGAACATCTTTCTGTACTCCACCTTGTTAATTTCAGGTTTTACCTATATTATTACAATTTCTTTACCTGTGCTTTTTTGGGAGATTATTTTATTCCTTTTTTAACTTTTTTTTTTTTAATTGGGGAACAGTGTGTTTTTTCCAGGACCCATTAGCTCCAAGTCAAGTAGTTGTTTCAATCTAGTTGTTGGAGGGCTCATCTCAGTGGCCCACGTGGGGATCGAACCAGCAACCTTGGTGTTATGAGCACTGCATTCTAACCAACTGAGCTAACCAGCCACCCCGACTTTTTTTAACTTTTGATTTAAAAATTTAATTCATTTTCATTCTTTCATTTTTATTGATAATGTGTTGTAAGTCCCCATAAGATGTGATGTATAGGTTTCGTTACTTGTTTTGTGTTTTAATTCCCAGGTAGAAGGGCTTTTTTATTGAATACATTTAAAAATAAAACCAGTATCCCAGTATATTCAGACATCAGAGAGCAGAATTTCATTTAGATGTCTCCACGTACATTCGTGGTTTACCTTTTCCTAGTCTCAAGTCACTACTGGTTTGCCTGGCAGTGGGGCTGAGCCCGCAAGAAAGTAGGGCTTCTGCCGGCTCTGCATATGGGGCGAATGGCATTCTAAGGGGCGATGAGATTGGCAGGGCATCCACTTTGTTTCCTGTGTAATTAATTTCTTAAGATGCTGCTTTTCATCTTTGACCTCCTTCTCCACTCTGCCTGCCTCCTGGGTGGCGGGGGACAGGACACATCACTGTTCTGCTCTGAACTCTGTTTTTGTTGAAAACAGGTGTTGAGAGAAAAAAGAATTGCCCCCTGGATGGAGGTGGCCCTTGTCCCCATGACAGGAAAACCGAGTCTGTACCCAGGACTTTTCCTTTTCACCACTCCCTGCAGGCTGGTGCGGCCTGTGCAGAATGTAGAGTTGGGCAGAGAAGAGTTGATCGGGACCATGGAGCAGGTACACTGCTATGTCATGTGTGACTTCCGCATACTTCTCGCTGCTGCTTTTGTAAGGTGGGAGGATTGTGTAAGAGTGACCAGCATCTGAGAGAAAGCCAAAACTCCCTTCAGCCTCTGAAATCAGGGTCCCTGCCCTCGCACAGGAACTTGAGGGCCCGCTGCCCATCCTGCCCACCTGCCCAGGTGCCACTGCCCCCCACGCCATCCGAAGCTCACAGCCTCTGCAAACTGTGGGCCTGTGCAACTGCTTCAAATGCGCTTCTTCCCATCCCCTTCACACTCGGTCCAGGGGACATGTGGAATATTAAGGCCCACCGTCCCTGCAAGCCGCACTCTGAACCCGGACAGCAGCCTTGATGCCCTCCTCCCCTCCCCCCATCACCCCCCAGATCTTCATGAACATCGCAGTCTTTGAGGATGAGGTCACAGCTGGAGTGACCACGCACCAGGAGCTCTTCCCTCACAGCCTGCTGAGTGTGGTGGCCAACTTCATCCCCTTCTCGGATCACAACCAGAGTCCACGGAACATGTACCAGTGCCAGATGGGTGAGGAGGCATGGGGTGGCAGTCATCTTGGGAGACAAGTTCTTCTCACTGTCTTGAAACCACTTCAAACTCAGAAAAGTTGCAAGACTGGTACAAAGAACTCCCGTAAACCCTTTGCCTGATTCTGTTAATATTTTGCCCCATTTGTCCTGTTTGGCGTTTGAAGGTAAATTGCTGACATAGTGCCCTTTGCCCCTAAATACTTCAGTGTGTGTTTCCGAACAAGGATAGTCACTTGTCTAACCAAGGACAGTTATTAAAATCAAGAAACAACATTGATACTGTCAACTATTTTATGGTCCTTATTCAACTTTTGATCAGTTGTACCAGAAACAAGGCTTATGGCAATTTTTGGTGTGGAGCACCTAGTCTGAGATCACACACTGTGTTTACTTGTCACGTCTCTTTAGTCTCCTTAGAACAGACCTTTGGCCTTTCCCTGTTCTCTCTGGACATTGACATTTTTTAAGAAAAGGGTAATTTATTTTGTAGAATGCTCAATGATTTGGGTTTGTCTGAGATCTGTGGTTCCACTTGTGACGACCACAAGCACCCATGTCCTGGTCACTCCAGTGCTGTCATTCCTGCCTGACAGCCCTGTTTTCACGGGATGTGATTCCCCTTCACCCTGAAAATCTCCCTTAGCGTTTGTTACAGTTGCAGGTTGCTGGCTACAGATTCTCTGAGTTTTTGTTTCTCTGAAATACCTATTTCCTCTTCACTTGAAGCAACTGGATATACAATTCTGATTGGACAGGTTTTTTTCTGGCACTTAAAAGATGTTAACTGTCTTCTGGGTCTCTCATTTCTAACTGGAAGTCAGCAATTATAGGGTGCTTCCCCCTGTGGTAACATGATATTTTTCTGGTGTCTTAAAGATTTTCTCTTTATTCTTGGTCGTAACAGATTAACTCTGGTATGCCCGAGTATGATGTTCTTTGTGTTCGTCTTGCTTGGGGTTTCCTGGCCTTTTTATTTTTAAGATTTTATTGAGGAATTGGGGAAGGGAAACAGTATTACGGAAGGGGAACAGACAAGTTGTTGTCCTTCAGTCTTAGTTGTGGAGGGCACAGTTAGATCAGCGCCAAGTCCAGTCGCCATCCGGCTGCCCATCGGCAGCTCGTGGCCGCTCAGCTTAAGGTACCATGTTCAATCTGTGAGTGGGCATAGCCCACCATCCCATGCGGGAGTGGAACCGGCAACCTTGTTGTTAGGAGTATGTGCTCTCACCAGTTGAGCCGTCCTGCCACCTGTTGGCAGCTCAGCTTGGACGCAGCTCACTGGCCCATGTGGGAATCAAACCAGCGACCCTGTTACTCAGAGCTCAGGCTCTTAACCAAACGAGCCACTCATCTGCTAGCCTTCTTAAATCTATCTTAAAAAGGGGTTTTTAATAAAATTTGTAGTTTTCTGCCAGTTTCTAAAAATAATGCTTCTGTCCCATTTTCTCTCTGTCTCCTGAGATTTCAGTTACGCATCATGTATGTTAAACCTTTGATGTCCCGCGGGCCACTCGGTTTCTGTTCTCTTTTTCCCATCTTATTCTTTCTCTTTAGATTGGATCATTTTTATTGCTCTGTCATCATGTTCAGACTTTTGTGTTCTATTCAGATACTTCATTTTTCAGCCTCGAATTTCCATTTGTTTTTGTTTTTTTTTTAAGATTTTTTTTATTGGGGAATTGGGGGGATGGGAACAGTGCTGGGGAATTGGGGGCAGGGGAACAGACAAGCTGCTGTCGTCTTGCTCTTCAGTCTAGTTGTGGAGGACATCGCCCCACTGGTCCAAGTTGGCACCATCATTGCGCTCTTCCCGGGTGAGGAAGATCAGTCGCCGGCTTCTGGACGGCCGCTCACTGCAGCTGCTGGTCGCTCACGCTGGCTGCTGGCTACACACGGTAGCCCATGGCAACCCACTGCCACAGGGGCTGCAGCCTACGCCATTGCCGGCAACCCACGGCAGCCCAGCTCCAGGCCGAACTGCCGTTCAGCATCTCAGCTGCGGAGGGCAGCATCACTGGCCCTCATATGTGGGATCCGAACCG
Source organism: Hipposideros armiger (assembly GCF_001890085.2). Taxonomy (NCBI): domain Eukaryota; kingdom Metazoa; phylum Chordata; class Mammalia; order Chiroptera; family Hipposideridae; genus Hipposideros; species Hipposideros armiger. Next base: position 1,289,289 of record NW_017731732.1, read on the forward strand.
GTGCCCTCTGGCGTCCCAAGCCAGCTCTTAACCATCGCGCCACTCGGCCGGCCCTGTTTCTTTTTTATAGTTTTTATTGTCTCTGAGATTCTTATCTTCATTGTGAACATATTTTCCTTTACATTTTTGAGCAGAGTTATACAAGAGGTGTTTTTGTTTGTTTGTTTTTTGTTTTTGTTTTTTAAGATTTTGGGGAATTGGGAGAGGGGAACAGCGTTGGAGAATCAGGGAAGGGGAACAGACAAGTTGCTGTCCTTTTTGTTCTTCAGTCTAGTTATGGAGGACGTCGCTTCACTGGCCCATGTTGGTATTATCATTGTGCTCTTCCCGGGTTAGGCAGATCGGTGGCCAGCCTCTGGATGGCCACTCACGGCAGCTCGTGGCAGCTCATGCCCACCGCCAGCCGCTCAAACGCTGGCTGCCGGCCACTCACAGTAGCTTATGGCAGCCCACTGCAACTTCACTGCAGCCTACGCCGTCGCCAGCAACTCACAGCATCCCAGCTCCAGGTCGAGCTGTTGTTCACCATCTTAGCTGTGGAGGGCGCAGTGTCACTGGCCCACATGTGGGATCTGAACCAGCAACCCTGCTGCTCAGAGCTGGCGTCCCAAGCCAACTCTTAACCAACGCGCCACTTAGCCAGCCCCTACAAGAGGTGTTTTAAAATCATTGTCTGCTATTTCCAACATCTGGGTCATCAGGATGTCTCATCTACTGCATTTTTTTCTTGAGTGTGGGTGATAGTCTCGTGCGACTTTGTACGTCTAGTAATCGTAGGTCATATCGTAGACGTTATGAATGATGTTTTAAATGCTGTGGATTCTGTTATGTTCCTCTGAAGAGGATTGGGTTTTATTTTTTATTTTTTTTAAGGTTTTATTGGGGAATCGGGAAAGGGGAACAGACTAGTCGCTGTCCTTGTGTTCTTCAGTCTAGTTGTGGAGGATGTTGCTACACTGGCCCATGTTGGCACTATCACTGTGCTCCTCCTGGGTGAGGTAGTCACTCACCAGCCATTAGACGGCCGCTCACGGCAGTTCACGAAAGCTCATGCCCACTGCTGGCCAGCCCCACTGCAGCCCACACCGTGGCCGGCAACTCAAGGCAGCCCAGCTCTAGGTTGAGCTTTTGTTCACCATCTTAGCTGTAGAGGGCGCAGTGCCACTGGCCCTCATGTGGGATCCAAACTGGGGTCCTGCTTCCCAGAGCTGGCATCCCAAGCCAACTCCTAACCAACATGCCACTTGGCCAGCCCAAGGATTGGTTTTTAGGTTTAACTGGCAGATAACTTAGCTGGACATGGCAGCTAAAGCATGCTCTTGGGACCACTGGGAAATGTCCTATGTGTGTGTCATCTGGACGTCACCAAGGATCTGGACTCGGTTCATGTATGGAATTTGAGGCTCTCCCTTCTGAAACTCCCCCCTTTTCAGTTGCTGTCGTGCTCTGAACTCTGTGCCTTTGTTCTTCAAGCCATAAGACTGGTTTCCTGTCTTAAGTTGTAGCCACTGCACTGACTGGGCCATCAGGCCAAAAAGAATTATAAATTATAAATTGGTTGTATGAGTGCCTCTCCAGGTTCTGTCCAGTGCCCTTAGGGCAGGTGTGTGTAGGTGTGTGTGTGTGTGTGTGTGTGTAAGTAGATCAGTTACTACTCTCTTTCACCCCTTCTCTCCCCCCAGTACTATCCTGTATCCTTTATATCCTCCTTTTCTCTTATCACATTACTCATGTGTCCATAAACTGGTGTAGAAATGTTTGGGATGTGTTCGAAATGTACACACAGTATCATGCTGATGCCTTCTGTCCATTTCCATCTCGGTACTGTTTTCTTAGTCTAGTCATGTTGATCCGGGCAGGTCTGCTTCATTCTCACACCATAAGCTTAACCAAGACAATTTATCCATCCTGTGGCGAATACTGAGTTCCCAATTTCATCTGTCACCGCCATAATCAGGGAGAAACAAGATGCTCAAGTGTTTTCCTGTTGCAGGCAAGCAGACTATGGGCTTCCCGCTTCTCACCTACCGGGACCGGTCCGACAACAAGCTGTATCGCCTGCAGACCCCACAGAGCCCATTAGTGAGGCCGTGTATGTATGACCACTATGACATGGACAACTACCCCATCGGGATCAACGCCATTGTTGCCGTTATTTCCTACACTGGCTACGACATGGAAGATGCTATGGTGAGTTTCACTGAGAGTGGCTCCGTGCTGTCTGTGGTGCATTCACTGGGGGGCCATCACTGTGTCCGCGGTGCCTGGTGTTTGGCGTGAATGCTGTTAGATGGCTAATTCCCAACTGGAGTTGAGTGGCAGCAGTGGGGCAGGCATAAGCATCCAGATATGCACATTCTGTGTGTGGTTCTGCGGATGCTGCAAGAAGGTGAGGTGCCATTGGATGTTCTCTTTGCATCGGTGCACAATTAGGTTTTCGGCCATTTATAAGAAAGGTTTAGTAGTTCACGTAGGTGATAAGAAAATCGCATGTCAGTTGCCCTAAACCTAGCATGATTCTGACCAGTTTTATTTTGAAATCATCACTTGGCTGCAGTCCCTTAAATTGATGATTCTGTGACCTCACAGATTGTGAATAAGGCCTCTTGGGAACGAGGCTTCGCCCATGGCAGTGTCTACAAATCCGAGTTCATAGATCTCTCTGAAAAAGTCAAGCAAGGGGATGATAGTCTGGTGTTTGGGGTCAAGCCTGGCGACCCGCGGACTGCACAGAAGCTGGACGCCGATGGGCTGCCCTTTGTCGGGGCTCGACTGCAGTACGGAGACCCGTATTACAGCTACCTGAACCTGCACACGGGGGAGAGCTCAGTGGTGCTCTACAGGTGAGATAAGGCGCTGAGGGGTCTGGTGGATTGGTCAGTGACAGACTCCATCGTGATAGAATGGGCATTTTCTAAGTGAGGCCACCTGTGCTTTTCTTCTGGTTGGTGTCACATTGATGACAGACCTGGCTCATTTTAAAACTGTGATTCAAACTTGATACTCTCACGCACGTTGTTAGCAATGTCTCCTAGCCAAGATGTCAGGCTCGTTGTGCCTCTTAGGAAAATAAAACAGTGTTAGCCCATGTCACCTGTAAGGTAGGTGTCAGCAGCAGGTCTTCAGAGTAGTTCCCTAATAGCTGTTCAGGGGATCAGAGCTCTGTGGGGACATAACCACCCCCGTTCATCGACACTTTCCGGGGGCCTGCTGTTTGGGCTGGAGAACACTTTGCAAATGTCCTTGTGAAGCCCTGATTTTATGAGTCAAACTTACGCTTCTGCAAGTTTGCACAAACAGCTTGACCTTCTGTAATGTTTCCTAGGAGTAAAGAAGATTGTATTGTGGATAACATCAAAGTGTGTGGTAATGACACTGGAAGTGGGAAGTTCAAGTGCGTGTGTGTCACAATGAGGGTCCCCCGGAACCCGACCATTGGGGACAAGTTTGCCAGCCGCCATGGGCAGAAAGGTATCCTGAGCAGGCTGTGGCCGGCCGAGGACATGCCCTTCAGTGAGAGCGGCATGGTCCCCGACATTCTGTTCAACCCTCACGGCTTCCCGTCACGCATGACTATCGGCATGCTGATTGAGAGCATGGCAGGCAAGTCGGCAGCGCTGCATGGCCTCTGCCACGATGCCACGCCCTTCACCTTCTCAGAGAACAGCTCAGCCCTGCAGCACTTTGGGGACATGCTGCAGGCCGCGGGCTATGATTTCCACGGCACCGAGAGACTGTACAGCGGCATCAGTGGGATGGAGCTGGACGCGGACATCTTCGTGGGCGTGGTGTACTACCAGCGCCTACGTCACATGGTCTCGGACAAGTTCCAGGTCAGGACCACCGGCGCCCGGGACAGGCTCACCAACCAGCCTGTAGGGGGCAGGAATGTGCAGGGTGGGGTCCGCTTCGGGGAGATGGAGCGGGACGCGCTGCTTGCCCACGGGGCATCCTTCCTCCTCCACGACCGCCTCTTCAACTGCTCAGACCGCTCAGTGGCGCACGTGTGTGTGACATGTGGCAGCTTGTTGTCTCCACTGCTGGAGAAGCCGCCGCCGTCATGGTCGGCCATGCGCAACAGGAAGTACAGCTGCGCTGTGTGCCATCGCAGTGACACCATTGACACCGTGTCTGTGCCTTACGTTTTCCGGTACTTTGTGGCAGAACTGGCAGCTATGAACATCAAAGTGAAACTGGATGTCATTTAACTCAATGTGGCCTTTTGGGTCAGGAGAGTTGCCAGATTACAGAATGTGACTAGCTCAGTGGCAATGTGACCAGTTACTCTGCACTTTTTCAAGGTTTCTAGAGCTCACAACCAAGACCTGACAGCCAAGAACTCAAGGTTCCAGTGTAGTTAGTGCTGCATTTGATTTGTGCTGTATTTGTTCACAAACTCGCAAGTCTCCCCTTAAAAAATGGTGCAGTGACAGACAGAAGGGTATGTGTGCAAGTTGGTATGCCACTTTCGACAGGCGGTGGCCACCACTTACTGTCCCATGTAGAGCAGAGCGGTCCAGTACAAATGTCATGCAAGCCCTGTGTGCAACTCTGTGTTTTCTTATGTCCGCATTAAAGTAAAAGCAAGAGACAGAAATGTTTTCCAACAGCCTTATTGAAGCATAATTGTTAGGAAACACTGCAAGCACTTACTGCACACAGTTCACAGTTGGTGATAAACACCTCCAAAAGCCTCCTGTGTCCCTTTGGGTTGTGTTGGGGAAGGTGTGTGTGAGAGTGAGTGTGTGGTATGTGTGAGTATGAGGATGTGTGTGAGTATGTGGTGTGTGAAATGGGCGGTGCGGGGGGGGGGGACCCTGACCTTGCCATCTGCCTTCTGGGTGAACAATGCAATGCTGTCAACAGGCGCAGTGCTGCAGGCCAGCCTGTGGACACTCATCCTGTACCAGCAGGTCCTATGGCCCTGGCCCTGGCCCCGGCCCCGGCCCCCACTGTTTCTGTGAGTTTGACATTTTTACATGCTCTATGACCGGCTTGTTTCACTCAGTGGGATGTCCTTGGCCCACCAGTGTTTGCAGATGGCAGGATCTCCATTTTAGGCTCAGAAATCCACTTGGTGTATAGAGCACATCTTTTATCCATTCACCTCTTCATTGACATTTTGGTTTTTTTCTGTATCTTAGAAATCATGATAACCCTCTATTTTATTTAATGTAATGTAGCCAAAATGCCACATCAACATGGACTATTAAAAGTGCATTGAGGTACTTTGCATTCTTTTTCATAGTCTCTAAAATCCTGGTGGGTGGCAGTGCCCTCCCACCCTCCCTCCCATTGTACTCCACTGTCCTGTTCCAGTGATGGGTATTTGGGCTGTCCTATTCTTGCGTGTTTCACAGCATTGGCAGTACTCCTGTTGTGTACGCTTGTGCAAGTGTAAGATACTTTTCATTAAAAACGTCCCAAAGATTGTTCTTTTCTGAGTATGGCTTCAGATGTCTGCCACTAACAAGGCAGATCAGGCTAAACTGAGAGAAATTATCCATTCGAGGTACATCCTGGTTTGGCTTCACTGAACTGTTGAAAAAAACGAGACACCTTGACTCTCGACTGATGACCCCCACCCCGTCCCCGTTACAATCCCAGCTGGACTCCCCACCGCTCCAGTCTGCCTGCTTCCATCCCACCACTGATGTTGTCTGTTCAAGTCCCTCCAGGTTTTTTTAGCAGCAGTAAAAATGGTAAAATAAAAAATTTTAGCTTTGATTTAAATTACAGATTCACAACTAAGACTGAGACTGGGTCGTCACAGAGCTGGTCCTGTTTCAGCAGTTTCACACAAATTTGTGTGTGTGGTTCTGTTCACTGTTGTCATGTGCAGGTTGATGTGACAAACACAAGAAAGAATAGCTCCATTCCCACAGGCTGCTGTGTGCTGTGTAAAGGGATCCCCTTACAGCCACCCCATCTTTAACCCCTGGCAACCACGAGTCTGCCCTCCATTGCTATGGTTTCATTATTTCAAGAACATTGTGCAAACAGAATCAGTTTGTGACCTCTGAGGTTCGCCTTTTCCACTTGACGTCATTTTCCAGGGTGCATCCCTGTCATTTCGAGTATCGGTCATTTGTTTATTTTTGCTGCTGTGTATCCTCCAGGTGGGTGTGACAGTGTTAACCAGCCTCCTGAGGAGCACGTCTTGGTTGTTCGCCATTTGGGGTGGTCACAAATAAAGCTGCTGTGAACATGTTTTTTGTGTGTGAACATCACAGTTTTTGTGTGAATGCACGTTTCCATTTCTCTGGGACAAAAGTCCAAGAAGAAACTGCCAGACTTTTCTAAAGTAGCCGTGACATGTTTATGTCCCCACCAGCAACGGGTGAGTGGCCATTTCTTCCACATCCTGACCTACACCTGATGGTGCTCCTGTGTTCAGTTTTCATCACTGACAGGTGTGCAGTGATGTCTTGTGCTTTTAACCCACGTCCCAGATGGCTGATGACATTACACGTCTCTGGTGGGCTTGTCTGCACCTGCTCAGTGAAGTGTCTGCTTGTGTTCGTCAGTCATTTATAAGAGGATTGTCTTCCTATACAATTTTGAGACTGCGTTTTATACTGTAGATAAAAGGCCTTTGGGGCCGGTGGAGTGGCACGTTGGTTAAGAACTGGCTTGGGACACCAGAGGGCCCCGGTTCGGATCCCACGTATGAGGGCCAGTGACACTGCCCTCCACAGCTAAGATGCTGAACAACAGCTCAACCTGGCGTTGGGCTGCCGTGAGTCACCAGCGACGGCGTAGGCTGCAGCCCCTGCTGCAGTGGGTTGCCATGGGCTACCATGTGTAGCCAGCAGCCAGCGTGAGCAGCCCTCAAGCCGCCGTGAGTGGCCGTCCAGAGACCGGCGACTGATGTGCCTCACCCGGGAAGAGCGCAATGATGGTGCCAACTTGGGCCAGTGAAGCAACGTCCTCCACAACTAGACTGAAGAACAAAACGACAGCAACTTGTCTGTTCCCCTTCTCCCAATTCCCAGCACTGTTCCCATCCCCCCAATTCCCCAATAAAAATCTTAAAAAAAAAAAAGGCCTTTGTATCTAGAATACAAACGTAAGCATTCTGCAGATCTTTTCTCCCAGTCCATACCTTATCTTTTCATCTTTTGATGAAAAGCAAAATTTTTAAATTTTTTTTAGTTTTTTTTTTAATTGGGGAAGGGGAACAGTGTTGGGGAATTAGGGATGTGGAACAGACAAGTTGTCCTTCAGTCTTAGTTGTGGAGGGTGCAGCTAGCTCAGCGCCAAGTCCTGATGCCATCTGGCCGCCCATCAGCAGCTCGCGGCCGCTCAGCTTAAGGTGCCATGTTCAATCTATGGGTGGGCATAGCCCACCATCCCATGCGGGAATGGAACCGGCAACCTTGTTAGGAGTATGTGCTCTCACCAGCTGAGCCGCAGCTCAGCTCAGGCGCAACGTCAGTGGCCCATGTGAGAATCGAACAGGCAGGCGGCCCTGTTGCTCAGAGCTCATGCTCTTAAGCTAACTCTTAACCAACTGAGCCACTCTGCCAGCCCCAAAATATTTTCATTTTGATGAAGTCCAATTTTTGTTTGTTGGTGGATCATTCTTGTATCATATCTAAGAACTCACAAGCCCAAAGATTTTCTCCTGCTGTTTCCTAAAGGTTTTGTAGTTTAGTGCTTTTCGTTTAAATCTATGACCCATTTATCCATTTTGAGTTCATTTTTATTTTTTTATTTTTTATGTTTTTTTTAATTGGGGAATTGGGGAGGGGAAGTGTTGGGGAATTGGGGAAGGGGAACATTCCAGGACCCATCAGCTCCAAGTCAAGTTGTTCCTTCAATCTTAGTTTGTGGAGGGCACAAGTTCAGCTCTAAGTCCAGTTGCCACTTTCCATCTACTTGCAGGGGGAGCGTAGTCCACCATCCCATGCAGGAGTCAAACCGGCAACCTTGTCGCACATTGAGCCATCCGGCCGCAGCTCGCCACTGCACAGCTCAAGATGCTATGTTCAGTCTTAGTTGGGAGGAGGGGGCGCAGCCTACCATCCCATACGGGTGTCAAACCAGCAACCTTGCTGTTAAGAGCATGCGCTTTCATCAGCTCAGTGGCAGCTCAGCTCGGACGCAGCTCACTGGCCCATATGGGAATTGAACTGGCAACCCTGCTGCTCAGAGCTTGGCTCCTAACCAACTGAGCCACTCGGCCGGCCCCCTTGAGTTCATTTTTGTAGAAGGTGTGAGCTGTAGGTCAAGATTCATCTTTTTGCTGCTCAACAGCCAGTCACTCGGGCACAGTTATTTGAAGACTGCCCTCCTCCCACTGAATTACTTTTGTACCTTTGTCAAAAATAAGTTGGCCATACTTGTGTGGAGCTGGTTTAGTTATTTTTTATTTCATTTGATCTCCTTTCTTGGCTTATTAACATACCTCTACATTTTCATTTTTTGTTTCTTTTAAAATTTCTAATGTGAGAACTTTGCAACACTATACACTTCCCCTTCTCTTGGCCTTTGTGCCATTTTTGTCAATGTTTTACATTATCACTTTTGCTTTAAGCAGTAATTACCTTTTAAAGAGATTTACAAAATAGTTATTTAATATTTAGCATCACATTTGCCATGTCTCATCTTCATTTTATATACCGTATTGCTTCCGTCTTTCCGGTAGTAGTCTTACGCTTTCTTAGGTGGGACAGGAGCAGCTGTCCCTGTGCTTCTGACCAACTGGCTATAGATTGACCCCCCCTCCTCGGGTTCGATTAATTTGCCAGAGTAGCTCACAGAACTCAGAGAAATGGTTTACTCATGGGATCACTGGTTTATTATAGGACAACTCAGGAACAGCAGATGGAAGAGTGCACAGGGCGAGGCCTGGGAGAAGGGCAGGGAGCTGCTTCATCCTCCAGGTGCACCACTGTCCCCACATCACCACGTGTCACCAACCCAGAGCTCTCCGAACCCCATCCTTTTGGGCTTTTATGGAGGCCTCATCACATAGAAATGATTGATGAAATCGCTGGCCATTGGCTATTGATTCAACCTGCAGCCCCTCTCCTCTCTGGAGGTCGGGGGTTCTGGCATCCTTGGGTGAGGCCCAGAAGTCATCTCCATAACATAAAGACACCTTAAGAAATTCAAGAACTTGAGGAGCTCTATGCCAGGACCAGTGGATAAAGACAAAGACCTATTTCTAGTTACAAATCAGAACATCACACCTCTGGGCATTCACAACACTTTCCGTTCCCTTCCCAGACTGGTCATTTCCTTAGCGTCCATCCCTAATATAGTGTGTCTTTCTTACTGGGTTCATTGTCCCTCCCCTAGAATGTTCAGCTATGAGATGCTTTTTTCTTTCTGGTGCCACTGTAGCAAACCGAAACGCAGATCACCTTCATGTCCCTGCAAGTGCTCCACTGGACCAGAAGCACAGAGTCTCCCGACAGCCAGTCCTTGACGCTGTTCCTTGCCCGCTTCTCCCACCTGAAGGGCACCGGGAAGGTTTTGCAGGAGAACTGCAGAGGCCTTGGGTGAAAGGACTTACTGGGGTGCACGTGCCTCCAAGCCTATGTCACCGCGGCTAGCTCAAGTGTCCTCTCGGGGACAGTTCCTGCACTGGCCCCCAATCTGTGCCCCAGGGGGAGGCGTCACTGTCACCCCCGTTTCGCAGACGAGCACGCCGAGGCGTCCCGCTCGGACTAGGGGACACTAACGCCCCGCCTCCCACTGGGGGTGACCGGGCCAGCCCCACCTTGGAACCGTCACCACACCGAGAGGAATTGCAGAGCAGCCGGAGCAGAAGCTTCCGTCCGCCCGGATTCTGGGCTTCCGCCAGGGGGCTCGACTGGGTAACGCAGACCGGGGCCCAATTTGGGGTGACGGGCCCGGCTTGCGCATGCGTACGAACCAGTGTCCCTAGGCGAGCGCATGCGCCATGCGGCACGGCTCCCAGCCAAGCCGTGCCGTACATGTTGCAGGGCCACAGCAAAGGACAGGCGCGCTCCACTAGCTCCAGTCAGGTGACTTGGGAGCGTGTGTGGCTGTAGCCCAGCCCCGTAGGGCGCCTCGCAGCTGAGTACCTAGCTTGCCTTGCTGCGGCGACACCGCTGTGCTTACCATTATTTACTTCCGGCGAAGTCCGGGGGCCGCCAGCGCAAGCCGGAAATAGGGTAAGGCCACCAAGCCGGTCAAGCCAGAAGTGGCTAAGAGGGTGTCGCCATTGCAGTCAAGGGCCGGAATGGGCCAGTAGGGCGCCGCCATTGCAGGCAGAGGCCGGAAGTGGCCCACGGGGAGCCGCTGTTACAGGCTTGGGCGGAAGCAGAAGCAGGGCCCCGCCATAACGGTTTGGCCCTTAAGGGAATAGAGCCGCTTGTACGCTGTGCGACCGGAAGAAGCGAGGCGGCGAGGGTTAGGCGGGGCGCCGCCAGGACAACTTGACACCGGAAAGGGCGGGGCGCACCTCTCTCTTTCTCCCAGGCACCGCCTCAGCATGTGAGTAGTAGGAGCGCAAGTCGCGCACACCTTGTCCTCCCCGGTGACACGGGATCCTGGAGGACGGGTAGGCCCCTCTGTTCTTAAACCTCCGACCCTCAGGACTCCGCGCGTCCCCTCCTCCACCGCGTGTCCAGGCCCTGCCCCTTGTGCGATCCGAAGACTTTGATGTCCCCTCTCACATCCAGATCTTACGCAGGACCCCAGGCCTTGGAGCTCACGTTCCGTCCCCAGGTCACTCCATCTTCCCCTTGGACTCTGTCTCGGACCCCAGACCTCAGCGACAGGCACAGACTTGTTCCAAACCTGCCCCCAAACTCACCTGTAGGGTCGCCCACCCGGTGCTTCCATATTGTGCCCCGAGGACCCAGCGACCTCCTAGGGCCTCGAGTATCACCCCGGTGCCCCGTCCTCAGGTCTCCAGTCTCAGACTCTGGTCAGGAAACCCACCTGCGGCTCCTGAGCCTTCCCAGAGCTCTGGGTCCTACTTCTAAAGCCGTGCTGGGGGCCGACTGGCCTCCCGGATTCGCTGCCAGAACCATAACCCTGCAGTAGAGTGAGCAGACTGTTCAAGGATCACCACTACTTACGCCCCCCCACCCAAGTCCCCTGCCCACTCCACAGACTCCGCCCCCCCCAAGTCTCCTGCCCACTCCACAGACTCCGCACCCCCCCCCCC
>NW_017731732.1:1300550-1378029 GCF_001890085.2 Hipposideros armiger
GGTCACAACCCCCTTCCCCACCATGTCCTGCAGGCAGGCGGCCCTGGAGGTCACTGCCCGCTACTGCGGCCGGGAACTGGACCAGTATGGCCAGTGTGTTGCGGCCAAGCCTGAGTCCTGGCAGCGGGACTGTCACCACTTCAAGATGAGCATCGCGCGGTGCACATCTTCCCAGTGAGTTCGGGACAGTGCGGGGTGGGGGTGGGGGGGCAGTGCGGGGGGGACAGGCAGCTCGGTGGAAGCCTGGACACCAGAGGTGCCCTCCCGGCAGCCCCATCATCCGTCAGATCCGCCAGGCCTGCGCCGAGCCCTTCGAGGCCTTCGAGGAGTGTCTGCGGCAGAACGAGGCGTCTGCGGGCAAGTGTGCAGAGCAAGTGCGCCGCTTCCTGCAGTGTGCCGAGCAGGTGCCGCCACAGCGCCCTCCTGCAGCCATTCAGGTAGAGACCAGGGTCACCCACAACCCCACCTGCCCGCGTGGACGGGTACACAGTCTCGGCTTTAGTCCTGCCACCTGCTCAAGTCCCCAGATACCTGCCTGGGTACAGAGGCTAGAGAGCGCCTAAGAACTGAGAACTAGTAACAGCACTCCTTTACATGAAGCTCAGCAGTGGCTTCCTGTCCTCACTGAGCAAAACTCCAGGTCCAGGCTGTCTCTCTTGTCCTCCCAGGAGACCGATCAGCTCCCTTTGTCACCTCGCCTGCCTTCCCCGGGCCCCTCATCAGTCCCAGCAGGGGCTGAGCATGGGGTGATGGTCCCACTGTTTTTATTGTCTCCAGCACAGACACAGGTGCAGTGTATCTAAGGCATTGAAATGTCATGGATGGCGCAGTTTAAAATAAATGTCCAAAAAGACCCCTTGGGGCCATATTGGCAAAAAAGTTGAGAGCCCAGGTTTGGCTGTTTATAGCAAGCACAGTGAGCTCTAGAGGCAAACATCACGTATTTACCAGCCCCAGTGACACCCCGTCTCCTCTTGAGCCTCCATTTTCTTCTCACCCCTTTCAGCCAGTTTGTCCTCTAATGGTCCCAGAGTGCCCCTGAGGAAGTGTGAGCATGTTCTGCTTGACCTGAAAACTCTTCCACAGGCCAGGTCTCAGCTCCTGTGGTCCCCTCTCCCCTTCTGGCCTCAAGCCCTGCGGCCCAGCCCCAGGGATGTGTCTCCTGCGGTTAGACTGCCCCTCCTATCCCTGCTTAGATGTCACCTCAGCAAACTTCCCCAAGGGCCTATGTCCCCGAGCCCCCTCACCATGGCTCAGTGTCACTGCCCTCCCATGTGCTTCAGAGGAGCTCTATCCCTGGCCCAGCAGTCATGATTTGTGAGGCAGGGACAAGGGAGAGCCTCAGGCCCCAAGAGCCACTGACAGGCAGGGCCTCCATTCTTCTCAGGAAACATTTGGCAACGACCGCCTGTTGTTCCCTCATCACGTTGGTGACGTTTCTTTCAAGGTGTTTGGCGTCTGAGAGTAAAGACCCCACCTTCCCACCTTAGAGCCAGTTGTCCTTCCCACTCTGTCCCTATCTCTTGTCTGTTCATGTGGCCGATGCGTGAAGTATCCCTGAGCCCCACACACCTTTTTGTGTAACTTACTTTCTTCTTGGACATTGTCAGTTGACATACTTTTGTTCATGTGTTGTCTGTCAGAGTTGTGCCTGCCACATCCGTTGCTGGTGCCTGATCCCTGTAGTGGTGGCAGACACAACAGCAGAGCTGCCTTCCCTGCCCCCGTGAAGTGAAGTGACACTTCACTGCATCTCGTGTTCATGTGGCAGGTGGCTGAGGTGGTCACCTGACACCCTGTCCCTCCAGACCATGCACTCTGCAGGGACAGCCTCTGCTGTGTCTCCTCAGCCTCCCCTCGGGGTCCCAGGGCTGGCCACAGAGCGGGAGCTACTAGACATTGACATGTTTTTTCACAGACACAGCCACTTCCTGCCTCCTGAGGACACTTTGGACCTTAGGAAAACGACAGGAGTGATTGGCCACTTGGTGCCCCCAGCCCTGGAGAGTGGCCAGGTGTTGTCCTGAGGACCCTGGACGTCGGGACTCAAAACTAAATAAAGACTCTGTACACTGGGCTCTGAGTCATGCCTTTAGCCCCTGCGGGCCCTGGACAGCTGGCTGGGCAGAAACCCATCCTCTGTGCCCAGTGTCACCGAGTGTGCAAGGAAGGGCCTGCCCCTCCCCTTGTTAACTCTGCCAGCGGCCATCTCCTGTCTCCTGCACCGACATGTGACAGGCCTTTCCTCTCACCACACCAGCACTTGCCCATTTTTTAAGTGTCTTGAAGCTTAGGGTCATACATTTTCCTCCCGAGTTCAGAGCAGTCAAGCAATAGACTGGGAAACGGGGGCCCAGTCCCGATGGGGACTTCTGGGAGACTGCACAGGATATCCCTCAGCCCCCGTGTGTCACCAAGGGCTGTTTTTGTGGGCCCAACTGTCTAGCACTCAGCCTGCTCTGTGGGGTCGAGCGGCCCCTGCCCTGAGCAGAGGGGGTCAGATGACAGCGCTCAGCACACAGAAGAGCACGAATGGACCTGCGCAGCCATGGCTGCCACAGCTTCTTCCCGGCCTTGCTCGAGTGACAACTTCCATGGGCACAGCTGATGATCACAGGTTCCCCCAACAGGGGCAGGTCTATGGGAAGGGTCCCAGCATTCCCGGGGCTGCACCCCTCTCCCAACTCCTCAGGTTTGAAACCTGAGGCCTACACTCTGGCTTAGAAAGTAAGCCAGGGTTTCCTGGGGACCATCTTTGAGGCAATGGCAGCTATCAGATGTGTGGGAGCGAGGTGGAAGTCCAAGTGGTCAGGGCGGACACTGCTGGTCAGTCCTGTGGTCCCTTAAAGGCTGTGAGGTCCTGCTGGTTTCTGTCCCCAGCTCGTTTCCTTGGGCTGTGGACTGAGCCCTCCGGTTTCTGTGCTTCTAGCCAACCCCATTTGCCTGAGTGGCTTCTGAAGTACGATAACACTGGGGCAAGACCCCCCATCAGAGCATCCAGTTGGCTGGACTGGCTCCGTGTGAGTGGCTTCGGGTTCAGGGAGCAGAATGGACACCCCGAGCCTGTGCCATACACTGTGGGTCAAGGCAAGTCCTGAGGCCATCGGGGTGGAGGGTCTGTGTTGGTAAATTGTGTGTTTTCAAGAGTTGTTCACATGATCCGAATTTTCAGATTGCCACAAGTTTGTTCAGAATGTCGTGATTGTCTTTCTAGGGTCTATGGAATCTAATGACAGTCCCTTTTTTGTTCCTGACACTGATTATGTATACCCTCCTCCTCTTCATCAGCCTTGACTGACAGGCAGGGTTTTATCAAGTTCATGGACCTTTGCACAGGATCTGCTTGGGTTTTGGTGATAACTATTTTGTGCATTTGCTTTTAACTTAGTTCTCGTCTGTATTACCTACTTTCTTTGGGTCTAATTTCCTGTTTTCTGCAATTTTGACATGAATGTTTAGCTCACTAATTTTCTGCATACACATGGATTTCCCAGAGTGTGGCTTGCTATTTGCTTTTTTCATGGATTCCCTGAATATTTAGAGGTTGAAAATTACATTTCTTAATTTATGAACATGGGGATTTTTCTAGTTATCTTGCCTAATTGCAGTTGGGTTGGGAATATGTTTTACATGGTTTCAATCTCTTGCAAAATGTTGAGTCTTGATGACTGGGCATATGGTCAGTTTTGTTAATGTGTCATTTGTGCTCAAATCATAATCCTTGGTTCCCCAGAATAGACTTAGACGCGAGGGTTTGGGAGAGGACCCAGACCCCAGTGGGCACTGAGACAGGGACAGAAAGCAGCATGCACGTTGTCAAGCAGCTGTCACCACGGGCAACAGTGTGGTTCCCTGAGCACAGTGGAGTCGACCTGCTTCCCACTCGGGGGAGGCTGTTTATACACTAACCCCATCAGTCATCAGATGTCAGTGTCATGAAAGACAAGAACAGGGAACGCTGTAAATTGGGAAAGCATGTCTGCAAGAAAAATATCAATAACCTTAACCTAGCAGTTCGCTGTCTAGAAATTCATCATAAGAAAAACACTTGTAAAATCAGCAAAGATTGAGCTACAAGTGTTTCATCACATTGTGGCTTATAATTGTGGGAAAGGAAGTGATGTAGTGGAAGTCGATAAATGTTGGTGCACCTGT
Source organism: Hipposideros armiger (assembly GCF_001890085.2). Taxonomy (NCBI): domain Eukaryota; kingdom Metazoa; phylum Chordata; class Mammalia; order Chiroptera; family Hipposideridae; genus Hipposideros; species Hipposideros armiger. The sequence continues at coordinate 1,304,706 of NW_017731732.1, forward strand.
GTGGTGGAATACAATGCAGTCATTACAACGAAAAGATATTAACAGCATATTAATAAGTAATACAATACACCTATTCTCAATTTCATTTAGATTCTTTTTTTTTTAATGTGCAAGAACAGCCAAAACATTTTTGACAGAGAAGAATGAAGGGACATCTGTCACTCTGATATCAGGACATGGTGTGGAGCGCCACCCCTAGAATAAGGTGGTATCAGCATAGACCAGAAAACAAGTTGATGGAATGAAAGAGAATCGCTATCGGGATGGGGGGGGGCACCCATTTATACATGTAAATTTAACTTACAATAGAAGAGGCATTTTAAATCAGTGGAAAAGGAACTAACTGTCCAATAATGGTGTTGGAAAACAAATATTTTTGAAAAAGAATGTTCCAGATAGATTGAAGAGCTAAATATAGAACAATTCATATATTGAAAGAAAACAGGAATTGTTTATTTCATTAAGGCAAGAAAATCTAACATAAAAAATGTGTAAGAAAAAGGTGAGTAAACTTGTTTACATCAAAATTTTAAAATTTTGCATAGCAAACAAGCTTACAAGTTTACAAGAGAGGGGACTGACTAGGAAAAAACATGTACTATGTATAAGAGACAAAAGAATAAATCCAGAATGTGTAGAGCAATCCTACAAATCAAAAAGGAACAAAGGATTCAATAGAAAAATGGGACAGTCTAGTCCATAATAATCCTGTTTCCTGTTATCAGTGTTAACATCCCATGTGCATCATTCACTCTGTTAGAGGGGGACACTTCCCCGACCCACAGTCCGGGCTGGCTGTGACACTTCAGCCAATAGAAGGTAAGCAGTTTGAGATGCCATATCCAAACACATGTCTTCAGTGTCAGGCATGGCTTGGCTGGGCCTTCTGTGTTTCTTGTCTACTGTGTATAGCGGCAGCCTGTCTTGGATGGGGACGCCCTTGCAGGCTGGTCCGGAGAAGGTAACTGAGCAGAGCTCTCTGTGAAGTGATAAAGAGTGAGATGCTGTAAGACGCTGAGACAATGCGGTCACTGTTACAGCAGCGAAGCCTCTGTGATACACAGGACGTTCACAAGAGGGAAGCAGAAGGACGCCACCTGCCTGCCATCAGAGAAATGTAGGTACCAGTGAGGGTTTGGGCCCTTCAGATTGGCAGAAACTAAAAACGCTGATGAAGTCTCACGTTGGCAGGGGAAGGTGGAAATGGGGACCTGAAACATTTGTTCAGAGGGTTACGGAGACCCTCTTGGGAAGAAAGTTGATGACACAATCCTAGCTATTTGTGCTGGGTGCATTGGGAACAGAGAGGACACAGGTTCTTACACTCTGTTGTTTGAAGGCTTTCTGCAACAATTTATGCGTTGTACTTTAAAAATTAGTGATAAACTTAGTTTTAGGTAATTTAAGGTTCTCTGTCTTAAGGGTATTTTTGGCTTTCATTTTATTTCTAATTATTTTGAATCATGTTTGCTTCACATGTTCTTTGAAAACCTTTACTTTTTTGGTTTATATGTTAGTCTTGGGTTGATTGATATTTTAATATTTGTCCTTTTGTTGCTGTCGCCTAGATAGTTGCACCTTTCTTTTAAATTTATACCTGTACTTCGCTTAGTGACTAATTTATTCCTGAAAACCCTGCTGCTAAGTGACAAGCCCACATATGAAAAAATATTTCCATTAATTTTAATGGGAAAAGTTAAGATTTATCCGAACCCGACACCTGAGCAGTTTCATAGATACAAAAAAAAAAATCAAAAGGAAACACATCCATGGACCTAATAACAATTTTAATGTAAGTAAATATAGTTTGTTCGTAAGGTTCGTGGGGCAGGTTTGTTACGCTGCTAGGAGAGGAAGGCAGGACTTGACTGGTTGTGGGTGGTGGAGGGTGCAGTCCTCATTTTGCACCATTTTTACGCCTGTTGTCACAATTCGTGGCTGGAGACATTAAGTGCATCCTTTGTGACTCCTGTGGGACAGCATGGTTTCCTCTGGACAGTGTTCCATGCAACTTTTCCCTTTGTTGACTGTGTTGTATCTTTTTACTGTCATAAACCATAATGGGGAGTCGTCCTAGTAAATTGCTGGATCTGGGGTGCTGTTGGGAACCCCTGACACTGTCTTCGTCTCAGGACACTGTATATGTCCTGTCCTGGCGAGAAGTTAGCTGTGGATCTAGACATCAGCTCATGTTCTCAGTGCTGGCACCATGATCGGCATAGGGGAGGAAGGCAAATACCTGTCCACAAGTGATGACGAAAGACGATACACAGGAGGAGACCTGAGGTGGTTAAATAACCAGAGACTTGCCTGGTCGTCACAACTCCTGACCCAGGGCTGCCTGAAGGATTACTCAGACCCGAAATAGAGCAAGAAGCTGTGTCCAGGAAGAAAGGTTAGAATGTTCCATCAGAGGGAGGTGGGCAGCCCTGGAGCATCTGCCTTGTGTGCTCTGAGTCACATCAGTACCTCAGGGCAGGTTGGCACGGCCTACAGGCCTGGTCAAGGATTCCAGGGAGTGAAGGGGAATTAAGGGGCCACGGGTGGTAGGACAGGAAGAGGCTGGCGATCCCTGCTTAGCTTGGGGTGAGAAGGAGCAGGCGTTCTGTATGCAGTGACTGGGAGGAGGTTCTACCTTAAGTGCAAACACTGCAGTGGGATCAGGGCCCCTGGCAGGGAGGAAGTTGGGTCTTGGGCCAAAAGGCTCACAGAAGTACCCCTTTCTTTTCAAGGTCTCTGGCCAAGTCTGACCTGGGGGGGGCAGTATCAGATGAACACAGATCCCTAGAGCTTGTCCTTAAAGGGAGCCCAGCCAGCCTTATTATGTGGTATCTGAATGCAATGCCTGTAAACATTTTACTTCTGCTCGCAAAACCATATACATATATAATTTTAACCTAACCCAGACTTGCTCTCAGGGGCCCTAATTCCACCCCAACCCCTCCTTGACCTGAACCAGGGATGGGAGTCACACCCTGGGCAAGACCACTAAAGAGTCCTTTTTCTGGCTGTTTCCATACGGAGTGGGCTGGCAAGGTTTCACCATGCTGCGCAGAACACATATTTTAAAACTTATGAACCGTTTATTTATTGGATTTTCTGTTAAATGTTCTAGGATCGCGGTTGATGATGGGTAGCTGAAACCTCAGAAAATGAAACCCAGATAAGGGGGGATGACTGTGTGCCTATCTGTGCTACTTGGGTAGATAGGATGCTCTCAGGGTCTCCCTGGGGACAACAGCCGCTGCTTGGTGCTCTGACCTCAATGGCCTATCCTAGCACGCCCACTTCTCTGAGCCTCCTGACCCCTCCATCCACATTTGCCATGGCAGCTGTATTCACGTGTGGGCCACCGCTCTATAAGCCTGCGTGAGCATCAGTGCCATGTCCCTCTCCTTGGCACAAATCAGCAGACTTAGCCTCATGTTCTGTGTCACTCGATGCAGCAAGAAGAATCCAGTCCCAGTGTCTGTCCCCAGCGCCCACTGGACACATTGGCTACATCCTGCAGTTGGTGGACACTTTCGTCTCCCTTGGCAGGCCCAGGACCCTCCTGGCATGTGGCCAGCAGGCTCCGAGCACTAGCATGGCCGGTAGAGCTGCCCATGGTCAAACACAGGCAGGGCTTGGCAGACGTGCTCTCCAGTAAGTGAGATGGAGCTCTTTTCTAGATGAGACCGTGTAACTTATATGGAGGGAGATAGCATGAGTAGTCAGAGGTGTCAGGCCCCTGAGGTCCCTGTGCAGGGTGACACCAAAACATAAGGGGCCAAATGACAGAGTTGTGGATGGTGGTTGCACCCGTGCAGGGCTGGAGCCGTGCCTTAAGAGGGAGGCAGAATTGTAAGGTGGCCCCCGGCCCCCACCCCTGCTGCCCACGCCCTGTGCAGTCCCCTCTGTGTGGGTGCTTCCTGTAGCTGTGGAAGTGCTATGGGTGTGGCAGGCAGACCCACGCCCTCCCAGAGTGCAGTTACTCACCCTCATCACTCACCCTTGTTTTAGCACTGTCCACCTTTTCTGCCATCTGAACAGACCAAGAGATACAAAGGTGGAAGTCAGCAGCCCTTGAAGGCACTAATTTCTGCAGTGTCCCCAGAGGCACAGAATTGGTCTTAGGTTATTACTGTGGCTGTAGGAGGACTCCAGTGGGCCATTCCTACCATAGACCTCATTCCTCTGGTTGGTGGGATGGACTCTGGCCCCTGATCCTTTCCTGTCACGAATCCCAGGCTTCAGTGATGAGGCTGAGAGAGGTCCCCGTGCCCACAAACGTGTGTGAAGCAGGCCGCTCCACTCCTCTCTTTGGGTGTTTATCAGGCCAGATGCTCAAGGTCCTAAGCCTGTTTGCTCCTCTGTACATTAAAGCCAATTGCACAGGCATGATAAGCGTTACAGCAAGAGCTTCCCCCGCTGCCTGGAATGCGGCCGGATAGCCATCAGGATTGTCCTCTTCTGAAAAGTGGGAAGAGGTCTAGAATATGCATTACTATTTATCAGTATCTTAGTAACTCATTGTTCTACTTTTAATTACTCCTCATTTTTTTAAAAAGATTTTATTAGGGAATTGGGGGAAGGAAACAGGGTTGGGGAATCGGGAACAGACAAGTCGCTGCCCTTTTGTTCTTCAGTCTAGTTGCGGAGGACGTCGCTTCACTGGTCCATATTGGTATTATCATTGTGTTCTTCCCGGGTGAGGCAGTCGCTTGCCGGCCATTGGACGGCCACTTACAGCAGCTCACGAAAGCACATGCCAGCTGCTGGCCAGCCCCACTGCAGCCCACACCGTGGCCGGCGACTCACGGCAGCCCAGCTCCAGGTCGAGCTGTTGTTCACCATCTTAGCTGTAGAGGGTGCAGCGTCACTGGCCCACATGTGGGATCTGAGCCGGACTCCTGCTGCTCAGAACTGGTGTTCCAAGCCAACTCCTAACCAACGCGCCACTCGGCCGGCCCTAATTACTCCTCATTTATTTCCAAAATGTGTCCTTTCCTAATTGCACAGAATCTATGGACAGGAACTTGGGACTAGGTCATTTGCTGAATGAATAATCTTACATGACACACTGGATCGTCTAAGGCCCAGAGGATCAAATGACTTGATCCTTATTTTCAAATAATTGAACTGCAAAATTTATCATTTACTTCCTAACATATAACCTGCATCCGTGGTCTAGCATTTAATTTGGAAAAGATTTTTAAACATCCATGAGACTAGAAAATGTGGGCTGGGAGAAGAGCTAGGAGGCATGTGGACGGCTAGAGTGTTTCTGCAGGGTCGTTGCTGAGGACCCTGGAGCCCCTCATCCCTCAGGACTCTGCTGGGGCCTGAGGATCTGCATTTCAGCCAAGCTCCCAGGTGAGGCCGCCCACCGAGCCCACCTTGACAATTACTGATGTGGATGGAGTATTCCAGCAACATTTAATTAAAGCCAGAAAAATATTCATAAAGTTCGACCCAAGAGAAATGAAGCTGAGCAGCCCCGACCCCAACACCTGCTTCGGGGCTCTCCAGCTGAGCCTCAGATACAGCCACAGCCCTACCTGGTCAGACGGAGCCAGCCCCCAGCACCAGGGAGCATGCGTTTCTAACACTGTGCCTACAAGAATCCAGAAGAAAGAGGCAGCAGACTTTCTGGGGGCAGAAAAGTGGGGAATGAGTGGGGGTGGGCATACTTTTTACTGACTCTGTTCAGCCCTTTGAACTTTTCCTCCCAATTGTTAAAAACAAGACAATAGGCCTAAAATGGAGTAAGTCATGCTAAACCCCATGATACCAGACTAAAAATTCATGACTTAATTCCAGAAATGGAATCTCAAACCCTTCAACCAGGAATGCCCTGATCAGCATACAGCAACCTGCCTAATGGACCCCTGCTGTCCCGTGAAGAAGAGATCTTGCCCTAACCAGTCTGCTTTTTTACCTTGTGCAACTTGCTCGTCCTGCTCCCTCCACCTGTAAAGGCCTCATTTCACCCAGCTCCTGGGAGCTCTGCTGATTCACTAGACTTTTGCTCACACTCTTAAATGTTTAATATGCCTATTTTCCTTTTAACACTACATATTTTACTTAGCTCACCAAAAAAAAAAAAAGGTACATCCCTATTATTGATTAGGAAAAACAAGCTGTATGGGAAATGGGCATAAAAGGAGAAACCCTAAGGAGCACACACGTGTGGGTCCCCAATTGGCTGGGTAGAGCTTTGACGGCCTGAGACAGCCCTGGAGACACCTCTGTTTACTGAGCCAGGCTAACCCTGGGGGTCCCAGAGGTCCCTCCTGGAAACCAGAAGTTTCCACCCCTCCAACTGACCCCCGCTAATTTGCAAGTGTCAAGTAAATAGCCACTACTTAAGGGGAAAGAGAGACAGGCCCTTGGCTGCTGCTAGAAGGGGAGACTGTCTACATCCAATGACCTAAAGGCTGATGAGGACCAGGTGTCCAAAAGGGGCACAGAGGACATATTTAGAGAGAAGGGAGGCGCTGTGAACTGGCTATGATGGGATTTGTTAGCATCTCCGGGGGAGGGATCAGAGGAATTAGCAGAGCCCCCTGGGCCTGGAGCTGGGAGAGCCTGGCAGAAGGTTCCGTCTGCTAGAGGAATTTCAGAAAAGACAGCTGGCCATCATTCTCCTGAACAAAGTGGGGGCTGTTTCTGCTGCTGGTAACTGCCAACCTACTTATTTACCCAATAAATGTTTACTGAGCATATCACTGTGTCACATCTTATGTCAGGAAACTCACTTTGGTTAAATACAGAGAAGACTTCCAACTAGAGACTAGAGTCACCACAAGGAGACGCAAAGCCTGCCGGGAAGGTGGCAGGAACGCAAAAGATGGCATCTCCACCTTCCCCACTGCATGGACCCTCTTCCCTGTGACTTTCCTGCTGCCTCCGATCCCCAGCAGCGTCTGTGCCTGCCTGGCAGAGGGCAGCTGTGCACAGCATCATGTGGCTAGCCAGAGGCAGGACAGGTGGGCACAGAGCCCCTTGCTGCCCACTGAAGGTTGGGCACAATGCCCAAAGAGACAGGACACACTAGGAGGCCATCACAGAGGCTGTTTTGAATTCTCCCTGAGCGGTGTGGATCCTGCTGGGCAGGTGCTGGCCTTGGCAGCCTGCCACACTCACCCTTAGGAGGACCCTGAGACAGAGGGCCATTTTCTTCCCATTTCTTTTTGTACTCACTGTTCAGAATCTGTGTCTCGGAGGCGTGAGCTCCTGGAAGGGACCTGAGGGTTGCTAGGCGAGGAGCTGCCATTTTAACTTCTAGGGCAGCAGGGACCCGAAAGCCATGAGGCCCACTTAGGGTGAGATGGTGTGGCCACCAGGGGCTGCAGTGAACTGGACAGACAGGCCCTGTGCAAAAGCTCCTGAATTCAACTGTTCCTCTAACTGTGAGGAAAATGACACACGGCCACATGCTGAGTTGGGACACTGGCTGCCAGGAAAACTAAGGTTTAGGGACAGGAAACTGGTGCCCAGGACAGGCCCCCACTCCCTTCTCCCCAGAATCCGGTCTCCTTCGTGTCTGTGCCTGGGGGCACAGGGCTATAGTCAGTGGGGGTGACTTGGACTCCAGATGGGCCTGCCCACAGCTGCTGACCAGCCCTGGGTTGTGTCATTTCCTTCCTTGGCCACCTACCCCTTTGGAGAGAGCGGCCTCCTCCAGAGCACAGGGCAGTCCTGTTCCTTGCCCTGAGCCAGCCTCTGAGCTGACTTGTGGGCAGCCCGACTCCGGCCACGGCCACGCTGTCCCAGCAAGTGCTCTGCTGTGGAGCCCCACTTCCTCTGCCTGCCTCCCCCATGGCTGTAACCTTTATTTACTTGGGTCTTTTCCTCCTTAGGATGGCATCCCACTAAGAAGTCCCCAGGAGCCTGTCAGCCTCCACTCCTCAGATCTCCCTAAGAAATAACAACTAGAAGCGCTAAAAAACACGACTACTTTTCTAGTCATGTGTGAAGGTCCCAGGGATGCAGTGAAAACCCCATCTTGCCTTAGGCAGCCTGGAGCTATCCTCTTGCAGGAGGGTCAGCCAGCCCAACTTAGGGGGGTGGGGCACAAAGCTTTAGTCTTAGCCCGAGTAGCAGGAACTGGGCTGTGGCCCCATTACCAGTCACAGGGACACCTTTGGGTCCTGGGGCAAGTGTTTATGATGGCAGCTGACTCTCAGGTGACTAACCCCATCATCACGGAGTTCCTGCTTGCAACAACTCCCAAAGCAGTGTATGCAAAGGTGACTAGGGTCTTAAAAATCCGGTCTGAAGAATATCACTGGAGAGGAGGAAACAAGGACACTTACCTGTTTATTCAAGAAAAAAGAAACAGAAGCAGAAAAAAACAGAGACACAAATGAGATGGGTTACCTGCAGGACAGGGTGGGGACAGAACGGGGAAGGCAGAGGGAGCGAGGGGACATTCTCTGAAATATCTTTTTGTTTTGACGTGATTTTTGGAACCATTTTAATGTTTATGTTTTAAAAATAAATAAAAATCTCACAAGGATAGGGAAAACCCTAAGTTGGAATATACACAGAAATAAGCAAATAAAAGAATGTTCTGTGATGTCTGTCTTACTGATAGTAAAAAGTGGCCCCTCACTATGTGTCTACACTTTCCTATGGTTTCATATAACCTCTGCAAAATCTCTGAGTAGCAGGGACTTTTCTACCCCAGTTTTAGGAGAGGATGTCGTGCCTAGTGAGGCTAAAGAAGGTGGCCAGGACCAGCTGAGATTTTGTGTCTAATGGGTATTGGATCTCAGTTCTGAGATCCTGTCACTAATCAACTCTGTGCCAGGCACAGAGTGTGAGCTAGGGACCTGGGGTTCCAGGATAAACTCCGATCTCAGTGCTAAACACGTAAAGCCAGGAAGCTGAAACTAAGGATGGGATGAGCCCCAAGTCACTCACAAAGGTCCACAGGCAGCAGAAACTTGAGGGAGTCTGAGCACTCCTGTGGGCTGGCTTCCTGCAGGACATGGGGTCCGAACAGAATCTTGTAGGTGGGATTCAGTTGTGGAAAATGGTGAAGGAATTTGAGGCAGCAGAACCCACTGGGAGCAGGTGTGGGAAGGAGCCTGGTGTGTGGAAACCAAGGCCACCACCAGCCTTTGTAGGAGATTGGGCCACACCGAGGGCACCCGTGTAGCTTGGAGACTCACGAGCTCAAAGTCGGGGTGACTGTGCTGGGTGCGCTTGGTGAACCCCCAGCCCTACACGTTGGCCCAAGGTTGATACTTGATATTTGCCAGTCCGTCCCCAATCACGGGCTCAAAGATTACTCGGACAGGCAGACACTATTCAGGTTCTACACACAGAAACCGTTTCTGTGTGAAGGGGAAATGGAGGGCAGTGGCCCCTTTCGTTGCTGTCCCTTCCATCTCCACTCTCAGCGGACGTTTAGGAAGACAGCCCTGTGCATGGAGCCATAACCAGCCCCTTCCCCGCCCCCCCCCCAGCATCTCTAACCCCCTTGCCAGCTGCCCCCAGGTGTGAGGACAGGTGCTGGGGAGAGCACCTCCTTCCTGTCTGTCCCCTCCGCAGCTGGAATAGTGAGAGAAAAGAAGAGAGGAAGGAGGCTGGGCCTGGCTGGACAGCAAGGCAGAAGCATGAAAAAAACCCCAGAGTATCCTAAGTTTTCATCAGGACCCATGTTCAGATAAAGCCGAAAAATCCTTGAACCAGGACAAAGGCCACACTGGCTCTCAAGGTGCTGGCACCCCCTTTTGAGATGCAGAAATCAGAAATCGTCCTTCTTCTCCCACAGGATAAAGCCACCATCTGGCCCCTTCTGGTCTTTTCATCTCCTATATGTCACTGGCCCATAGTTCTGGGCTCACACCCAGTGGGAGCACTTCCTCTTTGCTCCCCAGCCACTCTGCAGGACTGGCCACAGGCCACCTCCTTTGGGAGCTCCAGTACCCTCCACCAAGTGTCAAGTGTCTCTTCTGTCAGGTGGTTTTCACATCCTGTCACAGTGTCACAGTCTTTCATCTGGGCTTCAGAGCTCCTCAAGGGCAGGCCCCGAGTTTCGCTGTTCTTTACCCTGGAACAAGATACAGTTCTTGACCGTTCGGGTTTAATATGAGGTGAATGGATGTTTTCCCTTAAAATAACATTTCTTACACTTTTTAACCACAACCCTCCATAAGAAATATTTTTTACATATAGTCCAGTTGACACAGACTTGCTCACACACATACATCACAGAAAAAGATGTGACAAGAAATAATACTTACTATGGTGGAGGCACCCTGAAATTTTCTCTTGCTTTTCTTTTTTCTAAGTGTTTGTTGGGACTGGCAGGTGGGAAGCTGGGGTCCCAAAGCGCAAAGAGACGCTGTCCTTGCCTCTTTCCAGCTGGATCGGATCAAGACAAAGCTGCGTGGAGGGAGGGCCCCCAGCTCCGCCGTCAGCCCAAAGTCGTGGCCCGCAGCTCCGGGCAGCAACAGCCGGGCCTGCACTCTGCAGTCCTGTCTGGCCCCTCCTGTCCTTCCTTCCGCAGCCACCCCACCTCACAAAGCATTCCTCACCCACCTGTGGCTGGGCGGTGTTGTGCACAAACCTCTCTTATCACGCTGGACAGTCATGCAGGTCTTTCTTGTGAGCTGACTGCCTGGCTGAGCTCCTGGAGGGAACCTGCCCTGGGGAGGCTGGGACGCGTTTGCTGTGCAGCTGCACTGGGGTCTGCAGGCACCCGTCTGTCCCCATCGCCTGGCAGAGGGCTGCAGCCGAGAGAGGCAGGCCAGGGAACCTGCCTTGGAGCCAGGTGGCCAGAGGTGCCCGGGCAAAGAGCGCTGACCGATTCAACAGTGAATGTACAAAACTCAGTCATCTCTTCTGTTTGTATAGAAACCTCACAATCAAGAAATTGAGATGACAAACCTGGGCTTCAGGGTGAACTTGGGCCTTTGGAAGTGGCTCTTACGACTGGAATTGCTGGGGAGCCAATAAGAATGGCAGGTGACAACCAACCCAGGGCCCAAATGTGACCTGCGTCTTTCCCTGTGAGGTCACCAACCCTGGGACCTTCAGAGGGCCTTCCCTCTGGCTGTGCCTCCCACTGAGCACATGGTGTCACACCATGCGGAAAGGCCATCACCCCAGCCTCCAACTCCCATCCAACAGATGAATGTTCCAAGTGGAAACTTTGCAACTGTCAGAAACAACACAGATCAGGAAACACGAATCACTACATTACACTGGGAACGTAACTCACAGTAGCCACATCATCTTTCACAAAGAGACAACAAACATCGGGAATTGCATTTGGTAAAAGGCCCGTCACCTCAGGAAGGAACCAGGTGAGAACATTCCAGAATGTTCAGGAACATTACAGCTGGTTTCTGCTGGCATCTGGGCCCCACTCACTTTGTGTCTGTCATTTCAACCTTACTGACTGCCTTCCAGGAGGAGGGCGTTGTGCTGTCTGCGAAGGGTGGGGGTGGGGGGGATTTAATTTTTAAAGTGAATTTGAGCAATTTTACAGATTAAAAAATAAACTGGAAACTAATAACTGTTCCTTTGAACTGTTTACCTAGCTCTGCTCTGTCACATACCCTCACTGTGACCTGTTAACATGCATTGTTCGTCACACACAAAAGAGAACCACCGCTTCCATTCAAGTGAGCTGGCTCCATGGGTGGAGGGCAGAGGGCTTGAGCTGACACTAGTTTGGCTGCCCACTAGCCTGGTGGCCCTGGCAACAACTGACTGCTTCTGAGCCATGCTTCTTCTCATCTGTGGCGTTAGGATAACTGTGCTGCTTCCCAGGCTGCTGCCAGGAGGAAACGAGGGGACATGCCTGGGAGCAGCTGACATTCGTGAGGAGGTAGGCACTTTCTGAGGTGACCACACGAGTCCACTGGCTCCAGGGCACAGATGGAAGGTGGTGGTGACAAGCCAGGTGGGGTGAAATCAGCAGGAAATAAAGTTGGTGGACAGAGGAGGGCCCCACCGTGGACTGTGACCTGTAGGCAACGGTGGCGGGGGTGCTTCATGAAAGTGATGGTTTTGCTGGGGAGTGTGGCCCCTGTGAGGCAGGTTGGCAGTGGGGTGAAGCTGGGGGCTGGGGGGTAGCTGAATGGTCAGTGGGTGAGTGCTGGACTTAGGAGGCCAGGGATGAGGGAAGGGGCCACAGGGAGATCAGACTGAGGTCCCCCACTGTGTCCTTCTCTCTGTTCCCCTCTGCATAGCAGCTTGTGTCCTTCTACCACCTAATCAGTGCATAAAGGGGCTCAGCAAATGCTTCAGAGGACAGGTGCTGCCAGCAGGCGGTCTGTCTGTGGCTGACCTGGTCTGGCTGGCTTTGTGGGGTCCTGAGCCCACTCTTCCTTTAGAATGTGAGTGAGAACAGCTGCTGCTGGTTTGACCTCACAGGAAGCTAGAGCCAGGCAGGAGCACCTGACACCAAGTGCAGCCAAGCCCAGGGTGAGAACAGGAGGTGACACCTCTGGGCCTGCTGAGGCCACCTGCTTTCTCTACTCCAGGCCATGGAAATCGGGTCACCCTGCCCCCATACACCGCTGGGCAGCCCCTGGGCAAGCTTCTCCACTCAGTCACTTTGCTGTGGGTTGGGTTTGGTCTACACAGCCCCCATGATGTTACACACCTCCCTTGCTCCCTTTCTACTTCCTGTATTTGCCTAAGCATCCGATTGTGCCAGACCCAACTGTGGGGCAGAATCCATCCCGCTGAAGTCACTGGGATGGGGTGTGTGGGAAAGGAGCAGACCTAGTCTTGCAGAAAGAGGAAGGTGGGGACAATGGGGAGGGCATTCCCGATAGGAAAGGTGTGTGCTCCAGAGTGAGGATGAAGGCATAAAACCAGGAAAGGTGTGGAGGTGGGTGCTGAAAAGAGGCACTGATTTGGGAGCAATTTTAAAGGCTGTGGGGACTCACGCAGTGTAGACAGTGAAGGGTTCAAAGGACAGGAGGCTTGAAACTTCTGAATGTCTTAGAGACACAGCTCTAGTCGTTGACACAGAGGTCATGAGAAGGCCACTGGTCATGGGTGGGCGACAAGTTGAGAATCTTTGGTTTAAGGGTGTGAATTTGATGGAAGTTAGAGCTGTGGACCCCGAATCCCAGCCTGACATGGGGGGAGGGGCAGCCTGGGAGGAAGACTGAGTGGGGCTTGGAGGGGGGCTCAGTGCCAGCCGAGACAGCAACCTTAGGAAGAGGCCAGCCAGGGTTTTCTACTGCAGAGGCTGCCAGAAGGGCAGAGCAGAGCCAAGGGCGGGGTTTCGCAGGGGTGACTGGGAGGATGGGTGGAGAGGAAGGCAGGTAATGACATTATCTCAAGGTGTGTGGAGCACACAGAAATGATAATGGGGACAGGAGGAAGCTCGTGGATTTTGAAGGCAGAAGAGGAGACATGGTGAAGGAATCACTGACTCTGCCAAGGAGACAGGAGAAAATGAAGAGAAAGGGGCCAGACAGAGAGGTGCACTCCATACCCTCAGTCTTGTGCCAGGCCCTAAGGTCCTCGTTCTGCAACCAGGCCATCAGCCACCCTGGGCACCTTCTGGGACCCAGAACACCAGCATTATCCTCCTTTTTGCCCTGGGTCCCTGTTTCCTTTGTCTATCAAAGGCCCATCAGAACTAGTAGCTAAGGGTCATCTGAGGGCCATAAACTTTACCAATCCCCCCGCCCGACAGTCCATTTTTTAGGTGCCCCAGACATAAGCACAGATGGCAGTTAAAGGAATACGCAGGAGGGATGGCCCCAGCCAGGGCTGGGTTAGTCATCCAGGTCCTGGCAGCAAGCGCTTGGCCAGCCTCTGCTGGACACTAACTACAGACTGAAAGGTCTGAGTGGCAAAGTCTGTCTCTTCAGGGTCCGGTAGTCCACGCTGGCCCCACAGCAGCCACCATGCCAACAGGCCTGTGGTGGAAGCACTGTGGACAGCCAGGAAGCAACTGTGATGGTGACCTCACTGGAAAAGCAAACATCGGCCCCAGAGAAGAGGGTGCTGGCAGCTGGGCAGGCAGGCTGCTCTGGGGAGTGATGACTGTGTAAGGAAAGAGAACTCAACGAGCTGGGGAACAGTGAGAAGGGAGACACAGGCTTTGTGCAGGGATGACAAATACAAAGCGGAGGGTGGAAGGGGAGGCAAAGCCTTTCCTGCTGAGTGAGAGTGGAGAGAGGCTAAGAGGGAGGCTGGTGTTTGTAAGCAGCTGTGGGTGGGCTATGAGACCCCAACCAGGTCTCGTGGCATGGTCTCGTGGCTGAAGTGGGTCTGAATACCCCAGCCCTGTAACTGGCATTTTCTCTTCTGTTCTGGGTGGATGGGCATCTACACTAGAGCAATTTGGAGATGCTATGCAAAATGAAAACCTTCGCTGATCCCACGGCCCAGCTGCTCCTCTCACACTAGGACACACACACACACACACACACACACACACACACACATCATGGGCTGTTGTGCAGATGTTAAAAGAAAAGACTCAGGTTCTTGGGCCAGCCGAGTGGTGCGTTGATTAGGAGTGGGCTTGGGACTCCTAAGCCAATAAGAGCAGCAGGGTCCCGGTTCAGATCCTACATGAGGTCCAGTGATGTGTGCCCTCTACAGCTAGCTCGACCTGGAGCTGGGCTGCCCTGAGTGGCTGGCAATGGCGTAGGATGCATGCAGTGGGGCTGGCCGGCAGCGGGCATGAGCTTTCATGAGCCGCCATGAGTGGCCCTCCAATGGCCAGCAAGCGACTGCCTCAGTCGGGAAGAACGCAATGATAATACCAACATGGACCAGTGAAGCAACGTCCTCCGCAACTAGACTGAAGAACAAAAGGACAGCAACTTGTCTGTTCCCCTTCCCCGATTCCCCAGTGCTATTCCCCTCCCCCAATTCCCCAATAAAATCTTAAAAATATATATATAAAAGAATCAGGCTCTGTGTGCCGAGACACATAAAGGTTTCTGAGACAAGGTCAAGTGAAAAGAACAAGTCACATACCTGTGCGTGGCACAATTTTGTTTCTAAAACAAGAAAAAATGGTATCTATTATATTCTAGAAAAACAAATACCTTACATATTTGTGTGTGTGCATCACAGGAATTTTTTTAAGCAGCACTTTATTGAGGCGTGATTGACATTAAAAAAACTGCATGTTTAAATACAACTTGACGAGCTCACAAGAACTGTCAGTAGTAGTTGTTTTGGGGGTTATATTAGAAAGCCCGGGGATGGCCGAGTGGCGCATTGGGTAAGAGCTGGCTTGGGACGCCAGAGGGCACCGGTTCGGATCCCACATATGAGGGCCAGTGACACTGCCCTCTACAGCTAAGATGCTGAACAACAGCTCAACCTGGAGCTGGGCTGCCGTGAGTCACCGGCGACGGCGTAGGCTGCAGCCCCTGCTGCAGTGGGTTGCCATGGGCTACCGTGTGTAGCCAGCAGCCAGCGTGAGTGGCCCTGCAGCTGCTGTGAGCGGCCGTCCAGAAGCCAACAACTGATCTTCCTCACCCGGGAAGAGCGCAATGATGGTGCCAACTTGGGCCAGTGAAGCAACGTCCTCCACAACTAGACTGAAGAACAAAAGGACAGCAACTTGTCTGTTCCCCTTCCTCCAATTCCCCAATAAAAATATTTAATAATAATAATAATAATAAAATAAAATTAATTTTCTAAAAAAAAGTCGGGGTTCTAAGGAGGGGCACTTTTATCCTAATATGTGTCTGTATAGTGTAGTTTAACACAAGCACATACCATTTAGCTCGAGAGTTTCAGTGATCACATTTGGTGAACTGAATAGTCAGAACACAAGTTTGATCACTATGAATTCTTATGGGGACAAGGGGACAGAATACAATGAGATCGTCCTGGTAAGTGAAGTTCTGTCTCCCTCATGTGACCTGACAACTCCACCCTGTGAGTCACTATGGAGGCAACACCAGGTGGTGGGAAGGAGACTGGATGTGGGGTCATTCACTCATGCAACGCCTGCCGGGAGGGCCCCACTTCACTGCTGGACCCCCAGACCCTCTCACTTCCTTGTAAGATGGGGTAATGACACTCACTTTGCCCAATCACAGCTTTGTGAAGGTACCTGGAACCAGGAGCGGGAGAGCTCTATACACAAGTTTAAGGTTTTTATAAATCACTGTCAGAGGTGTTATCCAAGGTCAGTTAAAAAGTTCAATTTCCTGCAGGCAGTGGCTACGGAATAAATTAAGTGGGCAGTTCCCACATGGATATATTTTCGGGTAACAGTAAGTTGATCCCAGGAATAAAATCACTTTTGGAAAACAAAACTGGGAAGGATCTGTATATAGTGGACAAGATCACCAATTACAGAGGCATTTCCCCCTAAAAGACGATGAATGTAGTTTATAGAAAACCTGGGGACCCCCAAACCCAATTAGTGTCCCAAAGTAGTGGGCAGTGTTAAGCATTTTATGTATTTAATCCTCGTGACAAGACTGTTACCTCCACTTTAAAGGACTGTGAGGCATAAAGAGGTTCAGTCACTTTCCCAAGGTCACAGCAGATAAATCGTAGGTAGTCTTGAGCCTGTGCGCTGAATGACTCCTTCGCTGAAATGGTAGGAGTGCTGGCTCAGGAAAATAAGACTTAATATAGCAAAAGTGGTGGTTTCTCAACATCCGACTGAAAAAGAAAGTGTTAATGAAGTATTTAAACTTACTAGGTAACAAGAATCTTCCTGTAATTATGCCCCACATAACGATGTTTCGGTCAACCACAGACTGCATACACCACGGTAGTGTCAACGGATTATAATGGAGCTGGAGATGCATGTTGCCTGGTGACGTCATAGCACCACCCCCATGTTCACGTGTGTGTGTGTGTGTGTGTGTGTGTGTGTGTGTGAATGCTAGTGTACACAAAGCTGTCGTGCTGGCAGTTGTCTAAGAGTAGAGGGCATACGATGCAGAATACATGATAAACAATGTTAAAGGTTGATGTATTTACTATAATTTTATCATTTTAATGTGTATACTTTTTTTTTTTAAAAATTGGGGAATTGGGGGATGGGAACAGTGCTGGGGAATTGGGGGAAGGGGAACAGACAAGTTGCTGTAGTTTTTGTTCTTCAATCTAGTTGTGGAGGATGTTGCTTCACTGGCCCAAGTTGGCACCATCATTGCGCTCTTCTCTGGTGAGGCAGATCAGTCGCTGGCTTCTGGACGGCCGCTCACTGTGGCTGCTGGCCGCTCACGCTGGCTGCTGGCTACACACGGTAGCCCATGGCAACCCACTGCCACAGGGGCTGCAGCCTACGCCGTCGCCAGCGACTCACGGCAGCCCAGCTCCAGGTTGAGCTGTTGTTCAGCATCTTAGCTGTAGAGGGCAGTGTCACTGGCCCTCATATGTGGGATCCGAACCGGGGCCCTCTGGCATCCCAAGCGAGTTCTTAACCATCGCGCCACTCGGCCGGCCCTTAATGTGTATACTTTTGACATATAAAGACAAGTGTGCTGAAAAACAGTATGCCGTTTGTCATGCCAGCATACAGGAACACACAGCCAAAGAGCAAAAGGAAATTGCAGAACTCCCAAGAAAATGCACAGTGAAGGGCTTAGCAGAAACTCTGCAGGCTCAACAAGCTCCTTAAAAGTCTGGAAGCATGGACCCAACACCAAAAGATTTCCATAATGGAGATGGGTATTCATGGTGCTTCATCTGCTTACAACAAATTTGTGATGAAAAAGAAAAAAACCAAACAAACCACCATGGGCATTTCTGAAAAGAGCAATGTCCTTAAGGAGAGCTCCAGGCAGGTCTTTTGTGTTCCAGAAGGGGACTCTGTCATCATAAATGGAAGCTCCATGGGTGTTATTGCCCAAGATCTTTCAGTGGGACAAGGTGTGGCGGTGGAGACAGTGACACTGATGACCCTGACCCTCTTTGGCCCAGGCTAGTATGTGTGTGTGTCTTAGTTTTTAACAAAAAAGTTTTCAAAAGTTAAAAAAAAAAAATTAATAGGAAAAAGCTTATAGAATGATATAAAGAAAATATTTTTTATTTTTTACAGCTGTACAATGTGTTTGTGTTTTAAGCTAAGTGTTATTACAATAGTCAAAAAGTTAAAAAAATTAAAAAGTGTATAAAGTAAAAAGTTACAGTAAGCTAAGGATAACTTATTATAGAAAGAAAAATGTGTTTTATAAGTGTGGTGTAGCCTAAGTGCACAGTCATGTCCAGGCTGTCACATCCAGTCCCCACTCACCCACTGACTCACCCAGAGTGACTGCCAGTCCTGCAGACTCCATTCACAGTGAGTGTCTTGTCAGGTGTGCCAATTGTTACCTGTTATACTGTATCTTTCTGTACCTTGTCTATGTTTAGATGTGTTTAGATACACAAATACTTTCTGTAAGTCCCCCTGTGATGTTCACACGATGACAACAGAATGGCCTAACAACGCACTCCTCAGAACATTGCAGACTGAGAAACAATTATGGCCATTGGGCATAACTGTAATTGCTTCTCAGTGTAACATGCATGTGAACCACAGGGACCTTGTTAAAATGCAGACTTGGCTTCAGCAAATCTGGGTGGGGCCGGCTGAGGAGCAAGGCCCTGGGCACAGGCCAGAGGGTCCCCCCAATGGGAATGGATTCCCCCGCTGAAAAAGAAAGTGGGTTCTGCTCAGAACCTCAGTCTCCCATGAGGCAGTCCCCAACAGCTGAAAGCCCACTTTGGGCCTGCAGACACCTGAATTTCTGGGCCTGCAAAGCTGAGGTGACCAGGTACTGGTTACTCCCCCAAGACAGACAGCTTTTCCCCAGCTTTGCGCACCAAACCCTAGTGGGCTCTTCTCAGAGAGCAAGGGGCCCTGAGCTGGCTGGGGGGTCCTGTTATGAGCAGGAGGCTCTGCAGTGGAGGTGACTGTGGGACGGGTGTCCTGGCACAGTCCCTTGGCTCTGAAAATGTTTGCTGGGAGCGCAGATGATAAATAAGGGTGTCCTGGAATATGGGCTGTGTGGCGGGCACAGGAGTGGGAGGTTTGGTGGGGGCAGAAGGTTGACTTTGCTCCTTAGGGATTGTGTTTATAGCTGGTCCTCTATGTGAAATTCTAGGTGAGGAGTCTGTTTTCTGAGGGCATGGGCTGGGTAATCTTGCTGACCCACCAAATCCACAGCAAGCATGTTATTTGCTGAGTGAGTGATGGAAGAAGATCTGGGGGAGTGAAGGAATGCCTGAAGCCATTAGGGTGGCTGCGTGAATGACTCATGTCCTGCTGCCCACTTACTTTCTAAAACCACATGTCCCTGGGTGTGGTGGCAATGAGCTGACCCCTCTGCCCTTCAGCCATGGGATCTTCACTATCCAGTTCATGGGCTTCCAGCTAGTTAGTTGCCTGTCTTCCCTGTATCCTGGTATTAGCTGAGAAATTGGGCCCTGGAGAAAACAGGGTATCGGTTTAGGTCTCTGGAGAGGTCATTCTGAAGACATGTTCACGGGCATGGCTGTTCTGACACTGGCTCAGAGGGAAACATTGAGGCTGCTTCACGTTCTGAGAGCTGTGCTTCTGCCCCCTCTGTCTGGGTCCAATGCCACATCATGCCCAAGCATGTGACCTCAAAACTAAAGGGAAGAGGCCAGGTGGCGAGTGGTCCGGGAGGGGCACATGAGGTCTGGAGTGGGTGGGCCAGCCCCTGAGCCTCTGTTGGCAGCGGTACAGACCCATCTGCCTGGCGCAACTGAAATCCAGCTCTTTATGGCTGTGGGATGGGGCCTGAAACCTCTATAAGCAGTGAGGGTCCACACCGGAGCTCAGCCGTCCGGGTGCCTAAGAGTGCCCTCCATCACACTCTCCCTCTGTCCGGAACTTTCCAAGGACCTTGTGAGTAATGCCATGGAAACTGGGTGCCCAGTCCTGTTTGATAGGGAGTGAGGCCATGTTTGAAGACAGAGGCTGGCCACATCCAGAGCAGGTGGGAAAGGGTGCAGTGACAGCGATATGTGGTCCTAAGTTATTTTGAACTTGTTCCTGTGGGAACTGACCACAGGTGGATGAGAGACATACTTCTTTTTTTTTTCTTGTGTGTGGGATTCAGAGAGGGAAACAGTGTTGGGGATTTGGGGAGGGGGACCAGCTGAGTTGTTCTTCAATCTTAGTTGTGGAGGGCACCAGCCGCCATCAGGCTGCCTGTCGGCAGCTTGTGGCCTCTAAGCTCAAAGTGTTGTGTTACAATCTTAGTTGCGGGTGGGCGTAGCCACCATCCCATGCGGGAGTCGAACCAGCAGCCTTGTTGTTAAGAGCGCATGCTCTATCCACTGAGCCATCCGGGCAGCAGCTCAGCTCAAGGTCCCAAACTCAGTCTTAGTTGCAGGCGGGCGTAGCCCACCATAGAACAGGCAGTCTTGTTGTTAGGACAACGTGCTCTCACCAGCTGAACCATCCTGCCACCTGTTGGCAGCTCAGCGGCAGTCAGGAGCAGCATCAGAGGCCCATGTGGAAATTGAACTGGCGGCCCTTTTGCTTAGAGCTTGCACTCTTAAGCTAACTCTTTTTTTTTTTTTAAAGATTTTATTGGGTAATTTGTGGAGGGGAACAGCGTTGGGGAATCGGGGAAGGGGAACAGACAAGTTGCTGTCCTTTTGTTCTTCAGTCTAGTGGAGGATATCGCTTCACTGGCCCATGTTGGTATTATCATTGTGCTCTTCACGGCTGAGGCAGTCAGTCACCGGCCATTGGATAGCTCATGGCAGCTCACGAAAGCACACGCCAGCTGCCGGCCAGCCCCACTTCGGCCTACACAGTTGCCAGGGACTCATGGCAGCCCAGCTCCAGGTTGAGCTGTTGTTCACCATCTTAGCTGTAGAGGGCGCAGTGTCACTGGCCTAAATATGGGATCTGAACCGGGGCCCTGCTGCTCAGAGATGGTGTCCCAAGCCAACTCTTAACCAATGTGCCACTGGGCCGGCCCTCTTAAGCTAACTTTTAACCAACTGAGCCACTCGGCCGGCCCCAGCCTTCTTTTCTTGAGAAGTCTCAAGAGAACAGTTTTTTTCAGTAACTTAAGTAATGGTCACGCCACTTGTCAACTTCATTTCTGGAGAGAACAGGTGCCCTCACCACCTGCCTCTTCTTACCCTCGGGAAGCTGGGGACGATTTGGTCAGGTCTCCTAGAAATGCCCTTTTCTATTCCAACAGGATCTGAGAAGGCTTAAAATACAGGCTGTAAAGCAACCAAGTCAACAAAAATAAGGAGGAAAGAAGGGGAAGTGAATACATTAACCTGAGTGCAAGCGAGAGTTAACATCTAAGGGCATCATACTTGTCTGTGCACTTACTGACAGCCGGAAAAAAAACACTTACAAACTTGAATTTTGCTAGGTTCCTCACCATCTGACTGCGGCTTTGTTGCCTGTGTCTCCGTTTCTTGGCGTGTAAAATAAGGCGAGAGTATGTCATCAGAGGTGCACTGAGTGTCCTATGAGGTAATTAATGCCTGCACAGCAGCTGAAACAGTGCCCACCGTACACACAGGTATTACTGCCTCATTCGCCTGGGGCTGCAGCCAGGAGCAGGGCAGGGGTGGGTAGAGCGGGGGCGGTTCTCCCATATCCTCCCTGGTTGCCCTGACTTCTGCTCCTGTCCAAGTCTCAACGACCTCTGGAATTGCCTTTGACCCTGGTCTGGCCCCCTCCTCTAAGTGGACTATTTCCAGGATATTCGCTTCATGCCCATCCAACAGTGACCTCACACAAATTTCCATGACTGCATGACTGAACTCAGGAAATGCACAAGTGGAGTTGTCGCCCCTGCGTGTTGCTTGTGTATCTGGAGGGGCTGGTGGGCCTGCTTCCCCAGCTTTCAGCCACTCAGCTCCATCTGCTGAGTCAGGGTGAGATGGACACATGTCTAGGACACTCCAAACCCAGTGCCCAGCTTGTCCAGCAGCACACACAGTCTCACAGTCTATCCTGGTCCATTCTCTTTGAGGATGAGGGTGGGAGGGACCCTCAGATTCATGGGCTCAGTGGCAGTGACTCATCAAAGATTCTGTGGGCAGTCAGGTCTGGGCCAGGCCCAGGCCTCTCACCCCTGGCCCAGTGAGCCTGTTCACATGCCCTGTGCTACCAACCCCCACAAAGGCAGCAGGTCCATTTTTGTCGCCCTTTGATCTTGATCAGGAGTGGGAGAAGTTTGAAAGAGCTTGGTTCAGATGGCAGCTCTGACACTGGTCACACTTCATTTTAAACGTGGGCCATATATAGTAGGCCTTCAGCCAGTTGCTGAATAAAGACAGAGAGAGCACTGAGATGGTACCAGCCATACTGGTCACCCTGTAGAAGGACTTTACATTCACTGATGGAGTCCTTGCAACAGCCCTGTGAAGTGGGACTTTCAGCCTCGCCCGTTGGCAGATGAGGGCACTGAGGTTTGCCCATGGTCACATGACTGGAGAGTGGTCTATGTGCTTAATTAAGCACTAGAACAAAAGGCCTCCCTAAGATCCTAGAAGGCGTGTCCACTCCGTGATTCTAATGGAGAAACACACCCTTAGGATCTCTGCTTTTCCCCAGGTCCTGCCAGATCAGAACTAGCACCACCTGTGTGTGAACTGGGGCTCCTCACACCTCCTCTTTCTTTCCACTGTCAAGGCACTGTAACCTTTCTCCACAGGGCTGGATGACGGCATCCTGACCAAGGCAAGTGCAGGTCTCCAAGGGCCTCTCCCACCAGGTGAGGCAGCTAGGACCCACCCCCACCCCTACTTTCCCTTTTAGCCCCGTTGGTGGAGGCCAATTCTGACTTGTCCTAGGAGGAAGTATGAGATCATTCTAGAGCTCAGAGATGTGGACAGAATTCACTTGTATCATAAGGGGATTCCCGCTGAGTCTCCCACTCCAGGCATACAGACCCAAGGGGCCTGAGTGCTCCCTCACCTGGCTGGATGTTCACATGGCTGCCCCACCACCTCACACACAGGCTGTCTGGCAAGTGTTTGCCCACTGAAAGAGCTAATAGCACAAATAGACAAAATTAAAAAAACATACCAAGTTCTTGGCAATTTCCTCACAAATAACTGCTCTGAAAATCATTTTAGATTGCAGAACTCGTAGGACCTTTAACAGATCAGCTCTTTCATTCAAGGTTTTCATAACCTTGGAATGAAGTAAGGGTGGAGGGAGGGGTGCATTTTAAAGGTGCCAGAATTACATCCCAATTGCACTCCAGAGTCAATGCTCCCGGACATGCACCTTCTTTTTCTGACATGACCTTGGGACTTTGAGCTTTGTACATTAGTCATGTAACTTCATCACAGGAAGGTCAGAGGAGGCTCAGTTGTAGTGTAAGCCTCCAGAGGTGACCCAGGCATAGCAATGACTTACAGATTTACAAAGTCTTTGTTTCTGCTATTCAGCGCCGGGCTGCTACATATGGCAAAGGGGGGCGGGGGCTTCAGAACATTCTAAACCTGGGCGGTCTTTCTGGCTGGTATGCTTTAATCTCACTACATCCCTGACAAGAGTCCAGATCTTAACCCCCATGGTATGACTAGTTGTCTTGATCTCAAACCCTACAATGAAATGCCATCGAATGTGCAGAGCAAATCTTATTAACGTGAAAACAACATTATAGACTATGCAGGGGGCAGAAATCAATTCATTTTCCAGGATGCAGAGAACATGCCTTTCCACCCTTTTCTACATCCTACAACAGGAATGTCCACGGAAAGAGCCAAAAAGAAGTCAGCATTTACTGAACATTTTTGAGTTCTAGTCACACTCACACACGGTGACATTGAATTCCCGCTAACAGTTTATATTCGGAGATCTGGGACTCGCTCCAGGTGACGCACTGCAGCGAGCAGGAGCCAAGACTGTGCTCAGAAGCGGTGTCCTCCATGCAGCGCACCGCCGTGGCGCTGAAATCGCAGGCGTCTGCGGGGGTTGGTGAACTGCAGCGTCCTGGGGATCCGCACCCTCCCGGGGACGGCCTGGTCCTCGTGACTGTCCACTCTGCGTCTGCCAGCTGCGCGACTGAGGAAGCGAGGCCACCGCGTGAGTCTCTTCCCCCCCACTCCCCCCGACCCCGACTCAGGGCAGCGCCCATCTGGCCAAGAGCATCGCAGGGGCGACAACCTGCCGGGACTGGACCTGCAGTCCCGGGCGCCAGCAACCCTCAGCGTCACCGGCCAGGTGTGACATCCGGGCGCGGCGTGCCCCAGGGCGCTCGAAGTGCGGCTTGGGGCGCGGCCAGCTCCGTGAATCTGAGCCCGCGAGAGGAAACAGGAACAACCGTGGCCGCAGCCTCTACGAGCCAGCAGACGACCCTTGTGGTCGGCAGGCTACTCCGCCAGACAAGGTGGAGACGCCGGGAGCAGCCCCTTGTCTACCGCCCACGTGACCAGAGCTCTTGCGGGCGGGCCAATGAGTGCGGCCGTCGGGCTAGCCCACTGGGCCCGACAGCCTGCGTCACCGGGGGCGGGGCTCCAGGCCGGCGCGCGCGCGGCAGGTCACGTGGGCCGCGCGCCGCTATAAGGAGCGGCCGCGGCGGGTGCAGTCAGCGTGATGGCTGCCAGTGCGCGCTGCGTCTTCATTTTGCTCGGCTTTTGAGGCACCGCGCTGCTCCCCGGAGGTCCCTGCCCAGCCCGCCCGTCCACCGAGTGCTCGCCGCCTGGACCTCTCCGTCCCTGCTCGGCCCTGGTCTCCTGTGGTGAGTGGGGCGGCGCCGCGGTGATCGGCGTTTTCTCCCCGGACGCGCGGGCAGGGAGGCGGGCGGGGTTCCGGCTTCGTGCAGTCCCCACTTCCCGCGGCCTTTTTGGCGGCTCCGGAGCGCGGGCGCGGCTTTTTCCGGTCTCCGCGGAGGGCGCGCGCGCGGGCGGGACGGCGCAGGCAAGGGTCCGCCACGTGCGGGCCACGCGTCCTGCCGGGGGTGGCGGGCGGGAGGCGCGCGCCATCGTGATCCCGTGTTCTCCCAGGATGAGTCCGCGTCCCCACGCGTACCTGCCATGGCCTTTCGCGCCGCGCCGCTAGCCCTCCAGAGCCCGAGCCGCCCCGGATCGCAGATGCCCGCGCGCAGCGTATAGCAGTGAGCACAGTGTCTGCCGCAGTTTACGTTTACAGTATTTAATTTTATATAGTATATATTATTTATTAGAGCGTCCGTGATACCTCATACTCTCATTCTGTTTACACGCCTGAAAACTGCGTAGTACTTCTTGTTAGTTAAGGCGGCTGCTCTGGGGATGGCGTCCACCGCGGCCACGCTGGTGGCCAGCACCGTGGCCGCGGCCGCCGGCACGCTGGACTACCTGTGGCTGCTGATCCTGGGCTTCGTCATTGCCTTCGTACTGGCCTTCTCCGTGGGCGCCAATGACGTAGCAAACTCGTTTGGAACGGCCGTGGGCTCGGGGGTGGTGACCCTGAAGCAGGCCTGCGTCCTGGCTAGCATCTTTGAGACTGTGGGCTCTGTCTTGCTGGGGGCCAAAGTGAGTGAGACCATCAGGAAGGGCCTGATCGATGTGGAGATGTACAACTCGACCCGGGAGCTGCTGATGGCAGGCTCGGTCAGTGCCATGTTTGGTGAGTTGTCTGCATTGCCCATCCTGTACCTTTCACGTGATGCCTTCAGAATGAACAATGGAATTTTGCCATTTCTTTAATAAAACTTGACTGTGTTTCAGGTTCTGCTGTGTGGCAACTAGTGGCTTCGTTTTTGAAGCTTCCCATTTCTGGAACCCATTGTATTGTTGGTGCAACCATTGGCTTCTCCCTTGTGGCAAAGGGACAGGAGGGTGTCAAGTGGTCTGAACTGATAAAAATTGGTATGTTTATTTCTAAATGTTTTAAAAAATTTTTATATAATGTCACATTTCATGGCATTATATATGGGAGTATATTGTGTAAAAGGGACAGACTAAAGTTCTGAAAACAATGCTAAAATTTAAAGTATGTTTTGGTTCCTGATTTTTGTTGACATTTGTTCTTTAATGTGTTCTATTGCAGTGATGTCTTGGTTCATCTCTCCACTGCTTTCTGGTATCATGTCTGGAATTTTGTTCTTCCTTGTTCGGGCATTCATTCTCCGGAAGGTAATCTTTCTTTCCAAACCCCCTTTATGACCTTTAATGGGTCACACTCAGTGGTATCGAAACCGATAGCATCCTTGTAAATGTAATTGGTGTGTAGGTAGGTGGCCTTTAAGAGTTAAAAAACTCTGCGTTTTGTACACCTTTTGTGTGTCATTTGTGTGTCATTCAGTTCTCTGAAGGAAGCGAGTTTTCAGTATCCAAGAGGGAGAGAAAATTGAATGAGTGATGTGTGCCAAGGAATAGGGGAGACTAGGTTGGAAAATTAGGGGAATTGATTTAGGGAAGCTTTGTCTAGCTGTATGCAGATTATTACCTTAAACCGCCAGCACACAGACTGTTGAATTATAAGCTTTCGGTTCAGCAAGTCACAACATCCCTTGTGGCTTTTTCTCAGCTGCCAGTAGAATGGAGCATTTTGGGTCCACATAGTGAATTTGATAGTGCTGATTATCGTAACTTGTTTATAAGCTTTTAGATGGGGACTACCTTTCACAGTGACTAGACTGATTTCTCAGAATAGGTAAAAAGAACCGGTTAAAGGCAGTTTTTGTTTCGTTTTTTTATTTGGCTAAAAAAAAAAAAAATCTGGACAGCCATTTCATTTCCTGTCCATTTGAAAATCCCTTTTCAGGGACCTGATAGCATTTTATCAAGAAGCCTGGTGCTGGCTCCAAAGTGGAAAACAAGGGGTGTTGTCATTGGACTGACTTACAGCAAGAATAAATGCGTCTTTCTCAGGAAACAAAGTTGTCCTTTTCTGGGGTGAATGGCTCTTAACTGTCCATTGTAAGTTCTTAAAATGCTCCTAAACTATAGAAATCTGAGTGAAGGGAGATAGGCAGCTTGATCCCCAGTGGTGGTTTGGTCTCATTCTGGCTTCTCTAGGGAAAGACTGGTACCTCTTCTTTGTAGGAAATGCCTGGTGAAGTGATTCCTGACCACTGTTTCCCATGGCGTGAGCCTGGCACAGTGGAGCAGTTTAATGCTTCGCAGACTTGAAACATCTGTAGCCTGGTGTAGTGTGACTGACTGAACAGTGCACTGATACAGTCACTGACTCAGTTTGGTGTTTGTTCAGCAAGCAGATATGACTGCCCACCCTGGCACTCCCCACAGCTGTAGTGTGTGACCCCGGTAGGCTTGTCAATGTTCTTACTAGAGCCACACAGCTTGCTCCACACCACACAGCCAGAGAATGGATACTGCCCCTTTGGGGATTCTTGCTAATGGCTTTATACTGGGGCTCTGCTGATCGCCTACTGGAAGTACATGGTTCTGGTTCTGGTTCTGGTTCTGGAGGAGCTTTGTGTGTCAGGACAGAATAAAGTCATCTTCTTTCCCGGAGAGGAATGGTGGTGCTCTGAGGTGTAAAGAGGGATTGTGAGGTGTGCAGATCTCTCCTTAGGGGAATGCATGCTAGGCGTTTTTACGCCCAGTGATTGAGAACTCCTCAGGTACGTTAACTTCCTAACTGTCTTCCTTGTGTGGGTATGAGGATGGGCGTGATCAAGAAGGACTAAAACAGTGTTTGGAACAACATGACTGAGGCTCTTCCTTACCTCCACTCATGCCCCCACCCCCACCCCCTGCACATATGTGCACACACACTCTGAAAACAGGAGTTTTCAGGCGACGAGTGTGAATATTTCTGGTTAGTTGGGTTTTAAATCTCAAGAAAACATCCTTAGGCGAGTAACTTGTGGGGGTCCTGGCTGTTAAAATCTGCCAACTGAACTTTCCATTTTGGAAGTTAACATTGAAATTGTTTTTTAAAAAGTTTTTATTCTCCAAGTGTCTGTTCCAAGCCTGTTGGGGGTCTTGTGGGGAAAAGCAGAGTGGAGGTGAGCTAGCTGTCTTAAGGACTGGGGCAGTCCTTAAGTGTCCAGGAGTAGGGGAGGGAAAGTTTTCCTCTTGAGTATTTCAAGACCAGTCAAAGAAAATGGGTCTTTCAGCATCTTCTTTAGGAATCATGCCGAATGTATCTAGGACAACTTTTCAAGCTCAGGAAACTTTTTCTGTAGACAAAGCTTACTGCAACATTGAATATATAAAACATGAACTATTCTGGTTGAAGATGGGGTTTATGAAGACCCCTTTCCCATCCCACATAAATGGAGGGGGAGATACATTATTTCCAGGTGAAGTTTTAAGGGTCATATGGTGATAAGTATTTCGTGAAATTACTAGCCTTGATTGCCTCTTGGGAGTGACTGAGGAGTCTGGAGGGAGGAAAAGGGAGAGACTGCTCATGGTTTTCCTTTTTTTCTAGACTCTTGTGAATTTTGACTTTTTAAAACCATGAGCCTGTATTTCATAATAAACTATCAGTAGTGTCATTCACTCCCTACCCTATCCCCAGCTAATTTGTTACTGGTTAGCTCAATACGTAATTGGCTACACAGAAAAACAAATACATGGGCTATTTCCTCTCAGCTCACCAACCAATTACAGTTTGATTTGAAACCAAAATCCCAAATAGTACTTGAAAATCTGTTAAGAGAAGCCCTCACTTACATCTGTAGAACCCTAGTGGGTTTTGCTATTGGAGGGATGGTCTTAGATTCCTTGGAGAGCTTGCCTAAAACCATGGCTAGTTCTTAGAAGAAAAATGTATATATATACACACCTCAGGTTCGTGACGTTACTGGTTGCCCTTAGGGTGTGACCCATGTTTTTTTTTTTTTTTTTTAATTGGGTAATTGGGGGGATGGGAACAGTACTGGGGAATTAGGGGAAGGGGAACAGACAAGTTGCTGTCGTTATGTTCTTCAATCTAGTTGTGGAGGACGTTGCTTCACTGGCCCAAGTTGGCACCATCATTGCGCTCTTCCCGGGTGAGGCACATCAGTCGCCGGCTTCTGGACGGCCGCTCACTGCGGCTGCTGGCCGCTCACGCTGGCTGCTGGCTACACACGGTAGCCCATGGCAACCCACTGCCACAGGGGCTGCAGCCTACGCCGTCGCCAGCGACTCACGGCAGCCCAGCTCCAGGTTGAGCTGTTGTTCAGCATCTTAGCTGTAGAGGGCAGTGTCACTGGCCCTCATATGTGGGATCCGAACCGGGGCCCTCTGGCATCCCAAGCGAGTTCTTAACCATCGCGCCACTCGGCCGGCCCTGACCCATGTTGTTGAGTTACCCAGATGCTTAACAGCCCTGGGTTCTGTAGGTTATTTATGTTTTTATTTTGGCTGTTGCTCTCTCTAGCATTCTTTTAAACTAGATGGGGCGCTAATACTCCGCATGGTTGTCAGTGAGGGCCCATCTCCACTGGTTTGGAATGGCACCTTCACTTTGTCTTGTGTCGTTGGTCTTAAGCCACTGCCTCCCTCTTCCCAGTGTACCAGTTATTCTTGTCAGAGCTTTAGAATCACTTTTGGGCCATTCCTTTTTTTTCTTCCTCTCCAGGCTTTTTCACTGGATTGTGACCAACATAGTATTAAACATTTGGCTAACATCTTTACAGTTTAGCCTTCCATGTGTTCAGATCCGTGCTCTCATTCTTTGAGAGTTTGACTTTGGTGTTTTCCTGTAGAATTAATACACGTTTGTTGTAAGTGGAACTCTTGTCTCCAGTCACACTGCCTTCCTTGCTGTTCCTTAAACATTTCAAGGTTTTTTTAAAGATTTTTATTGGGGAATTGGGGGAAGGGGAACAGACAAGTTGCTGTCTTTTTGCTCTTCAGTCTAGTTGTGGAGGACGTTGCTTCACTGGCCCAAGTTGGCACCATCATTATGCTCTTCCCGGGCAAGGCAGATCAGTCGCCGGCTTCTGGACAGCCGCTCACGGCGGCTTGAGGGCCGCTCACGCTGGCTGCTGGCTACACACGGTAGCCCATGGCAACCCACTGCCACAGGGGCTGTAGCCTACCGTTGCCGGCGTCTCACGGCAGCCCAGCTCCAGGTTGAGCTATTGTTCAGCATCTTAGCTGTGGAGGGCAGTGTCACTGGCCCTCATATGTGGGATCCGAACCAGGGCCCTCTGGCGTCCCAAGCCAGCTCTTAACCATCGCGCTACTCAGCTTGCCCTGCGTGTTGCATTTCTAAGAAATCTTTGCAGATATAAATCAGGTAAGAAGTTCTAACATCATGGGCAACTTCTTGATGTCTCTTACAAGTGTCTAGTACATCTTCAGGTGTGTGCTCAGGTTTATGTCTGGACTACAGATACCTTAGAACACTGTGTGTTGAAACTGATTAACAGTCACTGGTATAGGTAGCTTTGTTAAAATTGCAAAAAATACGGCTGGCCGTTGGTTGGGAGCTGGCTTGGGACGCCAGAGGGCCCCAGTTCGGATCCCACATATGAGGGCCGGTGAAGCTGCCCTCTGCAGCTGAGATGCTAAACAGCGGCTCGACCTGGAGCTGGGCTGCTGTGAGTCGCCGGCGACGGCTTAGGCTGCAGCCCCTGCTGCAGTCGGTTGCCATGGGCTACCGTATGTAGCCAGCAGCCAGCATGAGTGGCCAGCAGCCGCAGTGAGCGGCCGTCCAGAAGCCAGCGACTGATCTGCCTCGCCCGGGAAGAGTGCAGTGGTGGTGCCAACTTGGACCAGTGAGGCGGTGTCCTCCACGGCTGTACTGAGGCGTGGAAGGACAGCGGCTTGTCTGTTCCCCTTCCCCCAATTCCCCAATAAAAATCTTAAAAAAAAAAAATTTGCAACAAATAAAACCCAAAAGAAGAAGCCAGACACAAACCTAACTTTAGGTAGACGTAGAAGATAGACTTGATGGGCAGACTTCCGGGAGCAAATGTAGGAAAAGCCTGGCCAGCCTTGGGAACTTCTGTGGAGGGATAGTTCCTGGTGTTGGGGTTCCTGAACCTGCCCTTTTACAAGGTTCTCTGGACATGAGTTAACTTTCACAGCTCTTAAGCTATTGGTCTTAAAATGATATTTTACAGGCAGATCCAGTTCCTAATGGTCTGCGAGCTTTGCCAGTGTTCTATGCCTGCACGGTCGGAATAAACCTGTTTTCCATCATGTATTCTGGAGCACCTTGTAAGTACCTGTCATAATATTTAGATGTGAATTTAAAGTTGTTTACAAAACTTGCATTAAATGCGCAATTTACCCCTTTTTGCTTTACAGGGCTGAAATCTCCTAGAAGGTGGCTGGCCTGCACCATTTCAGAAGGCTGCAGGCTAGTGTATGCTGAGTTAATCTAGATAGTTTTTCAACCAGAGAGACCTGCTCAGATTCTATATCACTACAGACCTTTACCCTTTAGTCTTCCCAGGAGCCACGATAACACGGTCTTCTCCCTCCCCTGTCCTGTCTGTGCTGAAAGTGCTGGCATTGACACTGGCCTCCTGCTGGCTGCTGAGTCCTTACTTGTATCTGGTCTTCAGTAATTGGTCACTTAGGACTGCTTGCCGGATGCTCTCATTTTTCTCTCCCAAGTGGAGCTACTTTGGTTTCTAAGCACTGAATTTACTCCCGAGTCTGCTTGACGAGAAGAGCTGGGGAGTCTGACACCCGCCCTAAGTGCACTTGGAAGGGTTCATGCAGTAAGGGGAAGTAATTTGTGAGCATCTGAAGATTGACATGTTGATTGCTTTATGTTGGGGCTAAGGCAGCCACGGGCTGAATTATGGTACATGTTTAGTTGAGCAACTGAGAAAGGGTGACAGCTTGTCACGGGTTCAGCTCAGGTGCTGTCTGATTCCTTAAGTGTGACGGTCTGGGACCATCGGGTCACAGGCTCTTGATTTTGACTGACGCACTGGAAGAACTGCCTAGGATGCATGTGCACATACCAAGGGAGAGTGAAGCGGGGGACTGGACTAGTACATGGAGGCTACGCACCCTTACTATGTGCTGTGCACTCATTTGTAAATATCCTTTTAGCTTTTCTTAATGCTCATTGTGGCCCACTAACTTGATTTCATTTCTGACTAATGGATTGTAACTGTGAAGTAATGTCACTAACCAAAAATGGAGTTAGTTTAGTGTTTTTTAAACGTGCCTTTATTGGACTAATCAGGAGAGAAAATAAGCTTTTTGAGAATATTGTTCCTCCTTAGGGAATACCAGCGTTCTTGCCAAGTGGTACAGGCCAAGAAGTGCTTCCGTGCTGCATTTGCATTCTGTCCTAAATTGGATTCTTCATGCTAAATGAGGAAGTCTCGCGTGAGGCTCTGAGCCCTGGTGTTTTATGTGGTTCAGTGAAATTAGAAACAAATTTCTGAAAAACAAATCATTTTTGCAAAGGAACTTGGATATTTTTATTCTGACCTTTGTGGACCATTTATAAGAAAAACCAGTCTCATTTCCCTTTTCTGACTAGAATGTGGGTACATTTAAATTGTGGTAGCGATTGATTAAATTTTATGTGTATTTTGTGTGACTTAACTACATGGTCGAACTTTGATAGGATTGTGATAATCATACAACTTGAATTTTAAAGGGACCTCAATTTATATCTGATTTTTAAATAGTAATCATGGGGGCGGACAACAATAGAATTTCTATTTTATAAGTAATTTAATTCCTAATAAGCAAAACAACCACAAGTAAGTAAGCTCTTGGATAAACTACAAGTCAAAACATCTTTTAGGCTTAAATAGGATTCTGTGGTGTTTTGCTTCTGCCATTAATATAGGTTAGAGGTTTAGGGCCTATTGGCGGTTAAGTGATAAGCAGATGGTGACTAATCCCTGAGCCCCAGGGAAAGTAAACAAGTCTCTAAGGTAAGGCTTGTGAATGAAACTACCACTAAACAGGTTTTCCTTTTGTGAAAGAGCCCTTTGAACTATTATCTTTTGACAGATAATATTTCTGTTATCTGTGTATTAGTTTGGTAATGAGTTAAGAGAGAATCTCAGAGGATTTTGCTGGAGGCTAGGACAATGGCTGTGATAACTCCACTGAGAATTACATTAGTATGACTGATGTGACTACCAGGATCTTCCCCCATAATGTGTGCAGCCCCCATCTGGAGTCTGGGAGTGCATATTTCCTTTTTTTTCATAACTGGTTGCAGATTGTCAGTATAGTAATCCCCACCACCATCCAAGGCAAAGAAAGAAGCTAGTTTGTGAAGGAGCTTGGGAGATGTCAGTCTGGCAGGCATTTAAAGTGGGCTGGACTGGTGTGGGCTTCAGGCGACCATGGATTTTGCTCCTGAATCTGTACAGCCACGAGCAGATAGGTCCTGTGGACCTAAGGCTGACAGCACTGGAAGGGCGAGGGGCTGGCTTGGGTACTCGAGTCCACCCAGGAGAGGTTACGCAGCGCTGCAGGGGCTGTGGCCCTGGGGTTTTCAAGATGCACCCTTTTATTTCCTAGTGCTGGGCTTTGACAGACTTCCTGTGTGGGGCACCGTCCTCATCTCGGTGGGATGTGCGGTTCTTTGTGCCCTTATCGTCTGGTTCTTTGTATGTCCCAGGATGAAGAGGAAAATTGAACGTAAGTAACACTTTGTAGCACAACATTTTAGCTAGTAACGTGTTTATTTGTTTTTGTTTGGCCACTATAAACATTCGCTATTTGCTAGATTGGCAAAGTCAGAGATTTTAAAAGTACATTTGAGGACGTGGGTTTATTGTCCAAATGACTTTCTTACTGATTTAAAATGAGCTACTATTTGATTATTTGACCTACGCTGTGGACACAAGTGGGCATCTGATTGTTACTTTACTGTAGCTCAGTCAGTCGCCAGTGATAGAGATGTAGCCTGCGTTATGTGAGGAGGCTTAAGGGGACCTTAAGGAAAAATGAGGGGCGGGTGCAAAAAGCTTTCACAGAGGAAACATTTATCTCCTTGTGTGTATAACTTCAGATTCAGACATGCAAGGCTACGGCTAATGTATGGGTCTGACCTTACAGTTCTCAGAGTTGTAGCACAAATTCGGGTGTCCTGTGAAGGAATCATATAGGCCATTACTACAGCTAGTGTTGCAGTGGAATTAAACACTCAATAAATTTTGGTTGCTATCAGCTTAAGTCATACTCCTTTCCTTACTGGTGGAGCTTTCCTCATGGAACCTGTCTGCCTTTTTATGTGCAAATGCTCCCTTAGTGATTTGGCTGGCTCCTTACGAGGGAGGTGGCCTTAGCAGTAGACTCTCATGGCTGCACTTGAGACCCTGAGAGGCTGTGCTCTTGTGTGGCTGCTGGGCACACCAGTGGGAGTGAGGCTGAGGCCCAACCGAGCGCATTTCTCCTCAGTCTGGGAGGTGGGACAGGGCTCCCTGATGTTCGTGATCCTCTTCTGTGGCTTGGCTGACACCTGAATGAGCTTGTAAACAGTGGGCATTGGCAGGACAGCCAGAACACCTTCCCACCTGGCCATGGGATTTAGGACCATAAGCACGCACACCTCTGTTACAGAGCTGGCAGTGCTAGTTGTCTCCTCCGGTTTCCTGCACTGAACTGTGTTGCTTTGCTTGAAATCAGAGGGAATTTTGGGGGAATTCTTTTTAACCCTCCGTTGGGCGCAACTGATCTCACACAAATTTTCGAATATCTAACAGTTAAGTATCGTGACTCATTGCTTCTGTATCTTCCCCCTCTACCGTAACCTATCGCCAGTTGTGCTTGTGACTTAGTACAGTAAAAACGTATTTCATAGCGGCATCTTTGTGTGCAATGCATCTGAGATCAGCTGCGCCTGACGGAAGGTTAAACATGAACTACATGCAGTCCAAATTTTGAGTCCTCTGCCTGCCCCCAGTGGGCAGGGAGCTGAGCATGGTTTCTGTTTGTAAAGGAACGTAAAGAACAAGAGGACCCAGCAGAGCCCACAGAGCCTTTGCTATCTGGCCCTTTACCGAAAGAGATTGCAACCCTGACATGGGGTGTCCTGCCTGCCAGTTTTTTCCCAAGACAGATGAGATGTGGCAGATATAGCAGACAGGAAGATTGTCCTGAAGTTTCAGTGCAGTTCACATGTGTTCTGTTTTGAGGAGGAAAGGGGAGCTGTGGAACAAGTTAGTTAGGTGAAAACCAAACCAAAACCCTTCTTTTCTAGGAGAAATAAAGTGTAGTCCTTCGGAAAGCCCCTTAATGGAAAAAAAGAATAGCTTGAAAGAAGACCACGAAGAAGCCAAGTTGTCTCTTGGGGACGTGGAAACCAGGAGTTCCGCTCCTGAGGTGGGGCCTGCCACAGTTCCCCTGCGGGCTGTGCTGGAGGAGAGGACGGTGTCCTTCAAGCTGGGGGACTTGGAGGAGGTGCCGGAGCGGCCGCGGCTTCCCAGCGTGGACCTGAAGGAGGACAGCAGCCTGGATGGGGCCGGAAACGGTGAGCGGGGCAGGCGGTCCCCTGTGTGCTCTGCGGGCTGGCGGTGGGGACCCGCGGTGCTGGGCGCTGAGTGTTACTATTTGCTCTTGACCAGGTGTTGCGCGGCTGCCCGGCGGGGACCTTGTGCAGCTCAGCCAGGCCGTCAGCAGTCAGATGGGCTGCGGCCACCAGCAGTACCACACCGTGCACAAGGACTCTGGCCTGTACAAGGAGCTGCTGCACAAGCTACACCTCGCCAAGGTGGGGGACTGTATGGGGGACTCGGGGGACAAGCCCCTGAGGCGCAACAACAGCTACACGTCCTACACCATGGCCATCTGCGGCATGCCTCTGGATTCGTTCCGTGCCAGAGATGCTGAGCCCAGAGCTGACGAGATGGAGAAGCTGACGTGGCCGACCGCCGAAGGCAGGAAGCGAGTCCGCATGGACAGCTACACCAGCTACTGCAACGCTGTGTCCGACACCCGCTCGGCCTCTGATGTGGATGTGAGCACCAAGGCCGAGATGGGTCTGGGTGACAGGAAAGGGAGTGGCAGCTCTCTGGAGGAGTGGAGTGACCAGGACAGGCCGCAGGTGTCCCTCCTCTTCCAGTTTCTGCAGATCCTCACGGCCTGCTTCGGCTCTTTCGCCCACGGTGGCAATGATGTCAGGTTGGTGGCTGGAGCTTAGCACTGCTCATTCTGTTTTCACACTGCTCACTTTTAAAGGATGTGCTTGTGGCTGTGGTGCCCCTGGTAGCATGGGACACTGAGTGACGTGGTATCATGAGGTCCTAGCACTTGCTGACAGTGAAATAGGCAGTCAGGTCTTTCTCTGTAACAATTACAAAGAGCGTTTTTCACTGTCCCTGTGGATGGTAGGCACAGATAGCTTTCAGAGGGGTCTTTTGCCCGTTGGCTGGGGCCTGGCTCCTTGGTAATAAATTCAGGGACATAAGGCGGAAAACGTGCCATCACTGCCCTGTGGGATGGATCTGCAGGCTGCTGGCCGTGGTTGGTTCTGTGGTTTGTAATGTCCTTTGGCGCCCAGACTTGCTTTAGGCTCCCTGGGGCCACAGGCCACGCGTGTGCATGGCATCTACTCAGAACAGCGCTCCTTCCTTTGTCCTCTCATGCACGTGGGTTCTGTTCATGTCCTGTGACACAGGCCTGTTGCTAAGTGAGCTTCAAGCCCCACTCGAGGCGACAGTAAGTCACCCGGCAAACCAGCGCTGGCCGGGCTCTGATTCTACCTGAAAGTCATCCTGGTCTCACTTTCTTGCAGCAACGCCATTGGCCCTCTGGTTGCGCTGTATCTGGTTTATGAAACGGGAGATGTGTCTCCAAAGGTCGCCATCCCGATATGGCTCCTGCTGTATGGTGGCATCGGCATCTGCATTGGCCTGTGGGTCTGGGGCCGGAGAGTCATCCAGACCATGGGCAAGGACTTGACACCCATCACACCCTCCAGGTGAGCTGGCCTCGGCCCTCAGGTGCAGCGCTCGGGCACAGCGACCAGTTTGTAAGTCCTGCGGTTACTCTTGTTGCTGCGAACGTTTTAGGTTTTGTTTACTGTCTGGCCCTTAAATATGATTTTGGTCAAGTATTCATGAATTCAACTCCAGTGGTCTTGTAACCTTAACTTTTCTGAGGAAATGTGTGCTAAGAGTGAATTGCTATGTGTACTTGACCTTATTTGTTTTACTTGGGAGCTAAGACTGACATTTACCAAATTCTTCAAAATAAAAGTGTGAACTGTAGTAATGGGCTTCCAGAAAAACTTAAAGTGAGAGGGACAAGAGAAGTCCTGTGGCCCGATCGATGCAAAGTGGATTTCAAGAGTTCCAGCAAATTAAAGAGGGCAGTGGAGGCTTTGTTGCCAAGTGGGGCATAGCAGGAGGGCCTTAACTCTGAGATAGTGTTAGCTTATCAAAAAAAGAAATTTCATTCTCCACAAGTCACCTTTTTGTGTCCACAGTGGCTTCAGTATTGAACTGGCATCTGCCCTCACTGTGGTAATTGCATCAAATATTGGCCTACCCATAAGTACGACGCATTGTAAAGTAAGTGAAGCCATGTGCTGTGTCAAGAATGGTTCTTTCTGGTAATATGGGGTGGGGTTGTTTGTTTAACACTTCGGTCCTTTGGTTTGGAAAGTTTTATGTGGTGGGGTATTGAAGAGTTCACAGTTTAGGACAAGTGACCACAGGAATGTAATTATTCACAGCTTACAGTTTCTGTCACTCATTTAAGCAGATAATATGGATTCTCCTCAAATGATGCAGTCCTTTCACATGTAGCCAGTAAGTCAGGCCTGCTGGATGCTGAGGCCAGTTTACTTAGAGCCTCTCAGACTGAGGGCCCAAGAAGCGTGTTGAGTCCTAAGGTTGCTTGGTGACCATGTGGCAACTACAGGGAAAGGAAGAAATGTTCCCTAGGTTGGACTTTAAGCTGGCTCATCATGGAGCCTGGAGTCACCTTTTCTTCCAGGACCACTCGCCAGGTGTGGGCTGTTAGGTCTAACTCCAGCCTCCACCTTGAATGATCTTTTGAAAACCTGGAACTTAAAGTAACTTGTTAAAGCAGCTAGTTGTTAGTGTAGTTCACTAAATTCCTTAGCTCAGGAGGGAAGGAGGAAGTGTCCTTTTCCTGTCATCTACCCCAGTTCACACAGATTTAATGATTGGGTTTTTATGTTGCCTTCATCTTGCCACGAGTAGTCTTAACCTGTGTCAGAGTAGCTCACAGGCTCTTGTCCTTACGGTCATGTGTCTCTGCTGGGTTGCACTGCCCCTAATGACCAGCCCCTTGCCCATTCCCTCCTAGGTGGGCTCTGTCGTGTCCGTTGGCTGGCTCCGGTCAAAAAAGGCTGTTGACTGGCGACTCTTCCGCAACATATTCATGGCCTGGTTTGTCACGGTCCCCATTTCCGGCATAATCAGCGCTGCTATCATGGCAGTCTTCAAGTTTGGCATCCTGCCGGCGTGAGGTGGAGGCGGGGACCATGTGGGTGTTTGGGCTGCCCTCTGCAGGGTGTGAGTGTCATGAAGGCCCACAGTCCTCGGCGCTTGGGAGCTGTGGGAAGAAGTGCTCTTTGAGCTGCAGTTGCTTCTGTGCTAAACCCGACTTGTCTCAAATTAGCTGTTTCAATAGCCAGGTTCCCACTGGTTCCTATTGGCCATGACTTCTGCAAACTCTACTTTCTGTACCCAGCTTCAATTCCATTATATGTATGTTGTCTCTGAAGATAATGTGTGATCTTGTTAACACCATTCAGAGCCATTTGACAGAGTGCTCTGCCTGGCAGTGTCACCATCTTCTGCCTGCTCATGCACAAGACTTGACGACTGAAGGGCACCGGAAGCTCCCTGGACCCTAGCGAGGCGGGCCTGTGTGCCTTGCATCCTGTCCGGCGCTGCTCGCAGGGCCTGGGGTGTGAGGCTCGGGCACAGTGACAGCTGACTCAGTGTGACTTCTTTGCGAGTGGCCTCCTGACTTACCACTACGGAGAAATAGGAAGAAGACCTCTGCAGACGTGGTGGTTTAGGTTTTTGGCAGTGGGTGGATGAACGAGGGAGGTGGGGTGTGAGCTTTGGGCAAGGTAGGTGGGCAGCCTTCCATGTTCATCCGTCTACCTCTTAACTGAATAAAAAGCTTACAGTTTTTAGAAGATTTGTCCTCGTTTTTGTTCATGTCAGAGGCATGTGGGCTCGGACCAGTTAGCTCATGCCGTTCTTAGGAGAGCGAGTGTCTTATAGAGTGGGGAGTCCACCCTGCATCTGTTCCCCGTGCCCCGTTACAGGCCCGAGATCGCAATCCACAGGTCGCTCCCTCCGTGAGGACTGGTAACTGGCATCTCCTAACAGCACAGCGGTCTCCCGTCGGCACAGACCAACTCACTTTATCACACCTCAGTTTTTCTGTGGAAGGGGCTGCTTTAGGACTCTCCAGCTCTGCTGTGGGAAAGGGTGCCTGGGTTGGAGACTCAGCTCCGTCCTGAAGTCCTCAATGTCGGCTTCTTCGGTCTTGGCCATTACCTCTCCTTTTACTCTCAGTCAGAACAGTGATGGGAAGCGTGTTGCTTTGCAAACTATGTGGATGGTTCCTGTCCTGAGAGTATGAGGAAGATGCTCTTTGACAGCCAGACTGAGGGAATAAGGGCCCTACCTGCCTGACCTGCGCCTGAGGGCTTGGACTATTGGCTGTAGAGGCGTCAGGCCCATACTAAGCTTTCCATGCTTGCGTAGTCCTTGAGAGCTGCAGTGTGGCTCTCTACACTTCACAGGCGATGAAACACTCCCTGAGAATGTCTGCATCTTCACAGTGGGTGTTAGGCAGTGGGCACCAGTCTCGGTCTTTGGGGCTGGCTGGGGTTGCCTTGTGTCTTATCTGAGGAAGGAGGGGCTGTGGTAGAAGGGCGCCTGGCGCCATGCCCTGAGCTGAGGGTTCTGGAGGAGATCTGAGTGTTGGTGCTGGCTTCCTGTTCTGGAGCTGTGTAACCTCACAGCCCAAACCTGTCTGCCCTGGGATTAACCATAGAATTGTGACCCGCTCGGCATGTTCCCCGGGGCTTAGCACAGGACAGCCAGGAAAACACTGGAAGAGCAGCTGGACCTGGGGAAGAGGACCCTAAGGGTGAGGAAGACACCAGAGAGAGTGTGTGCCACATAGCATGGTGTCAGCCATGGCCAGGGGCACATGCTGGAGGGAACCCTGGCCTGCTTTTCCTGTCACCTTTTATAACCAAAAGTTTTTTTGATCAAGGTTGTACATGTGCACATTAAGGAGTTTGGGATTCAGTAAGGTCTGTGACCATGGGCCTCCCCCCACTCTCAATCCTGGTATTTCCCTCTGTGCCTACGTGACATTTGGTCTTCCCTTTTACCGCCTCAGGCCCTGACCTCCCGCTTTAACTAATTTTGGTAAGATCAGTGTCCCAAGTATATAAAAAGTAGCCCTGAGCTGCTGTCACAGTGAACACACCATGACACTTCTCCCCACAAAGTTTTGTTTTCCCTGCAGTAATTGTCATTTTTCTTTCCTTTTGTTGGTTCTGGTCACTAATCCATCCTGAAACTCGCCACCACTTGTCTGGTTTTGTCTTAGGACCATCAGAAACAACAGGAATGGTCTGGATGGGTCAGGGAGCCTTGCTCACAGCTTCAGCCCTATGGTTCTTGGTTGATCCACTTCTTTTTGTGGAGAATGCACTCTAGCAGCTTCCTGAGAAAGAGTTACAGGGTTTTTTGAGATCTCGCACGTCTGAACATGTTTTTTCCCCATCTTCACGTTTAATTGATAATTTGAGTATGGAGTCTAGGTTTGAAATAATTTCCCTCTGATTATTGAAGGGCACCAACTTGCTGCTGTGGAAGCCCCAGTGATTTCCTATGACGTGTGTGTGACCTGCCATCTTCCCCGGAGACTTGGGATATTTATTCCTTAGTGTCGGGAATGCGATGGTGAGCAGTTGGTTTATTTTTCAGTGGCCTGAGTACTTCACTCC
This sequence comes from Hipposideros armiger, assembly GCF_001890085.2. Classification (NCBI taxonomy): domain Eukaryota; kingdom Metazoa; phylum Chordata; class Mammalia; order Chiroptera; family Hipposideridae; genus Hipposideros; species Hipposideros armiger. The sequence goes on from NW_017731732.1 coordinate 1,345,447, forward strand.
TTCAGACTCCAGAAATTCACATCCTTCAGTTCTAGGAGCTTCCTGAATTACTTTGACACTCTCCACACCTTTTTTTTTTCTTTTTCACTTTTTGAGCTTTCTAAGCTATTGAACTAGTCCTCTAATTTCCCAGTTTTTTGCTCAACGTATTTGTCTTTTCTCTGACCATGTCCTTGTTTTTTTTTTTTTAGCTGAGCCATCCTGCCACCTGTTGGCAGCTCAGTGGCTGCTCAGCTCGGGCCGGGACTCGAACCGCTGTTGCTCAGAGCTCGCACTCTTGAGTGAGCTCTTAACCAGCTGAGCCACTCGACCGGCCCACTGACAATGTCCTTTTATGAGAACATCCTCAACTCTGTTGTCTAAAGCTGCTATGAAATTTTCTGCTCTTTTTTAATTTTCAAAAACTTTCAAAAATAGCATCCTGGTTCATAGATGCCACCAATATTTCTTTGAAAGTATTAATGCTAATTTCAGTTTGTTAAAATACTTCCTATTTTTTGCTCTGCTCTCTGTCATGCCAAGGGCTTTTCTTGGCCACCTATTTTCTTGGCCCATCTATTAATAAGAGGAGACTAGTGCTGGTGGGACGCTCAGTGCCTGGGTGGCACTGTTGGGACTCTCGGGCACTGCTTCTCAACCAGGGCTGCTGGTTGTCCCTGCCCCTAGACTATGAGACAGATTGGGACTTGGCTGTCCCAGCTGGGGGATGCTCCTGGCCAGAGGTGTTGCTGTAAACAGCCTACAGTACACAGGGGCGACCTCACAACAAAGAATTATCTGGTCTAAAATGTGAAACGTCCCGAGGTGGAAATACCAGGTCTGGGGGGATCCCAGAGAAGAGACAGGTCTAAGCTGACTCAGGGCTTGGTGGGGAAAGGTCACTGTTTATGTTCCCTGTTCTCAGCACAGGCAGTTCTTGCTTTGTGACTCCAGTAGGTGTGAGTTCAGTACCACAGTTCGGGGAGAACCCCAACAGCACAGTTCAAATTGCAGCTGTCATGGCGTGTTAACTGGCACCTACATGAAGTACAAACTGTAATGCCAGCTCTTCCGTCCACAGATCATGTTCACACCACGGACATCAGTGTCATACCTGCCCGGTCATACCTTTGAAAGTCTGTCGCTCATCACATGTGTGCAGGTGCTATTTGGTTCAGAGACAGAGCTTTACTGTCGCCTCTTTACACCCCAGCGGTGGATGGCCTCAGCTGAGTGCTTGTAGCACCACCGCTGGGTCACTCTCCAGATCTCTTAGGGGCTCGGACGAAAAGTGGAAACTTACTTTTTACCACCAAACACACCTTGCGTTGACCCAGCCCCTGGACAGAGAGATTATTTCTATTTCCCATGGACTTTTGCACAGGCTATTGTGGCCACAGCCAGAGATTTTGCAGTTTCTTTAGCTGAGGCTTGGAAGACATAGAAAACATCATGACAGAAAGTGACAAGGATACACGGTGTGGCGGAAACTCACGACTGCAAATAGTGTTGCAGTTTCCAGCCAAGCATAAGCCCCATTGTCAGACCCTGGGGAGGCTGAGCTGCTGCTGTCTGGGGGAACTTAGTGAGTGAGGGAAGGATGCACGTGTCCCAGAGGATGTGGGTGGCCACATGTCATATGCAGGGACCTCTTGGAGGTGCTTCAAACATCAAAAGAAAGGTACAGTGCGGCAAGCCCATCCCACCACAATTCAGTCCTAGTGTTCCTGGTGTTTTAAATTACAGTGGACTGAGTAAAAGTCATCTTACTATTTCTTAATTTCCTTATACGTTTATACGTTTTAAATGTTTTGGCAAAATTTTTTGAGTTCACGGGACAGCCGTGTTCCCTGGAGACCATCCATCGCCTGGCCCAGTCATGTGGACCCCTAGCCATAGCTGGAGGGGGGCGGTGTGCATGTTACATGTTTTCACTGCTGCTTCCCGATCCATGACCCTGCACTGTGCCCTTTCAAAAAAACTTGCAGTCTGATGACACACAGAAAGTGACACACCTGGCAGCAGCGGTGGGCACAGGATAGGGGTGCTTACTGGCTGCTGCTTAAAAAGTTTGATTATGGAGAGTTCAAGTATAGCCAAAATGAGGGTACGATGAACCCATGTGCCAGATGCCTGTGTCCTGCTCCCACCAGTCAGCGCTCTGCTGTCCTTGCTTCCTCACTGAAGTTTTTACTGCAATTTTTTAAACCAAACGGTATCTCGCCTGTAAAAAGACCTTGTTTGGGTTGGAATGTCACCACAACGTGCCTGACTGGTTGCCAGGCTGTCAGCCTTTCTGGCTTACCATCCTCACGTCTGCTCTGGAGGGACCTGTTCTCCGATTGGGAGCCTCTCGATGGCATCTTGGCCTCGGCTGTCTTGGGTCGGCCACCTGTCCCCATTTGCTGTCCAGCTGCCAGGCTTTGTCTCCTCACCTGATGACTGTCTACATCGGTCCCTTACTGCCATGTTGGGGTTGCAGAGGAAGTGAAGGTCAATGTTTCACTCTGTGTTTACTTAGGAATTCTTGACTAATTGATATTTTAGTAATTTTTTAAAAAGTGAAATATGGAATGTTTACATTGAAAACTTTTTGAACAGTTGAGCGTAGAAGGTAGAGAATGAAAGAAGCTCATGTGCTTTTCTGTTTCCTGGTGCCATTACCCAAAGGTAACTATCACTAGCTTGCACATCTTAGGCATTTTACACGTGCATGTGTGCACATATGTGTGCATGCGGGAGCCTGCACACATGGCACACACAGAGTCTTTCCTTCTAAGAGATGAAGCTGCTTAGCCCTTGCTGAAGCCCCCTTGGTATCTAGAAGCTACTGGGTCAGTGTTGAGTCACCACTGAGAACTGGAGAAGTGTCATAACCGTACACTTGTTTCCTTGGAGGCTGGTTGAGCTCAGCTGAGCTGGTGCTTTCAGCAGCTCATTTCCTGGTTGGCGGGAAATAGATGGGTTTCTTCTCACCTCATGCAAGTGATAGCTGCTGAGACCAAAGGTGACAGTTCAGACATGCTCATTAACAGCTGGGCCTGGTGTTTCTTATGAAATCTGATGGTATGGGCACGCCCAGCCTATTAAGCTTTCTCCGCTGTGTTTGTGCAGCGTGTAGGGTTTGTAAATACCTTTACTCTCCTACCAAAATCTCGTTCAGTCCTCCAGATTCCAATAAGGCTACTGAACTCCCAGCCCGAGGTAGAAAAGTAGTCGCTGGCACTGCTCTCGGCCCCAGTCTTGGCCTCTATGCGAGAAACTATTTCACCTGGGACACAGGTGTCTGAAAGGCTGCACAGTGCTGAGGTGCTTCTGCAGACTGTACTTGTGTGACAGGTGTTAACTTCTGAGACTATTAATTGATTTTAAAGTAATGGTGGAAATCAAGCACTAGAGCTGTGACCAGCCGCAGTCCTTGTCTTTCTGATGACCAGGCTGTTGTGCAAAGCCCTTTTGTCATGTTCAGACAGGACTTGACATGCCCTCTGATCAGACTGGGGCAGTGCAGAGTGCCGCTGACTCCGGGGAGAGGACGGGCACCTTCTGGGGACAGCTGAAATTACAGGATGGCACCCCTCCCAGAGCACTACTGCTGGAGACCTAGATAGCAGGCTCCACCTCCCACCGAGCTAGTTCTAGAAGCAAGTAAATGTTCCCTAATTGCAGGCTTGGGCTGAAACCTCAGCAGTGTTCTCACTGTGCTAATTGGAAAAATACCATTTTCAGCTCACTTGTCCTGCTTCACAAGGTAATAGCTGGCAGCTGAGTTGCCAGTTTGGCTCCTAAAGTGAAATCGCACTTTGTAGCTTAGCGCTAAGGATGACAGATCTTTGGAAATCCCAGGAGACCTGTGCTATGTCCAAGAACCTTAGACACCAGACTTCAGCCTCCAAGAAGCAAGTGCCTGTGATGTAATGTCTTTCACTGGGATCCTATATTACATTTAACTTCAACTACAAATTTGGGGGGCAGGTTCTGCCTATTTGTAGGGCAGTCGTCTGATGGGCCTTGTGTGTACCCTGTAGATTTGGAAGGGACATAATTTTTCTTTACTAAGATCTTGGCTCTGGCCAGTCCTCCATCAGCCTCCATGTGATGGCCTCTCCAGCTTTCAGGAATACTGTCAGCTTGTAAGTATAGAGTTGCTGTGACACTTTTCTTGGAGTGGTTCTGTCATGTCCACATAGAATCACTGTTTAGCACAGAGAAAGTTTGTAAATTCAGAAAGGCCATTGGTTACCTTCTGTGGATGGCGTGGTGGCGTGGTCAGTCATTAACCCCTGTGGACGGCACGGCAGCGTGGTCAGGAGCCCCACCAGTCTGGGTTCTCATTCCAGCTCTACACTTGCTAGCTGTATGTCCTGCAGGTTAATTATTTTAAGCCTCAGTTCTCTTGCCTAAAGATTGGTGATAGTAATGGTACTTATGTCACTGGATTTTTGAGGATCAAATACCGGGGGTGCCAAAAAAGAAAGTATACAAGTGGACACTGGTCAATGTTGCTCAAGCAGTAGTTCGAAGTTTGCCGTAATCAGAAGTGCCTGGATGCTGATAGTAACCACTTTGAGCAACTCTTGTAGTTGCCGAAGTCAAACGTGACTTGTGTTCATCTTTTCTTATTGGTATATATTGAGTATTACAATTTTAATAGAGTTTTCCTTTTTTAAAATGTGTATACATTTTTTTGGCACCCTCTGTATAATAATGCATATGGAGTGCCTGACACTTCGTAAATAGCGTTTATTAACTGATCTCATCATCCAGATAAATGTGTGCACCTTTTCTTGACATGGTAGTGTTCAACTCTACACTAATCCCCTAGATATCTCCTTTGACTGTGGTGACAGTTTTCCTTCATGATACCTTTGTTTCTGAAATCTAAAATGAAGGACTTAATTTTAATGGGCTGCTTTTGAAGAAAAGTATATAAGACCCTGTATAAGTTAGGATTAGATTAAATTGAATGGCAGAAAATACCAACAACAGAGAAGAAAGTTTATTTCTCCCCCAAGTGAAAGAAGCCCAGATGATGTTACAGTGACACTGTGGTTACCAAGGTAGGAAGACGGGCTCCATCTTCAATGTGTGATTGCCGCCTCAAGACCTAAGGACCCAGGATGTCAGTTGTCATTATTGGTGACGTTAAGTGTGATCACTCACAGTCCTGATGCTTTGGTGGGATCCGGGCACGGGCCAGATGGTGGACTGGGAACCCCACCCGGGACCGACTTCTGCAGCAGAATCTGGTCAGAAGACAGAAATCACACGTGTTTAACAGCAAATTTAATCAGAGTTGTTGACCAGATGCAAAGTGTTAACGAGGTAACTGAAGTGGCCAAAGCAGAGTCTAAAGTGTGACACTGGTGGCCACAGCAGGCTTGAGAAGCAGACGGGTGGTGTTATGAAACTAGGAGCTTGGAGAGGAGCCCTGTGGAAGTGCCACCGCATGGCTGGTACTGGCATCCTGGAAGGGTCGGTGACCTGAGACCCACACCCTCAGGAGGGCATGGTGGCAGCTCGTGAATGAGGGGCCGACTCAGGGCTACAAATCTGCAAACAAGATGGATGGCCGCAGAGGAGGGAAGTGCTGTGTCAGAGTGAAGAAATGGAGGTGACCTAGATGGGCAGGCAGCAAACAGGTCGGCAGGAAGTCAGTGGCCCTGCTGGCTCCTCACAGGGAAGCTGCTGGCCGACAGAGGCGGTCCCAGGAGTCCCCGCCCAGTGTCATCACAAGTACAGAGGCTTGGCAGCCTACACGGTGTCTGCTGGACTTCACCTGAAAGGCACCTATGGAACTGGTTCGTGATCTGCGGTGAGACTTTGAGATTGCAAGAAGGCCTAGCAGTCTGCCTCCAGTGGCCTGTGTCCACTAGGGGCTCTTGCCTGACTCAGTTACTATGAGGTGGTTGTGGAATGTTGGGTTTCTGTTCTTCTCGGTCCCCTCTGCAGTGAAGGAGAGGGTCCCTTGCCCCCACCCCCACCCGAGTGTGGCCCAGCTGGACTTGTGTTTCTGAGGACAGGAGCAGACGCTGGAAGGCCCAGCCATCCATCTCAGCCCCAGCAGGGCTACTGAACCCACGACTGACTTGAATTGTGAAGGCTTCAGAAGGAACCAGAATGAATTGATCAGTGTGTTACATATGAGGGAAAGCAACCTGAATTCATGGAGGTGTCTGGTGTCGCAGGGTCTTCGCTCTCCTGAGGGGACCGTGCAGGCCAGGGCTCTCAGCCTTGGCTGCAGATGGCCTCACCTGCGGGCTGGGGCCTGTGTTCCTTCCCGGGCACCGGGGTGTGACTGCTGCAGGTGTGACCTGGGCATCAGAACGTCTTCTTGCTCTCAGGGTTTCTGGTAGGCTTCCAGGCTCAAGGACTCAGAAAGTGGCAGCTCACATGGGCCACACGGGCTAAAGGAGTGCCCTCTGTCCTCTTCCATCAGGCAGGATGAAGGAACTTGTCTTGCTTTCAAACCAGCATTTAAAAAACTGCACAACAGGTGTTTGACCACATGGCATATCTGTAAACTTGATTTCTTCCCTTCAAAAAAAAAAAAAGGTACTCTTAAAATGCCGTCTGACTCAGCAGGTTCAGGTTGAGAGTGCTTCTTGTGATGTTAATAGGAATGGAAACACACTTTTCCACCTTGAGGTGGGGTAAAGGAGAGGATCCATGGGGAGTCAGCATATCCCCAGCGCTGTGCTCCACACGCCGTACCCAGGGGCCTTAAAAACCTTTCAGATTCGACACAACAAAGTTTAGGCACAGAAAATGTTTAGGGAGTAAGACAGGCAGTCTTGGGCCTGGCACACAGCAAAGGGTTCTGGGGCCCAATTGCTTTTGCTGCTGCTGATTTCTTTTTATTGTCACTGCATCTGCAAGTACCCCTAAGAGTTACACATCGTCATTTTCTTTTTCTTTTTCTTTTTTTTTTTAGCTGAGCCATCCTGCCACCTGTTGGCAGCTCAGCGGCTGCTCAGCTCGGGCTGGACTCGAACCGCTGTTGCTCAGAGCTCAAACTCTTGAGCGAGCTCTTAACCAACTGAGCCACTCAGCCGGCCCCCACATCGTCATTTTCAAGCTCTGTGGACATAACCCCACAACTGTTTTGTTCAGCGTGTAGTTGGAGATTCCTCTGTGCTAGTATGTGTCTCGTTCATGACCACAAATAGGTTATCTGTTTTCCTGGTCATCACTCTGGTGGGTCCCCATTTTTGGCAATTCAGAGCAGTGCTTCTGCCAGCACTCTTACTCAGGCTCCGGTGTGAGGTTTCCTCACAGGCTCAGGGCAAGGTCAGGGCTGCCGCGTTGCAGGACGTGTCTGTCTGCATGCTGGTCTCAACACTGACCCATTGACACTGTTGTCGGCCATCTATCAGAGTCCTATGCCTCTGCTGGCACATGGTTGTTAGACTTTAAAATTTGTGCCAAATATGAAGTCTGACAATTAAGTTTGTGAACTCATCCTGGAAAAAATGCTACATACCTCATTGCTGAATATCACTACAGCCACCTTCAAAGTACTCCCCTTGGGAAGCTATGCACTGATGGCAGCGCCTAGTCCACCCTTCAAAGCAATTTTGGGACTCTTTTTCTGGAATGGCCATCAGAGCTGTCATCTTATTACCCTTAATGTCCTGAATGTCATCTAAATGTCTTATTTCAATATTTCCTTTATTTTTGGGTAAAGAAAGAAGTCCTTGGGGACCAGATCAGGTGAGTAAGGAGGGTGTTCCAATATAGTTATTTGTTTAATGGCTAAAAACTCCCTCACAGACAGTGCCGTGTGAGCTGGTACATTGTCATGATGCAATTGTTGGCGAAAAGTTCAGGTTGTCTAACTTTTTCATGCACCCTCTTCAGCACTTCCAGATAGTAAACTTGGTTAACTGTTTGTCAAGTTGGTACAAATTCATAATGAGTAATCCCTCTGATAGAAAAAAAAGGTTAGCAACATTGTTGCAACAAGTTCACAAACTTAATTGTCAGACTTCATTTCTTTCTTTCTTTTTTTTTTTTTAAGATTTTTATTGGGGAATTGGGGGATGGGAACAGTGCTGGGGAATTGGGGGAAGGGGAACAGACAAGTTGCTGTGTTTTTGTTCTTCAGTCTAGTTGTGGAGGACGTCGCTTCACTGGCCCATGTTGGCACCATCATTGCACTCTTCCCAGGCGAAGCAGATCAGTCGCCGGCTTCTGGACGGCCGCTCACTGCGGCTGCTGGCCGCTCACGCTGGCTGCTGGCTACATACGGTAGCCCATGGCAACCCACTGCCACAGGGGCTGCAGCCTACGCCGTCGCTGGTGACTTCCGGCAGCCCAGCTCCAGGTTGAGCTGTTGTTCAGCATCTTAGCTGTGGAGGGCAGTGTTACTGGCCCTCATATGTGGGATCCGAACCGGGGCCCTCTGGCATCCCAAGCCAGTTATTAACCATCGCGCCACTCGGCCGGCCCTCATACTTCATTTCTTAATCTTCCCAACAATTCTGTGAAGTAGCCGCCTTCTTTTAAGGAGGAAATCGAGTGTCAGATACTAAGTCGTTTGTGCAGGGACACAGCAAGTCGTCCACAGAGCTGACTTGAGCCCAAGCCCAGATGCCACGGCTCATGGTTAACGTAGAGTCATGGCACTACACTGGAGCTTATGATGATGGTAACTGGAGGTGATGAGGGACCAGAACCTAGGAAGGAGTAAGAGAGGCTGTGGAATGGTGACTTAGCAGGTTTGGATCCAGGTCACTAGGTTGAGAGTGCTTCTCATGGCTTGTCTGCCAACCAGCATGCAAAGCCGGACAAGGAAATGATGGCAGTGTAAGAATGGCCACAAATTCTGTGACCCTCTTCCCATGGAGGTGGTGTCTGTGTCCCCATCCTTAGATCTGTGTGGGCTCTGTGCTTTAAGCCACAGATTTGGCAGATGAGACTGCCAGCATCCAGGTCTAGGCGAGGCTGGTGGCTTCCTCCTCGTGTCTTTATGGGGGGCTGCGTGCCCTGTAAACACTCAGGAGGCCTGTCCCCACCCCACGTACTAACGCCAGTACTTCAAAACGAGTCCTCCCCATCCTGTCTGTTTTCCATGGTGTCTTTCTTTGGGTCTCAGCGGATGACTCTTGGGACAAGGTGTCCAGGTCCTATCAACCCCGGGCAGCCATGTGCCTGCCTGGCCCATCCAGGGCGGACTCCTTGACGTGATGTGTGGCTGCCCTTGCCTCAGAGTCTGCTCGGCTGTCTTTTGTTCCTTTCCCACCTAATTGTTGGGAAAGATTAAGTATCTTCTGTGAATGGTTACAAAGAGACTGGAAAGGAAGAACATGAACGGATTAGAATTGATTTGCAGTTAAACCGCACAGTGAGAACAGTTTGGTGCTATTTTCCATGTAGTTCAAGAACAGACGTGAAGTGCTGGGAGCTGAGCAGGCCCAGGTGACACGTGAGAACTTGCTGGGTGGCTCGCCTATGGCATATGGTCAGGTCAACTGAACCCCCAGTTCAGCTGTCGGGTGGGATGAGTTCTATGAGGACGGAGCCCATACCTGGCTTGTTCTTCTTATCTGTCACAGCTGGAGGTGGGAGCCCCAGGTTTCTGCATGCAACTTACGTGCAAGTCTGACGTGCCTGTTCCTTCACTGGGCCTTTGTCTCCAGGTCAGCACAGGTGAAGAGCCAGCGAGCTAAGTCTAGGCAGAGGGATGGCCCTGGGCTGATACTCTGCTGTCCAGGGTGTCTTAACTGGACTCTGCTGACCTCAGGGCCTTCGTGTCGAGTGGGTACCAGACCTCCAAGGCATAAAATCTGTGAGGGACAGAAACACAAGCAGTTGCATCAAAGCAAAGCTAATTTCAAGAAGACATTTAGAAATATCTGCTGGGACACAGAAGCCCCGAGCACCCGGGGCTAGGATTATCTTGCTGGCTGACCACCAGGGGATGGCACTTATTTGCTCCAGGTCTCAGCTTCTTTATCCTTTTGGGTGCGGGGGCTTCAGACTACCCAATTCTTTCTGCTGAAAAACTCCCAAGACATCTCGGTTTGACAGGGCCCTGGCAAGCCCTCGTTTGGGGAGAGGAGGAAAAAGGACAGAAGCAACAGTCTATAACCGCTGTCACCACACAGCCCTTCCACGCCTTCCTGTTTTCTAAACCAGCGCTGCTCTGTAGAAATGCGGTGCAAGCCCATGTGTAGCTGCGGCTCTCCTGCTAGCCACATTTAAAAAGAAGACACACTTGAAATTACTGTATTTCCCCATGTATAAGATGCACCCTTTTTTGAAAGATTTGGGGTCTAAAAACTGGGTGCATCTTATACAGTGGTTGTAGATTTTTTTTTACTTGCATTTCCTGCAAGTAAATGATGAGGAGTTGTATGAATTTTATGATGAATACAACTTGAGTTCAGTAACTTTACATAATACATTTTTTTCAAATTTCAGGCTCCCAAATTAAGGTGCGTCTTATACATGGGAGCATCTTATATGTGGGGAAGTATAGTAACTTGAGTAATGCATTTGCTGTAACCCCAAAATCAAAAGTACAATTCAACATGTAATGAACATAAACATTCCTGAGGGAGGGGCCGGCCAAGTGGCGTGATGGTTGGGAACTGGCTTGGGACGCCAGAGGGCCCCAGTTCGGATCCCACATATGAGGGCCAGTGACACTGCCCTCTACAGCTAAGATGCTGAACAAAAAGACATCAACTTGTCTGTTCCCCTTCCCCCAATTCCCCAGCACTGTTCCCATCCCCCAATTCCCCAATAAAAATCTTTAGGAAAAAAAAAATTCCTGAGGGATTTCACACTCATTTTCAGGCTTTAGGCCTTTGATGCCTGGCGTGTGTTATAGCACGCCTCAATTCGAATCAGCCACACCTCTGGTCTTGATCGCACACGTGGCCAGTGGTCTCCATAATGGACAGTGCAGTTCTCAGCCCTGCGAGGAAGGAAGGGCCATTTCCCCCCTTTTGTGAGTGGAAAAGAGAGGCCGTGGGGACCTATGGTATCTCGTTAGCTGGTCCCCGCATTACGCCCACTCACTTCCACAGCCGAGGTGCAGTTGACCTCCTGGGAGCTCCTGGGCAAGCAGGGGGACACTGGTCAGTCCTGTGCAGTGATAGTAGACGGTGCAGGGGTTCAGAGCAGGGAGGGGCCCTGAGGGCTGGAGTCCGGTCATGTTATCTCTCAGCCATAGGACAGCCTGGGCTGGGGGTCCTGGGCAGGTAGGTGTCTCTGATAAGTTATCCAGACAGCAGATGCCTGGAGAGGTTGAGGACTCAGCTTCCAATCTTCCGGGATCCACGGGGTCATCTGTGCACAGCATTTTGGGTTTCAGTGGGTTGGTCCCTCCAGAGGGGCTTCAAATGCCCAGTAGAAAGAGGAGAAGGCACCCGCAAATACAGCAATGCTGATACTGATGTCATAGGTGATCAGTCACCTGTACATCACATCATATGAAGATGGCCTTTGCTCTGGCTGTGCAGTGTGCCCAGCATCCCATGGAGGCAGGCTGGTTGCACATTATCCCCTACTGGAGACCTTCCCCCTGCTGTTTTCAGGTGCAGTGTTGGCCTTCAGGGGGACAGCCCCCATGCCAGGGCCCTGCTGTCTCCCTGCGTATGGTCTGCTGGCTGGTGTCCCCTGGGTGTGGCCAATGAAATCATTTGATGTGATCCATGAATTTACATGATTTTTCTACTGAGAACTTCACTACAATACCAGCAATTCCCTACCAACCATGAGCTTCTAGTTACAGACAAAAATGCAAGCAGGACACAGAAGGGCCTGAGTCCCCCAGGAAGAGACCAAGCTGCCAAGGGGGTGAGATGGAAAGGCCATGTCAGCCTGGCCCTGCCACTCGCCATGGAGACCTTCCAGGTGTTTCATGAACATCACAAAGATGAAAATACACGTTAGGTGTCTTTAATAACATAAGCAATTGCCTGACCTGTCAGATGTTACTTGTCAAACGTTATTTGTCGATGCATTCGATCTTTGAAGTGCTTTTCTGAATTGTACAAAATTTGACAGCGTGACCTTCAGCCTGGATAATGTTTCCTGCCTTGAGAGTTGCCATGAAGATCCAGTTAAGTTTAAATGAAAGCACCCTGTGAACCTGAATGCCACAGGACCTGGAGACTGTCATTGTGATTAATCACTTTTATTAATTTTCTCTTAATCTGGCTGCAGCTGGTATTCTTCTGGGGGTTTCTGAGGACCTTCTCGTCAAAAGCCCCACGGCCTCAGCCCCCCTGATCGAGGATATGAATGTGCCTTCAGCCCGGAGCTCGCCTCATTCACACAGAGACCTGCCTGCCGAACCAGGGGCTGGCTACAGCTGGAACTCACTCAGCCTTCCCTCCTGACTGCCGCCATGCCCTTCCTGCCTCCTGAAGTCACCTGTTAATGATAGTCCCCTGTGGGAGCCGTGATCAGGGTTGAATAGGGACTGGGCGAGGACTCTAGCCCCTGAGGGAAGAGTGATCTGGCCCCGTGCCCTCTGTCGCTACTCACAGGGAGATCAGGCCGGTGCCCCAGGCCTGACTGCGCAGGGCACAGGCCTCATGGGGAGGTGGAATGTGGACTGACTGCGACCCTTCACGGCTCCTGCTTTCTTGAGTCTGCTTTTCATGATGTCACTTGTCTGTTTCCCCATATGGATGGTTCATGATTTTGAATGTGTCCAAGTCAATTTCAAGTGTAAAGGGAGCTGCTGGATCAAAGGAGCTGCCTTGATTTTGACAGACGTTACCAACTTGCCTTCCCGAAAGGGTTGTGCCAATTTGCACCATCACAGAAATTGTGATAGTCTTCTTTGTCCACAGCATAAAAATTGGAATCTGGATTTGTAATTTGCAGTTATGAGTGAGTTCAATGACCTTTTTATACATTTAAGAGCCATGTATATTCCTGTTTTTGAATTATTTCTCAATTTTTCTCTTGCTGGGTTATTGACATTCTTCTAGGAGCACTTTACATCTTGGGGAGATTTGTGTCTGTGAGCTGAGCTGAAAGCCTCCCTCCCTATAGTTTGCTTGTGCTGTGTTTCCTCGTTGCTTTTTTATTGTCATTGCTTTATGATTTTTTCAAATTTTGAAATAATTTCAGACTTAAAGAAGTTACAAAGATAGCACGGAACTCCCTTACATCCTTCTCCCATCTGTGATAACACAGTCGCTAAAAGCAAGTTTGTGTCACTGAGTGCCGATGACTAGCCTGTGGGTTCCACCCAGGGCCCCTGCTTTCTCAGCTCTCCCTCTTTCTGTTCCAGGATCCAATCCGGGACCCCATTTTGCATTTAGTTGTCACATTTTCACTTCTCCCATCTGTGACACTTCCTTAGTCTTTTCATGTCTTTCATGACCTTGACAGTTTTTTTTTTTTTTTAAGATTTTATTGGGGAAGGGGAACAGCCAAGCTGTCCTTCAGTCTTAGTTGTGGAGGGCACAGCTAGCTCAGCGTCAAGTCCAGTTGCCACCTGGCTGTCCGTCGGCAGCTTGCCGCCACTCAGCTCAAGGTGCCGTGTTCAATCTTAGTTGCAGGTGGGTGCAGCTCACCATCCCATGCGGGAGTTGAACCGGAAACCTTATTGTTAGGAGCACATGCTCTCATCAGCTGAGCCATCCTGCCACCTGTTGGCAGCTCAGCAGCAGCTCAGCTTGGGTGCACCTCACTGGCCCATGTGGGAATCGAACTGGCGACCCTGTTGCTCAGAGTTTGCGCTCTTAACCAACTGAGCCACTCGGCCGGCCCCGACCTTGACAGTTTTTAGCAGTCATGCCCAGGTATTTTATAGATTGCCCCTCAATGTATGTCCAGTGTTTTCTCATGGTAAGACTGAAGTTATGCATTTTGGGAAGAAAAGCAGAACAGATGTGCTGTGTAAGCCCATCACGTGGGCACGTGATATTATCTGATCATTTGGTTAAGGTCGCGTCTCGATGTGAAGCTACTGCTTCCCCCCTCGTAACTAACAAGCATTTAGGGAGACGCTTAAGGCTATGTGAATATCCTGTTTTCCCTGAAACTTTCGTCCACTGATTTTACCATTCACCTGTGGGTCTTGCCTACGTAGCCAGGACCAGCTACGTAATTTGTGGGCCCAGAGCAAATGAAAACGCAGGGCCCCTTATTCAACAATCAAGAATTTCAAGGTAATGAAGCAGGTCGTTAAGCTAAGCACAGGGTTTTACCTATTACTGTGGGTTTTCTCTTTTCTTCATTACTCCCACACCTGTTAATTGGAACTCTCCTGTAAGGAACAGCTCTCTGCTCTGTGCACTTATTTTTGTCAGTAGGAACTTGGCATTTACTTTACTCTTTGGGTTACAGGCCAATACTATTGCTGTTTTGGCTGTGAGACCCTCACCACCGCCATTCATGCGGGGTCTGTCTGCACTCAGAACCTTTGCTTGTGTGACTCTGGCTCATCCATACATGGGCTAGTTTGTGCTCCAGATTCCACATGGTCTTGAAATCCAAAGTCCCCAGGCCCCCCCCGCCCCTGCCATTTCCCTGGGGACAGTGCTCTCCTGTTATCTCTGACCTCAGCTGCTGTCCCCACAGTGCAACCCCCACTCCCTGCATCCAGGTGGTAAGTGCCAGCCCTTTAGATTTCTACAGAGGGACCTGCTCACACAGGCATGTGGAACGGGTTTTTCTGAGGGTCTGGAGCAGACCAGGGCAGGGGCAGCCCCGTCGTCCCACAGCCCCGTCTCAGGGGCACCACCAGGGTCTTTGCTTATTTGGCTGCTGTCACTGTCTCCTCCACCTCGCCACCTTCTTCACAGGAGCAGACCCCTGAGTCATGCAAAAGAAGTCAGCCCCGTCTTCAGCTCCCACCTTGCCTGGAGGCTTATCTGGGAGGCCACAGCGAGGCCTGTTGGAGAATGAACCTTCTTTTTTTCTTTTTTTTTGCCTTGTCACTGTTGCTGTTTGTTCTTCTGGGTTTTCCAGTGCTCTCTGGAAAGTCTGCTTTCTAAGGCTTCCCATGTGGGGATCAGGGCATGTCCCAGTGTGGGAGCGATGGAGGAAGAATAGGCAGAGAATGAAATGGTGTGACATGGGCGAGAAAGGACTGAGGAGGGACAATTTTTAAATGTTTTAATGAAAAAAATTTTTTTTGGAAAAGGCAACATAAACACCAGGAAAAAAATTCAAACTGTTAAAAAGAATACAGTGAAAACCAAGCCTCACCCCACCATCAGTCCCACAGTTCACTTTCCTAAAAGAGCCATGGTTACCAGGTTCTTAGTGGTTTTCTGGAAGTATTTTATGCACAAACATAAGTTACATGTAGTATGTATATGTATATGCATATGCGTTCTTCCCTTTAACATAAATGGTAGCCTGTTCTATATGAGGCTGTTCTTTTGCCTTTTGAAAACATAACAATATATCTCTGCTGTTGTTACTGGAGCTGGTTATAAATAGTAAATACACACGCGTGAACATATATACTTTTTTCTCATATTTGCACAGAAGCAAACCTAGGTGACCCCCTTCCTCAGCTTTGAGGGCGTGGATCTTCCACAAGACAGTCCTGATGTCAGGGTCAGGCCCCGGGTGTGGGATGGACACTGGGCATTGTTCCTGCGGGCTCATGGCTGGGGTTGGTGGTGGTCTCGTCCCCAGTTATCTTCAGCACCCCTGTGTGACCCGCGTGCGTCCCCAGGGGAGGTATGGACTCCTTCCCCTCATTGGCTACATCACCTCCCTGGGCCAGTGGGCGTGAATGGCAGTGACATCATGTCAGAGCGTGAACAGCCAGGTGGGCTCTGCTCTTTGCCCTTGTCCTTGGCCATGAGATTGGAGACAGGCTATGCCTTCAGCCTGGTCCCAGAATCAGAAGACATTCGGAATGAGGCACAGTTGACCCACAGCTTATGAGTAATGTTGGATAAACCTTGCTTGCTGTAGCCCCTAAAATTCCAGGGTTATTGTCACAGCAGCTGACCTCATGGAAGCTGGTGTGCAGGGCTGTGTGGAGGCGCAAAGCCCCAGGTGGCGCTAAGGAGCTGCTGCCCGCGAATGCGGCCTCCGTGTTTCAGCCGGAAATGCTTGTTGTTCTAGGAACCAAGACATGCCGCATGTGGGCATGACGACATCCCACACTCGCTAGTAGCAGTGCCAACTGCTTTGGCTGTTCAAAAAGCTGTTTGGCAGCATGCAACAAGAGAACTTATTTACTTCTAGAAATCTAGCTCAAGAAACTCATCAGAGTTGCACAGGGAGCTTCCTGGTTGAGTAATTTGAAAAATTAGAAACAATGTAAATGTCCCATCACAAAGGAACAGTGTACATTTTATGATGGATACTATGTGGCTGTTAAAAATCAAGTAGCTGAATATGTAATAACATGGGGGCGATGGTAGTGTTTTAATACAGAGTGAAATAAATAGGATATAGAACTATCCGTGTGAAAATCCTAATTTAAATAACAAATTTGAGATTGTGCTGTTTATAATTTTGTATCTTTTCCCACTTACATTATGTGAATAAGCATTTCCCCCCCAGTATCAAACATGTAAAATATGTATAAAGAAAACACTATGAAGAAATAAGCAAAAATAGTGCTTCTCTCTGGGCAGCATTTTCTTTTTTGTACGTTCTATATTTTCCAGATGTTCCATGGTGAACATGTACTAGTTTTGTAATCGGAAGTAACTGCTCCTTAAAAATGAGAATCACTTGGATCACCTCCAGGGCTGTGCCTTTGCGCTGTTGCTGCCCAGGGGCCTTAATTGGGGCTGCTTGTCTAAGAATAAGCCTGTGTGTTTAATTAGGTCGCTCTCCTGCTGACCTAGAACCTGCACAGGGCTCAGCTTGTGCTGCCCGGACCAAGGACCTTACCGGAGGGCCCTGAGTTTTGCAGGTGCTGTGCCTGCCTGCATTTAGCTCAGTCTGAGGGCGAGGATGGTACTAGCATGTCCCGAGGGGACCAGCACCCTCATGCCTCTATAGCTTCTTTAAAAATGACTTTCAATCCTGCTGTCTCACTGGTGCATTGTTTGTGGTGGGGTGGTGAGAGGAAGGGCCCTGGGAGTGACCGAGGTTTCTGCAGCAGCCCCTGCATTTCCTCACTTAGGAAGAGGTGAGGATGAGAATAATGGCTGATATCTACATCCTGGGGCAGAGGTGACAGTCCAGTGAGAGACAGAATTGAGTACACAGTCTGCTCTCAATAAACGCTGGGTGCTTCCATGAGGGGCAAGAATCCCAGGGCCTGGGATGGGACCTAGCTTGCTGTGCAGCCGCCAGATCCAGTGTCAGCTTGATTTGTCAAATGTCTTCTTAAAGCCCAGGTCCTGACCCTTTGCTGGGCACGGGAATCACCCAGGGAGCGAAAATGCCCGTGCTGGGACCAGTGCCCGTGAATCTCAGGAGGGAGGCTCCACCTGCCAGGGGGACACTTACTCACACTGGCCATGGCCCTCCCTGGCTTGAGTACCCCCCTGCTCCCTCTGGCTCTCACTCATCAGAAGGTTGAACTGCTTTCCAGGTGACCTGCGCGTGCTGAGGGCACACAGTAGTGACGATTTGGGCAGGTCAGGAATGCAGAGTCCTACACCTTCAGACTCAGAAGCTACATTTTAAGCAGACGCTCCGAGTGACTCATATGGGCAGTAAGTCTGAGAAGCACTGACTAGGACACTGCTGTGAGCCTCAGCGGGCCTGGGAGATACGGTCCCCAGCAGTAAAAGGTCCTGCCTGCTGGAATTCAGGTTCCAGGGCCTGCCAGGCTCCTGAAAGCGTGTTTGGAGGCTGGACAGCTGTGGCCTTTGTGGGGCTTCTTTCTAGGTCTCAGGCCCAACATGGCATTAGTCTACCTGTGATGTCACCAGGAGAGTGAACGAATGTGTGGCCACCTGGTTGAGGAGCCCAGGGTCACTGTGAGGGGAGCTGGCCTGGCTTTGCCGGTTCCTGTCTGCACAGCAAGCACAGGGGGGGGGCCGCTGGCCTGCTCTGTGTCCTAGATCCCAGCTGGCCTGGGGTTTTCCTGCAGTAGGAAAAGGGTGAGCACACTCCAGTCCCTGTAAAGGCCCATTTTTGGTGAAATACAACTCTCCCGGTGTCTGGCTTCTAAATATCCCCGAAGCCCCAGGTCTGTGTTGGAAAATTCTAGTAGGAGCCGGGCTTCCTACATCAGCATCTTTACTCAGGCCTGGGTCAGTGACATTGTCCTGCCCTTCACACCTTCCGTGCCACCTCCATGGCTGCTGGTGCTCTGGGTTCATTCACTCTTGTCCTTATGACATTGTCACTGTCCTGTCCTGGGATCAGTGATGGAACTTGAGTCCTGTGCAGCTTCCCAAGCTCTGTCACACCTTGTCATCCAAACTAAGGCCACCACCTCAGCACTCTGACCTCCAGCCCTGGCCTAACACCTCTGTCTCACCGCCTGTGTCCTGAGTCAAACCTGGTCTTCCTCTGCCCCACCCAGGGGTGGTGGCTCCACGTAGACAGCCGGCCTCCATCCCTCACCCTTCACTGCTCAGTGTGCAAGCGACATGCTTTATGTCCTGCACATTTCCAACCTCTCGCACCCACCGAGGGCTGGTGTAGGCACCCAGCACCCCTTGCCTGAGCCACTGCACCAGCCTCTGAACTGGCCTCTGCCTCCCGGCCACCCTCCTTCACCCTGGGCCAGGGAGACCAACACCCTGTGTACACGGGATCAGGTCACTTTCACAACCCTTCACATGTGAGCGTCACCTCCGAGAGGGTGTCCGTCCGTCAGCATGGCCCTCCCTGAACTCCCAGCCACATCCTGGTGTCTTCCCCATGCTGGCCACTGCCTTTCAGCCTGGCTGACTCTGACTCACCCTTAAGACTTCCTCCTCCAGAAAGCCTTGCCTGACTCCCTGGGTTCTCAAGGGCTTGAGTTTTTCTTCTCACTCTTCCCTATGAATGCGAATGGCCTGTCTCCCTGGACTGTGAGGGATGTAAGGGTGGGTAAACATGTTCTCATAGCTGTAACCCAGCTTCTAGCACAGGCTTGGCATGAGGCGATGCTTAGGGAGTGCAAGGTGTCTGACGAGACCGATTTAAGTGCAGGAGGCGATTGAAACACACCACTTCTGAGTCCCTTGCAGCCTCCTGCTGCCTGGAACCCTCAGCTTGGCCCAGCCCTGGTAAGCAGCAGCTCCCCGACTCAGGGTTGCAGCAAGGGGTCCCCGCCTTCCCCTGGCCCGGCCTGCGGGCAGCTCAGCAGGTGCGGCTTGCCCCGCGGCCCCTCCTCCCTGCCCAGACCCGCCTCAGGGCTCCTGCAGCGCCTGCCCTGTGCCCGCCCAGAGCGCCTGGCACAGCCCTCACAGGACTGTCCCCAACCTTACGGCACCCCAATGCCCTGCCATCCTCAGACTCTTCCCCGGGACCCATGCCTGCCAGGGCTGCACAGCTGCTGAGCAGGGAGCCCTGCTTTTCCGTTTGGAGGAAATGGGGCCTCACCCCCTCAGGGGCCAATTTTATCTGAAAGAGGACCCCCAACGAGTCTCACACTGAAGTCATGTGGGGTAGCCTTGGCCCTGGCTTCCCCGCCCCAGCCTGGGCTCCTGCAGGATGGTCAGGACAGGCTATAGGCTGCAAGTCCCCCTTACTCCCTTCCCACCCTCCCAGGGGCTGTAGGCTCCCAAGGGTTCCAGCCTGAGCTTGGGGGTCAGGCCCTGGTCTCGGCAGTGTCACCCTCCCACCCTCCTGCACGCATGTGCACACACGCACGCCACAGGCTCCAGCAACTTCCAATACTTTGATGGAAGGAGAGACAGGTTCTTGGAAATTTCCTAACCTCTCACCCCAAGTCTGTCCTCTCTCGGTCCCCCGCCTATGGAGGGCCCGGCTGTTGCCCTGGGTGGGGCAGAACTGTACTTGGCATTTGGTGCCCGAAGGCCTTGACTCAGATCCTTCCAGCAACTGAAGTCCACCCTCTGGTCTCTGCCCGCACCCCCAGGACATGCCCCTTGGCAGTGCAGACATCAGAGGGCAGGGGACCTCTGGGTCAGAATCCGCTGTCCTTCCCACCCCTCAACACTGGGCTCATTGCCACTGCATGAAATTTCTTCTTCTCTAAACCAAAAAGTAAACCTACATTTCCTTAAAGACCTCATCCAACACTCTCCCATTAAAACCCATCTTGGAAGGGCCGGTGGAGTGGCTCAGTTGGTTAAGAACTTGCTCAAGAGTTTGAGCTCTGAGCAACAGCGGTTGGATGCCCGGCCCGAGCTGAGCAGCCGCTGAGCTGCCAACAGGTGGCAGGATGGCTCAGCTTAAAAAAAAATTTTTTTTTAAACAAAAACAAACAAAGAAAAAACCCATCTTGGAGTCTGGCTCCAGCCCCAACCTCAGCCCCTGTCACAGCCACCAGGGGAAGTTTCTTGTGGCGTCAGGAGGGTTTCTCCAAGTACAGGGGGATGGGGCCCCTCCAGCCCCGGGCTGTGGGTCCCAAGTAAGGTAGCTATGGGCCAGCTGTGAGCACCTGGAATAATGCCCCCTGCTGAAGGCCGAGGGAGAAGTGGGAGGGGTGACAGGGACAAGGTTGGGCTGGGCCTGCTTCACTCCACCCTCTATGGATGGCAGGTGCTAACTTGGGGGCTCAAGAGAAGGTGAGCTTCTCTGGAGCTCGCCTGGGGGCAGGGACGGGCAGGGACTGGCAGGGGTGGGGGCTGGGCGGGGGCCTGGCACCAGTGCAGAGGCTGCCGGTTGTCATCTTCCCTGTCCTGTCCCATGGAGGTTAGCAGTGACTGTTACAACATTGTCAGTTTGGTTACGAGAGTGGATCTATTTTGTACACGAAGAAACAGACCCAGAGAGGTTAAGCATCCTGCCCAATGTCACACAGCCCTGAGACTCCAGAGCCCGAGGTACTTCTGTGACCTGGGGGTCTCTTTCTCACCTGACCCTCCCATCTGCCTGAGGACATGTAGTGAGAGGAAGGTACATTCCCCACCGGGAGTGACCTGAAGTGCCCTTGGGGTCAGTAGGTGCTGTGAGCGCCAACAGTTCGGGTTTGAGTCCCTGCCGTGTGGCCTGAGCCCTAAACGGCCCCCGCACCTGTCCAGGGCCTGTGTTGTCCCTTCTGCTCTGGTGGAGTGTCACTGATGTGAGAAAGGGTCTAGGACATCATGCACAGAGCTGGGCGCACAGGCCCCTGGTGACCTCACCACCCTCACCACATAGCTCAGCTGGGCCCGGGGCTGCCCCTCACCCCACTGTCCCTGTCCAGTTTCAGAGCAGATGGAGGAGCTGGAGAGGCTGTACTGGCTGGCACCTGGCAGAGCTGTCCTGTGAGAGGCCTGGCAGCAAGGTCCTGGTCAGGGGCGTCCCGAGTCAAGCTGTTTCGGGCTGGGCTTCCCTTGTGACGTGGACCTTGGGGCCCCTCTCACCTCCTTGGGACCACTCACATTGTGCCTCTAGGCCCTTCCTAAGCCACCCAGCACAGACTCGGGGTGCCCACCTCTCACATCCAGCCGAGGGCTCTGCTAGGTGCCCCTGGTCCCCAAGGGGCCAGAGAGGCCTGGCGCTTCTTGTCCTTCCAGGTCACAGGGAGCCACTGTGGGCTACAAGTCGTCAGCTCCACCAAGAGGGAGCCTTGGGTAAGAGTGGGTGCCCAGTGAGGGGGACAGGCCCGTAGGCGGGGACAGAGCTCTGCCTGTCCTTGTCAGGAAGTGCCCTCTGCTGGCCCTCGCTCCAGTGCCAGCAGTGTGCTGTGCAGTGGTGATTGGTGGAACATGGCCGTGTCCCCCAGATGCCACCGTTACCTGTCTTTCAGAAGTGTCTGCTTGCCTGATTGGGTCCTCGTGTGAGGGACAAGCAGCTCTGATCAGCATCTGGGGTTAGGCAGACAACGGGCCTGAACTGATGGTCCTGGGTGATGATGGCAGGAAGATAGCCCCTGAGGCATGTTGACCAGCCACTACAGCTGGGACAGTCCCGGCTGCACCAAGGGAACGCAGGCCATGTGGAGTCCAGGGCCACCTAGAGCCAGCAGTGAAGCCTATAAAGTACTGTGTGCCATGTGACCCTCCCACAGACCCTGGGGGCAGGCTTGTCACCTTTATTTTACATATGAGGAAACTGAGGCAGAGAGGGGAACAGCAAGCTTTCAGTCACTCTGGGAGTCAATGTGGGACCAGGTCTCTAGACCCTAAAAGCAGGGCCTGGTGATGGGCTGCTGGGGGCAGAAGGGGGCTGGGTGTGGGCCTGTGCACGCCCTCTGTGGGGATGTCAGAAGGTGCCTTATGGCGGCTGCTCCCCAGGGCCGGGTAGGTAACCACAGGAAAGTAGGGGTGGCCCGGCAGAGCACGACGCTGAACTCCCCCTTCTCCCCCACCAGTGGTGGACAAAGCTTTAGTGTCCCCGGTGATAGGCCCAGGGAACAGGCCCTGGCCCCAGCAGGTTGGCTCACCCGTGGGAGATGCAGATCCTGGTGGGATGGGCTCCCAATTCTGTGCGCTGCCCTCTGCCAGCGTCACTGAGTGGGAACTGTGTCACAGCACCACGGGCAGCCTACTCCACCGTGGTTCCCACCTGACACCCTCCTCCAGCAGCCCACCCACTATGCCGCCTCCACTGGACTGCCTGCACTGTCACTCAGCTCGCTGAGTCGAGCGCCCAGATGATGGGTCCCAGCAGAGCCTCTGCCCCAGGACCCCCAGGTCCCCAGCTCTCCCTGCAGGTAACTGTGGGCAGCATGAAATGCCCAGGGCATGGGTTATACAGACAGGATGCCTCTGCCAGGGCGGTTTCCTCAACCAGCTTCACTCCTGCTTTCAACCGACTGCCATCTCGTCACTTCCATAGTAGGAAGTGATGGTACCTGTGAGGAGGAAGGCCACGGTCACTCTACCTCAGCCCACACCTGGGACAGTGGAGGGTGACCACTGCAGCTGGGCAACCTGGATGCGTCCCTGGGTTAGGAGCAGGGGATGGTTGGTGGAGAGGCCCCCTTAGTGGGCAGCTCTCTTTTCCCAGATGAGTGTCACTATGCCCATCTTATGAGATACGCTGTCTGAGGTCAAGGACCTCAGCTGCCCAGACGCCTGAGGGAAGGCAGGTGTGAGTGTCACCTGTGCTTCCTGCCTGGGCCCCGTTCTTCAGTGTCAATGCTCAGTGTAACCCTGCAGTGGTCCCCTTATCCTTATTCACCACCAGCAGAAGGGGAGTGCGGAGGGCCTGTGTGACTCACTGGGACGCTGCTAGAGGACCATAGCCAGGGTTTGGACCCAGTGCTGTTGAACTGCAGGGACTCACTCTGTCCCCTACACCACACTGCTACACACTGGGGACTGAGCTGTCCCCGTGCAGCCTCATCTATCTGGGCTTTCCGACGAGCAGTGCTGGAGAACTCCTGAGGGCAAAGCCAGGGGCCCGGAGCTGTCAGACGTCACTGCTGAAGTAGAGAGCAGACAGGTGGGAAGCACGCCTGGCTAAGGCGAGCCGGCTCCAGAACCTACTTGACCCAGCTGTGCTGCCTCCATGTGCAGGACCCCCTTTTCTGGGCGCCTGCTCCTGCTTCTGAGGCATCACTATGCTAAGGCTGCAATGGGGTCACCTAAGTGAGGACCCCCGGAGGCCTTCCTCATGGAGCTTCTCCATCTCCACCCGTCCCCACAGATAGCCCCCGGGGGCAGCCATGGAGCAAGAATGGGCCCACGGGGACCCTGCCTCTTGCCTCCTGTGCTGCAGCAGAGCTGACAACTCGGTTCTCTGCACAGCAGAGCGGCCACCGGGCTGTGGCCGAGGGCTCAGCCACTGGGGACCACTGCATGCTGGAGTGGGGGTTCCCAGCAAAGGGGGCATTTTGGAGATTTGCAGGAGCTTCTTTGTCTTTAAGTGGAATCACTCCTAAGAATTTATGTGGAAATCCATATTATTTTAGTATAAATTGCTTTTTTATTTCACTGGTGTTATAGGATATTGTATTGATATTTTAAATTATAGAGACAATAATTATATTATCCATGAGTTTCAATTCAGGGGAGAAAAGGGGAAATTAAAATATTTGTATTTGAGGTGGAGCCAACGGGGCCAAGAGCACAGGCTGTAAGCCCGGAGTCTGGGCTTCTGCTCAGCCGCTTGCTGGCTGCACTGGTGACTGGCATCTCCAGCCCCTCCGGCTGACCTGTGTGATGGCCTGTCCCCACTCTGGGGATGCTGTAGCACGAGGGGCCCCTGCCCCCCCTTTGCACCTTGTGCTGCCTGAGCCCCTCTGAGCTGGGACAGCTGTCATGAGGGGCTGGCTGGGCTGGGGCTCAGTGTGTGAGGGTGCCTGTCATTATGCGGGCATTCTGGGGGCTCGAGGTTTAGGGGTCCCTCTCGTGGGTTCGCTGTAGCAGGTGGTTCCAGGCTCAGTGTTCACTGGGCTACTTTCCATCCCAACCAGAAGAGCTGCGGGTTCTCTGGGGATGAGGGCATTCTGGTGCCTTTACACCCCTGGCTGGGCGTCACCGTGTGAGCTCCACAAAGATCCCATGACCAGCTCTTTGCTCCTGATGGGCTGCGGGCAGGGGGGTGGGGGTGGGAACACAGCTTACCCTGGGAGGTGTCCCTGACCTTTGAGCCACTTGGAAATGTCACAGATTCTCTGAGCTGCATCATTTCATGTGAAATTTTATTTCAGCACATTTCTTTTTAAAAATAGTAATCTGTGCACACTTGTGATAACAGTGGTGCCTGGTTGGCACAGGTGTCCCCATTCCAGGTCACTAGGATGACAGTAAATGTGACAGCCTAGACATCTTGGAACTTGATGCATTAAAATGTGTAGGTCAACCTTGTGATTTGAAACGTGATGGTTACTTCCGTAGGAACTGCTCTGTGGTATTAAGCCCTGGCCCATCCTCGTTCTCGTGTCCGTTAGTGTCACCTGGCATTAAATGGAGGATTAGAATGAGTGTATCTGCATGTGAAATGACAAAGCAAACCCTCAAAGGACCGTGGCATGCCTCACTGGCTGCATTTTCTATGGATAAACAAGGGACAGCAGGCCGTGCTCCAAGTGCTCATTTTTCACGTCACCTCAGGCGTGTCCAGGACTGGCACTGCTATGGCCCTCCCTTCTTCCTGGGCTGGCTTTGGGCCTCGACTCTGCAGGGCAGGCTGTCCAGGCAAGTACCAGGACTGTCGCCAGTGTCCTAAGAAGACAGACAGCATTGTATTGGGAAAACCGCTCAGACCCTACGGCCCGCGTTCCTGGAAGGGTGCTGAAATATGTACGGTAGCCAAATCTGCAAAAATCAACCCTTAGACTTCCCTCCTGGGGTAGAGACTACAGAAAGGGCTTGTGGACAAAGCCTGAGGAGGAGGAGGAAGGGGGTGGGGGACAGGGGCCTTCCCCGCTTTCCTTCTGCCTCTTCTCCTTAAACCTCCTTCCTCAGGCCCCACCGCTCTCCCAGCATCAGTTCCCTTAGTCTCTCTCCCATGAGCCTTCTTCAGGATTGTCACTTTGACATTTGTGACTCTGTGTTCCCACTAGACTCGGCTCCATGGGGTCAGGTCATTTGGCTTACCGTGGTATCTCTGGCCATCTAGTGTCCTGCTTTATCGAGTGATCTGTGTCACCCGATTTATTACCCTAGGTGGGATTGTGGTACTGCAAGGGACAGGATGGGGCAGAACCCCCTTGCAGAACCTGGGGGAGTGGGGGAAGGCTGTCAAGCTTTGGGCCGGAAACATCCTGTGGGCCCAGGCAGGGTGGCAGATATCCTGCTGGGGGCTGTTTGTTGCAGCTTTTGAAAATTCCGAGGCTGTGGAGGACACTGAAGGTCACACCCCAGCTGCAGGAGGACTGCTGTTTGGGCCTGCGAAGAAGAGTGAGGGCATGGCTTCAGAAGGAGTGGGCTGCCTTCCACCTCCTTGTCCCTCTCCCCTGGCTGGCATGATGGTGGATGGTAGCCGGCTGGGCAGCATGCGCTCTGGGCCGCCTTTTGTGTACTGCAGATGGGGGTGCACCTCCATTACAGCAGCTGACACCTGTCCTGAGCAGTCGGTGAGTTAGGGGACAGGCCCTGGGGGGGTGACCTGGCGGTGTGAGAACGAGCAGGCGCCTCATTCAGTTGAGTGACAGGACTTTGGGGGCAACAGTCCTAACACAGAAGCCTGCTTCAGCCTCCACTGGTCTGGACATTTCATGTCTCCAACTCCCACTTCCGGATTTTCATCTCGGGGCACTTGGTGGTGTCCCCGGTACGGGAGTCCCAGGGGAGGAAAGGGCTGGTCATGGGGGTGTCTGCGTTTTGGTTGTGGTGACAGTCTTACTACTTCACCCATTGAAAGTCGGTCTGTTCCCATCACGGGCGCACAGATGTTTCACGAACCTCGTCATTACAAGCCTGACCCACAGACAGTCAGTGACAAAGCCCGGCTCCCGGGGAGGCTGATGGTCAGACCCTGGTCAAGGTGAGCGCCTAGGGAGATGGATGAGGCCTCTGCAGTAGCCTATCGGTGCATCCCCAGACAAACCCCAAATTCTCTAGGCCAAGCCATCATCACGGTTTAACAAATAAGATAAACAAATAAGCAGGAATAAACAAAATTTAATCATCTTTTTTTGGTTAATATTTAAATATGAAAAAAACTAAAATGTCAAGTATGTTGACGAAAGTTTCTATCCATATTTATTTACATAACAATTTTGATCTTTCCTTTCCGAGGGCAGCCAGCTGCCCAGAGAGAAGGGACGGCAACCTGGAGTGTGGGGCTCGCACAGCCTTCTCAGGCCTGGGGTCCGGGGAAGAACTGAAGTGAAGACATGGCGCCCCCACACCACCTCTGCCCCCCAGCTTCCATTTGAAGCACCTCTGACAACAAATGCAAGGTTAGGTGCGGGTATGAGAAGCTAGACGTCCATTCCAATTCAGGGGTGCATTTTTTTAGAGGAGACCTGGCACAGGAAGGGCGTGAGTCACCCCTCACCACAGGGACATGGTGACGGAAGTCAAAGGTCAATGCCTGTCACCCATGAACTCTGAGCAAAGGCCGAGCGGTGCAAACTTATCTGTAAAATGAGGGGACTTGACAGGAAGCCTGGTGTGTCCATCCGCTAAGGCGGATGCAGGAAGGCAAGGCCACAGAACGGGCCAGCGCCCGGCCCACTGCGCACTCGGGCAAATCGCATTCAGCGTGAGGTTTCTGCTGCCTTGAACAAATAAGCTGGAGGCTTTCCTGTGGGACACCCTTGAGAGGGAGCCCGAGTGACTTCCCAAGTCCCAGGCCGGCTGGATGAGGGTGTGACTTGTCCCACGGAGGCTGAAATGCCTTCTTAAGAAGAGTGAAAGTTATGATTTGAGGCTTTGGAACCCCAGGGTCACCGGCAAGGCCTCATTTCTGCGGAACACAAAGAACTCCGTGTCCTCCACTTCCAGGAGCTCGTCAAGAGACGCCACCACCATGTCATGCTCCCGCAGCAGCTCCGGGTAGTGGGATGCGACTCGCTCGATCCTCGCCGAACGCCGGACAGGGGTGACCAGCTTCAGGTCCTGCACCTCAGGCATCCCGCTCACCCTGTGACAGTGAGAGGTGCATTTAGAACCCTGACTCCCCTGGCACCCCAGCCACTCCATAAGAGAGCGACAGACACCATGCAATGGACACTTGTCCCGAGGTGGCCTGGCTGTCAGAGGAGCCGGGTGTCCATCTGCTGGGATGGAATAAGCAGAGGGAGACACTGACTGAAGCGTAGAATGTGACTTTATGAAGCCAACTGCTCGGCAGCTGGTGCTTGTCTATTCCACAGACTTCCAAAAGCGTGGACAGCTTTTGAGGAAAGTGGGCCTAACACCAGGTGGGGTTGGGCGAATGAACGCTAAGGTTCCTTCTAGCCTGATAGTACATTACTGAAAAAACATATTTTAGGTGATGAAC
The DNA here is from genome assembly GCF_001890085.2 of Hipposideros armiger. NCBI lineage: Eukaryota > Metazoa > Chordata > Mammalia > Chiroptera > Hipposideridae > Hipposideros > Hipposideros armiger. Next base: position 1,373,272 of record NW_017731732.1, read on the forward strand.
CAAACCACCACCTGGACACATTCCTTGTGAACGCTAATGTGTCCCAACAAAAAGGGGCCTGGAGAACAGGCTGCGGAGGCCGTTCCCACCGTGACTGGTCTGTACATGCAGGACCATCGACTGCATTGGCCAGAGCCAGGCCAGCGGCTGGCCTGCTACACACCCCACAAGCTGAGTGTGGAGGGGACACGGCATAGCTGACAGGAGCCTGGGGCTGGAGAGGCCCACTGTGCTTCCAGGTAAAGTATATGACAGTGGTCCTTGCTCGGAAGTCTCCTATGATGTCACATTAGTGCTTTAGGAAATGACACTGAAACCCTGACACGGTCCCTTCAATCACTACGGATTCTGCCTTAAACTTACGCTTGTTAAAAAGTGGTCTGTAAGCAGGACATACCCAACCGCCCTGTGTCCTTGTACCTGGGCCAGGCCTGCGGGAAAGGAAGGTGCGCCTACAGCGCAGGACACGTGCGAGTGAAGAGAAGGGACATGGCTGTGGGAGGGTGGCTTGCGCGCCGAGCAGCGCCCAGACCCCCGTGCATGGTTCCCAGTCTCCTCACACTCAGCACCGCCCCTCGTGCCAGGATGGGGCAAACCAGCTGGTCCCCCACAGGCAGGAGATGTCAGTACCTCGCTGGCACTCGGACTTGGGGGAGAAGCAGCTGGGCCTGTGCACACACAGCTGCTCACGTCCTCTTACCTGGGGATGGGGGCCACCTGTAATTTGATACCAGAATGACAGCCCTGCTCTGCCTTGGGTTTCTGGGGTGTTGCTAGAGCCTGCTCCCTCCCTTTTGGAGAAAGACAAGACTTTGCAGGCTCCATCTCGCCAGCCAGCTCCTGTATCGATGTCCTACTAGTTTCAGCAGCTGAAGACCCAGAGGTTGTTCCTGTGTGCGAGGTCAAGAAGGAAAGCACGATGTAGTGATTTAGCACTCAGCTAAAACCAATCAGATGAAGGCCCTGGAGCATGTGACCCCCACGGCCCCAGATACTAAACAAAGAGAAGCTGACTTGAAGGGGGACTTACAACCGGTTTGGCCGCTGAGCCCTGGAGCAGAGCCCGCTGCATCAGATCACATTCGTGGCCAGCCCCCAACCAGCCTCTGGCCTCCTCGCCACTGGGGACGGGTTCTTGACACCCTTTAGGCCCTCTGACCTTCTGCACCAGTGTCTTATGTATCCCTGACAGCTCTTATGGACCAATCGCTGGCCTACTAGGGATAACTCACTTGACCTGACCCCCTCTTGACCTAGGGAGGACCACACGGCTGCTGCCTTAGATAGTGGCTGAGAAAGGTCTTGTGTTAACACAACTTGCATGACAGCCCAAACACAACCAACACGAAAGAAGGAAATTCGACTGAGACAGGCAGATACTGTGGCTGGAGGCTGAGACCCTGCGAGAGGTCATGGGGGCCAATTGCATTGCGGCTGGGTTCCTGCCCCCTCTCGTCCCTTTGCAGAACTCCGCTGTGCATTATAAACAAACATCTGAACTGTAGCGTCACTGCCAGGAAGAGCCACTGAGCAAGTCTGCTCTGCAACCTCACCCCACGAGTGATGCGGTAGCAGCTTTCATTCCACATGACTTGACCATGTCCCCAGGTGAAATCTACTCTTAAAGGAAAAAGATCTGTCACCTGCTAAATTCATAAAAACCATCCATTTTATCTCCTGAAGGCAGCTTGTTTTCTATCCGTTATCAGCAAGTATAAAGTGCCACTACCTGTGTCTGCAGTGTCTGTCCCAGGAGGGTCCTCTGTGGGTTCTGACCAACCACAGAAGCAGTGGGCCAACAGCAGAGTCCTGCAACTGCTGCTTTCAAAGGGGGATTGTGAACTTGAGTGTGAAGGTGTGGTGGGCTGCTTATGACAAAATACGTGACTTGGGCCGATTCCTCCCTCTGCTGCTGAAGGGTGCTAGTATTGTCCCACCCAGGGCTCGGGGGCCAGCACACTCATCCAGGCTGCTCAGCATGGAGCAGCATATTTACTTGTAACGACAGAAAGGTCGGACCCTGGGAACCAAGAGCGACAGGCATTTCTGAGGACTTAATTCTTTTTTCCTGTGTGACCCCTGGTGACTTTTACTTTATGGCTACAGGGAGTGACTTAAATACAACATGGCAGTACCATCTGTGGCTCTCGTGGGGTCTTGCAAGATGTTAAGAACAACTTCCCGCAACTCTTGTATTGGCTAGGAGGAAGGAAGAAGAAACACAAACAGTATTAAAAACACTCCTGAGAAAAATGATCTAAGAAACTGTAACAGCAAATGAACTTCTTTTAATAATAAAACTGTTCCCTTTGTTAGCTCTTGTCTAACTATAAATCACATTTAAAATGTTTCAGATTTACAGCTTCATAGGAAAAATGAAAGAACAAAGAAAATGATGGTTAAATCCTGGCATGTTTGACTAAATGAAGAGTTGTGTTGATGGAAAGTTGTTATAATGAAATTTCTCTAAAACAAATTAATTTTCTTACTGACTTATATGATCCCATTGAAGATGTGTTCCCACATAGAGACTCTGGCCCAAAGATGTGAAGACAGCCACACAGAAACTGTGGCGTGCATTCTTAGGGTTGTCTTTGTTTATTTTGGTTTTTATCATAACAGACATATATCTCATTACAGAAAAACTGAACAGTAGGTCAAACTTAGAAATCACTCATAATCCCATCACCCGAATGCAACCTTTACTTTGCATTTTGGGCAATTTTCTCCCTTTCTTTCATCCTTTATTTGGCAATGCAACCTAAAAGTAATTTTCTAGAAAAGTAGTGGAGGGCGCCTTTCTTTTGCAAGGTATGTAGGCCAGGCCCTGAGGCAGGGCATCGTAAGTGAGCTATACTTTCTCATGGGAAGGCTGTACCTGGAGGCTGGTCTTCCGACCTGGGCTCCATCAAATAATAGGGACAAACTAACAACAGAGTATAGAAGCAAAGATAGCCACACATTTTCACAAAATCTAAAATGCTTTAAGTTTAAGGAACTGGGAATAAATGTACAGAACACATTGCAAAGAGACTGAATTGTATAAAGCATTCATCAGGTGTCTCATGTTTTTACAGGCTCTAATTAAAGAAGATGTCTGTGTGTGTGCACGCGTGTGTCTGTGTGTGTCTATGTCTGTCTGTGTGCCTGCGTGTCTGCCTGTCTGCATGTGTCTGTCTATGCATGCATGTCTGTGTGTGTCTGTGTGCATCTGTTTGTGTGTATCTGTGTGTCTGTCTCTGTGTGTCTGTGAGTGCCTGTGTGTGTCTGTGTATGTGCATGTGTCTGTGCGTGCCTGTGTGTGTGTCTGTGCACGTAAGTGTGTCTGTATCTTTGTGTGTCTATCTCTGAGTCTGTGCACGCATGTCTGTGCGTGTCTCTGTGTGTCTGCATGTCTGTTCTGTGCATGCCTGTGTGTGTGTCTGTGCGTGCATGTCTGTGTGTGTGTGTATGTTGGTGGTCTATGCGGGTGTGTGAAACAGGGTAAATCCTCATTCTGCATAGCTAGAAGCCCACAAATCATGTCTAAAACTGAAAAATCAAGAAATAGCAATAAAGCACATTATCTAAAACTACAGAGGTAAACACAAAACCCATCCGTCTGCTCTGAGGAGTGGGAAAGGGAAAGCGAAGGGAGCAGAGGCCTGGCTGAAAAAACCTTATCAGATCATCTGACTGTTTAAAACTATGAGCATGTACATGAAGCACTGCAAAAAGGTACTGCAGAATATATGATGCCATGGAAAGTGACATTTAAATGAAAAGAGCTATAAAACTATTTGACTCAGTCTGTTTAAAAAATTATATAGAGATACTTTTAGGATTAAGAGGTATTTATGGATATTGATATGCTGGGTGTGATATATTTTTAGGTTTTTATGGTGAGGTATGACTTTAGAAGTATGGACATTGATGTTATTATTTTCTACACTATTACTTTCTGTAAGTGCATGTTTCTACAATGAGTGTTAAGTGAGGTAGTCACTGGACCAGTGATTCTATTAGTTACACGTAACTACGTCCTACGGCATAAAGCGTTCACTAGGACACTGTACTGCACATTCTGTGTGTAACTGGACCCATCAGAATTTACGTTACATTGCATAACTGCCGCACTGCAAACAGAACTCACACAACAGCATTTTCATACTCACTGTTGCCCCATTTCTTATGGCCTCTTCGTACAGCCCGATGACATCAAAGGTGCCTTTACTTGCCAAGAACTTTGCTTTGCAGATCCAGAATTTAGCAAATTTTTCAGCCTCAGGAATACTGGACAGGATGGTGAATACTTCATTAGAAAGCACACCCTGCAAAAAACACCCAGAGGAAATGATTACTGTCTCACCGTTACTCATGTCTGCTATTGCTTTGTGACAGGTTTGCAGAAATCAGCTCGATCAGTAATTATTTTTAACTTGAAAAAATATTTCAATTTTACTTGTTTCCATACAATAAAATGCGCCCATTTAAATGGTACATTTCAATGAGTTTTGACAGTGATCATTAAAGTTACATGAGACCAAATAGACAGAAAAATGTCATAGCTGAAGGAAGCAGTATGTCCTTCATGTTTACATGTCCTCCACCCCGACTCACCCCAGAGTAATCAACATTCACAAAACTGTGAGCGCTGAATAGTGACAGAATTTTCACATGACCGACAGAAGCCTGAAGGACAGCATAGATATGCCAGGGTGATGTGTGTGTGTGTGTGTGTGTGTGTGTGTGTGTGTGTGTGTGTGTGTGTGTGTGTGT
>NW_017731732.1:1378239-1434525 GCF_001890085.2 Hipposideros armiger
AGGTCGGTGCAGGTGTGTGTGAAAGAGGTTAAGTCCTGTGCACACAGGCTCAGAAAGTGCTGTCATGTCCAACAGCCAGTACCTGCACCTCCGTGTATGTGTCAGTCACAAGTGCCTGGGACTTTCTGTCCCCTTGATCAGGACCAACTGTCCCTAGAGCTTCCTGTGGGACTCTGTCACAGTCGCCCTCTGTGGACTTTGCTGGACACACACACTTGTTGGCCCCACATCACACTCCCCTCCATTTTCTGGGAGCCTCTTCCTAATAAATTACTTGTGCACAAATTCGTGTCCTAGGGGCTGCTTCCAGGGAACTCATACAAGACACCGAAACCACTCTGCACACCACGTTCCTTCTATGGATTTACCTGGTGTGGCTTCTGTTTTTCTGACTTGACTCTAATAAAAGACATTACCTATCATAACCTGAAGGACAGGACCAAAGCTAAATTCAGAGGCAAATTTATAGCATTCAATGTATTTTTAAAACAATAAGAAAGACTAATATAAATGATCGAAGCTTTCTATTTAAAAAGCTAGAAAGAGAATATAAAAATAGATGCAGACATTGATGTAAGAGAAAAAAAAAACCAACAAAACCCAAAAGATGTCCTTTTAAAAATATTAAATGAGAAATCTTTAGCAAGTCTGATTTAAATAAAAGGCATGAAATTACTAAAATCACAACAACTTAAATAGACTAATGACCATGGAAAAATCTGAAAAGATACACAGAACTATTCTCCACAGTCCATATGATTTTATGGGCAAGTTCTTACCAAACCTTCGAAGAACAAAATAAATCTCATGTTGGATAAACTATTTTCAAATAGAGTATAGGAAAAAAGGAAAATACCCAACTTCTTTGACAAAGCATCATACTTTATCCAGGGACACACAAAAAGACAACAAAAGAACACATGTGAAATTCAGAAATGAAAAAATTGCAACTCAAAACAATACACTTCATTTCTCTATGTACCCACATTGGATGTACCTGCACAAATACTGTCTGGAGGGATAATTAGCAATAGTGTCACTCCAGGGAGAAGCCTAGATGCATAACTGTGTGTGTGCGCGCATGCATGTGTGCACGCATACATGCATGTGTGGGGCGGGGGAGGGGGTAGTCATTTACCTGTATTGTTTGAATTGTTTTTAATAACAATGTATTGATGTATTTTTTTTAATGCAATGAAAACAAAAGAGCAAAAAAAAAAAGTTTAATTCCACAAAGAACAAACAGCTAATGTTTAACTGATTGTGGACAAATTGCTCAGACTAGACCTAAACTGAAGGCACCTTTTTTTGTCGATGTCCGACACCAGCAGCCAAGGGCAAAACAGGGTTTGCTTTGGGCAAGGACTGTCATGTAGAGCCTACTGGTTATTTCTTGTTAACAGTCTCTCTTCAAGACTGTCCTAGGGAGCCAGCCCTTTGCCACCCACTTTGTCCTCATCTGCAGGGTCCAAGATATGACTCAGAGACCACTTATAGCGTGTGTAGGACCATCCAACTTTACACAAGCTGCTTTGACTTTGCTCGTGTCCAAACGCCAACTGTTTTCTGTGGACCCTGACCCATGAAGAAGGAAGTTGCTTTGGGTCCCTGGGGAGCCAGGCTGCTTGGCTTAGGTTCCCAACTTGTCTGTGCCTGTTTTGTTTGTGAAGTGTGCACAGTAAATCATTACGGTTATTACAGGGGACAATGAGGGCTGTCATTTAAGTGCATGTCATTACTATTACTGCTATCGTTATGCTTCTATGTTGGACAGACTAAGTTTCTGCTACGACAGAGGTCAGCACTATATTTAAGAACATGCCTTGGGTCAAAGCCTTGGAGACCACCATCCTTACTCACCCCTTCGATGAGCTGCAGACACTCGGTCAGAGTGCTGCTGATTTTACTGGACAGTTCAAGTTGGGCTTTCTGTTCTTCCTCTTCTTTTTCCATTCTCTTCCAGAATGAAATATTCATTTCCTCTGTGATTTTTCTTTTTGTTTTAAGTTCCATAGGCCGTTTATACATTTTCCCCTTAGATTTCTGCCATTCTTCCAGCTGTTTCCTGTTGTGCAGTTAAAGGGGAGGCATGGTTTTAGGACTTGTTGGCACGTAGTCAAGCTCCTAGAGTATATGATACGCATACATTGAGCACTGCCACCGAACACGTTCAACTACAAAGTCAGGAGAAGGGAATTAAAACAGTTCACAGATGAGTCCCCCCGGCCCTCTAGAAGGCAGAGGCCACAGGGATTAGCAGGACTAGAGGTGGCTAGCATCTCAAATCCCCAAATCCGTGACTTCAGGATTATCCTTCTCTATTTCCTCTGAGGACTTTCATTTCCCCTGCATGTGACCTCTGACACTTCCTTTCCATCTCTGAGGCCATTAACTGAGCACCCGTTTCTCTCACCCTAAGCTTTCCAGCTGCCACTGACCAGATCCAAGCCTGCCCTGTGCCCTCAACAGGGTCTCGGCCACTCAGTGACCCGCTTTGGCCAGTTCCTTAGCCCTGTGCTGACTCACACAACCCCCTCTTCCATAAACAAGAACAGTAACTGCAGGGCTCTTTTCCCAAGATGGTGACAAATCCTAATCTTCACTCTCCCACAATGTTTGGTCCCCACTCCTGCTTCTGAGCTGCTGTAGAGCCCACTGCCTAACTGACATCTTCTGTTTGATGTCTGGCAGTTATTTCAAATTCAATACCATCCCAAACCAAGTTCCCAAACAGCTGATCCTGCAGGAGTAAGTGTCCCCACCTAGTTGCATGGGCCTAAAACTAGGGTTGTCTTCAGCACCGCCTCCCGCCCCCGTATCTGGCACAGCATCGTACAGACAGCACCACACCCATCTCCACTGGCCCTGTCGCCGTCTGTATCACTGCCACCGTGTACCTGATGAGCGGCAGCTGTTCCAAACTCACATCTTTGCTTCCACTTGAGGCCTCATGGGACATGCACAGTAGCCAGAATGACCTGAGTCACTGCCAGGAGCCTTCCTGGCTCTTGGGGAATTCAGTGAATGGCAGTGTGACTTGGGTCCTGCCTGCTCTCCAAGCTCGGCAGCTCCTCCCCTCATCACTACCCTCCAGGAGCTCCAGGTCCTTCAGGTTCTTGACCCCAGCTCATCCTGGCTTTGGTCTGACATCACCAGTCATTCCTGACAAGGAAATTATCTGTCATTATCTTGTCTTGTTTAGTTCACTTCCTGTCTTCTCCACTGGAATGCGAGCTCTAGGAAGGCAACCCCTGGCTGTCCCAGCGCCTGGCACCGTGGGTGCTGAGGGCACGTGAGGGGCACTGTGGTGTAACTCTGCGCAAATCCTTGTCACCACACATAATCAGCACCCACATGCTGTCTGCAACCCACTTCGTCACCTGGTCTAGGTCTGCGCTCACAGCTTTCACTCAGTTTTCTTTTTGCTCAGAAGTTTCATCCTTCTCGTCACTGTCATTTCCCAGCCCAGGTTCACTGCTGACCCTAGTTAAAGAAGTCCCCTGGCCTTCCCTTCTTGATCGCATGGCCCTGAGTTAAGGTGTTACTTCCTGTCTCCTCAGGAGAGTAAAGCGTGGGGCTGTGTGCAGACCCACCTCTGCCCTACCTCTCCTGCCATCTGACTTTACACTGCCCTTCGCCCTTCTTGGGCACCTTTGTCCATGCCCTTTGCCTTTCTTTTTTTTAAAAAGATTTTATTGGGGAATTGGGGTAGGGGAACAGTGTTGGGGAATTGGGGAAGGGGACCAGCCAAGTTGCTGTTCTTCAATCTTAGTTATGGAGGGGGCCAGTCACCATCTGGCTTCCCGTCGGCAGCTCGTGGCCTCTAAGCTCTAGGTGCTGTGTTCAATCTTAGTTGTGGGTGGGCGTAGCCACCATCCCATGCAGGAGTCGAACCAGCAGCCTTGTTGTTAAGAGCACACGCTCTATCCACTGAACCATCCAGGCAGCAGCTCAGCTCAAGGTGCTGAGTTCAGTCTTAGTTGCAGGAGGGCATAGCCCACCATCGAACAGGCAATCTTGTTACACCAGCTGAGCCATCCTGCCACCTGTTGGCAGCTCAGTGACAGCTCAGCTCGGGCGCAGCCTCACTGGCCCATGAGGGAATCGAACCAGTGGCCCTGTTGCTCAGAGCTCGTGCTCTTAAACCAAACTTTTAACCAACTGAGCTACTCAGCCAGCCCGCCGTTTGCCTTTCTTAGGTACCAATTTCTCTTGCCCCCCAGGTGCCCAGGCGTGCTTCTCCTGGGGTCTTCACATTGCATCACCTGGGCCTGTGCAGAGAGTGCATAAAGTCCCTGGCTCAGTTCAAGTGTGTATCAAGGTCAACCCCCAGCACAACTTCCCTTGCTGCACCCAGTAGGGTCACCTGCAGCCCTGCTTCTTACCCTACTGGCTAGTTTAGGTATGCAGGAGTTAAAGGATAACTTACAACACACGGATGCAGCCCCCAGCCCAGTCAAGCCCTAATATCTGACAGACTGGCTTCAGATGTTTTTTCAGGGTTGCGGCTAAAAACACCCCAGGAGCCACTATTTGTGGCCTGTTTCCCAACGGTCACCTTGCCTAATCATAAATGGCACAACTTTTGAATTAAAGCAAAGTACCTTCGATCCTCTGCTGTGGTCTTCCTCTTAGCACCTGGGCTCGTTTGGGTCCCACGCGGGACTCCCGTTCTATGTGCGGCTGTGCCACCAGCGTGAGTTTTGGGAGCTGTCTTGTACAGGCAATGGTTCTGGGGGATAGCCCCTTTCCACTGGGGGTGCAGAGTCCGTACTTTCTGTGGACAGCTGCTGTGCTTATTCACACTGGCTGCATCCGCTCTTGAGCTCGGAGCCCTGGCAGTGACTGAGGTAAAGCTACCAGGTGCCAGGTCAGGCCTTTGGCTGATGACATTGGACCTGTGTGGCACACATGGTGCCTGTGGCCCAGAAGGGGGTTGAGGGGGCTTGCGATCTTGCCCAACACATGGATGCCTGCTGTCAGTAACCCCCCGCAGCAGGCCTGGGCCTGTCCTGGGTCTGCTATGCTCTGCTCTCTGTTCAGCAACAGCGTGTGACGGTATCTTAGCCCCACTCGGTCTTTCGTATTTACTCTTAGTAACCTTCGTATCCTTTGGATCCTTGAACCCTGGTTTCCTTGATGCTTGAGTCCTACTAAGGGTCTGAACACAGTGAGAGGGAACTGTCTTTGGGGCTTTTCCTCCTGGTCTTGCAAGACCTGCTCCTCTAGACAGCTGCTGTGACTTCCCGGGTGGAATCCTGGCCCGTGTTCCTCGAACAAGCTGTTCATTAGCTCTGTCTTTCAGAACAGCACTATTCAATGAGCTTCTGGCCAAGGCTTGTTTAGGAGCCAGACTGCTCTTGGTCTGATGGTACGAGCTGGTCTCTGGCTCACTTCTGGCCCAGGACCCAGGCTGTGGTTTCTTCTCAGAGTGCAGTGAGGTGTAGGGCAAGTTCTCCTTGTTTGTGTGCTTTGGACAGCCATGCAAGGACTCACCCCCACCACGGGCCTTGTCCACAGAGTCTGCACGCGCACCATTTCCTGCGTCTGTCGCCTGTGGTTTTGCAGCTTTCAGCTCCTGTGTGTTAAGTGACCCTGCAGTTTTCCCTGACAGCTCTCTGGTGGATGACCCAGCTTTGTGCTGCTGCTGACTTCTGATGGAAGGCTCACCGTTTGGGTTGGAAGAAACATGTTCTGAAGTCAGCCTTTCGCCCAGACGTTTCGGTGGCTCCAACTGTGGCTCCTGAGACCCTGGGTTATTGGCAGGTCTAGGATGAAGTTGGCTGCTGATGGGTCTTGCAGCTTTGACAGGCAAAGCAGCGTGGTTGGTAACATCCTTTTTGGGTCTAACAGTCTAAAAAGACAAAAATATCAAAAAAGTAAATTCATAAGAATAGCTCACTACTTTTAAAATAAAAAATGTTATTTGGCACTTCACTTAAGGAAGTTGAATCCTGAGAAAAGAAAGGCTCACTAACGGAAGACTTTTATGGCGAGTCCCTATCAGAGAGTATCAGAATCTTCTCGTGACAGGGACGCAGCAAACATGGAGAACTGACTGTGTGAGCAGTCACTGTGCCTCGATGGGACAAGGTGATGTCCCAGGAAGGCCCTCGGGGCTGGGAAGGTCACACAGTGCATGCAGGTCAGGGCCGCCCAGGTCCCCATGTCCTCTGTGCTCTTGCACAAACTGTTTACAGACAGCACTGCCCTCATACAGGTCACAGTGTCACTCCAGAACCCGTGGCCCCTCAGTGGCGAGGACAGTAGTGGAGGATTGGGGGGGCCTGACCTCCATAGGCAACTAACCTCTCAGAAGAGTCAGTCGTATTTGTGAAGTCAGGAGGGGTTTTAGGGTTAGATTGCCCATTATTAACAAGTAAGCATTTCCGTCATGTGATTTAATTTTGGAGAAGGGTGGGACAAGGATACAGAGAACTTTGAGAACTAGGGGGTGAGGGGAGTTTGAGCTGATGTGGAAAAGAGCATGAGCACTGGGACTGACAGTCACTCAGAAAGGGGACCCTGATGACATCTGTGGGGCACGCATCCCAGGGAAGCGTGGGAAGCGCTGGAGTGTGAGAAGCAACTCTCTGTGTTGCGTTTGCAGTGCTGTCCAGTCCCCATGTGAATTTGGTATGTGTACAGGAAGTGTGGAAGCAGAGCCGCCTGGCACCAGGGGCAAAGCGACGCCTATCCTAGTGTGGCACGGGGTGCAGAGATGGACGCTGCTCCACGCGGCTATAGCTGGGTTCTTCCTCGAGCCCAGTAGTCACGCGCACCTCTCATGTCCCGTGATTACTCACTACAGAGGCGGGGAGGCTGCTAAGAAAATCTCCAAACACATGCTGCTCCTTAGTTGTTCCTTTCGTAACTGAGCTGTAACTTGCATCCCATGAACTTTAAAGTGTACAAGCCAGTGGATTTTGACATGTTCATAAGTTTGTACAACCATCGCCACTATCTAATTCTAGGGCACTGCCATCACCCCAGAAGGAAACCCCCTACTCATTAGCAGTCACTCCCCATGTCCCTCTCCCCACAGCCCCGGCAACCACCTGTCTACTTTGTCACTATGGACCTGCCTATTCTGGACATTTTCTATAAATGGAGTCACAATATGTGTGGCCTTTGTGTCTGGCTTCTGTCACTGAGCATCATGTTTCTGAAATTCAGCTATGTAGCGAGTGTCAGTGCTTCATTCCTTTACTTTTTAATAAACTTTAATTTTTAGAGTAGTTTTAGGTTCAAAGCCCAACTAAGTGGAAAGTAGTACGAGTTCCCACAGACTCATATTCCCACACATACACCACATCACGTTTTATGGCTGAATAAACCGTCCATTAAACCTTAAGGACGCTGGGACCCTTTGCCATCCCCCCACATTCTGGCCGAATGGAACTGATAAGGGAGCATACTCCTGTGAGGAACCTTGGGAGGTCCAACACAGGCGCTGTTAGCCACCACTGAGCTGTTTAACGTCATGGCAGCATCCCCAACTGGCTGAGACCACAGGCTCTCAGCTCTGTCACCTAATAGCTATGATGGGACTCAGTTCCCTCATCTGTAAAATGGGGCTACTAACAGTGCCTACTTCACAAGGCTGTACGGACTCAGTAATGTAGGTCAGAAAGGTGTAGACACACAGTAGATACTCAACAAATGTTAGCTATGTAGAGACCACAGCGCACTTAAGGGTTTTTTCGGTTAACAAAACTGAACTTCAGTATATTGTACTTTAAAAAAAAACACGCTATCGTTATCTCTTACCAAACCAAACTGTCCTCCTATTTATGAGGAATGTCTTCGCAAAACGTGTTCTTTAGGTTGCTAACATCTTTATTATTTTTATCACTAATCACTCAAAATGGATATTTTTTTAAAAGGCTAATTTCTACTTACAGATTTAGAAGGCGGAGGATTTGGGCAATTACTCTTGGCTTTTAGATAAGGCCTACAAAAGACAAAATAAGATTAATTCTTAGTACAGAAAGGTCAACAAGGTTTGGGAAGTATAGTGATTAAAATGGAATTTTAAATCATTACAATTTCTGTATATGGTAAAATAACTCAAAATTATAATCAATAAAAAGCCTTCTTATCCTCCCTTCCTCGGAGACCACATTTGCCTGCGATCCTCTCAGATATCTTACACATAAACATAGCATTCTAACAATATTAATGAACTAACTATATGTCTTTTCTTCACGTTTACACAGCGTTATTCATTCTAATACCATTCCCAGAATGCTGCAATGCCAGGAGATACAATGCCAAATAAGGCACTGGAGATACAATGCCAAATAAGACCATTAACTGGTTCTTTAAAAAACTTCATTTTAAGTATCTTCAAATAGTGAATTTTCAGGGGGGAAAAAGTGATATAATTAAAAAACCAGGGGCACATATGAAATCTAGCTAGTGAGATGGAAAATGCAAAAAGGGTAGGAAAGCATAGAATTCAGAAGGATTTAATCTCCATGGATGAAAAACAATTGCCAGACTAGTAAGGACTTTGATCATGACCTGATGTTTGTTTCTCCCATCACCAGTGTGCACCCTGGGAGGGCTGGGACCACCTGTGCTGTTAAGCGTCATGTCTCCAGAACCAAGAGTGATATAGTACAGGTATTAAATATTTGTTGAATGAATGCACTAGGTTTATTTAATCAAGGAAATAGAGTTGAGTCAAAACCCAAAGTAAGCAGAAAATAAAGGGTGAAAGCTAACTTTGTAAAAACTCATTTTGAAAACAAAGTTTAGCGACCCAGGTGGGCAGAAAACATATCAATGCTAATAAGAGGGATAAATGACACAGTAAAATGGCAGGATTGTTGACGAAAGATAAAAGCTAGTCAGTCGTATCATATCCACCTCAAGAGTCAGTGCTAAGAGGACCAAAGAGTATCAGGCTGGAGGACTGAACCAGGGTTGTTCAAGTCCCTCACCAAACGTTGCCTTCATGAGAATTACTGTCCCAGGAAAAAAAGCAGGAACAGGAAAAGCTTCCAGCATGTAGGGAATACTGTGCAGCCTCCCCCTCTTTCCTTTGGGGACTGTCACGATAAGGCTGAAATCTCTGCCAATATACTAGACACTGCCCAGAGCTTTTCATCATGCTTGAAATGCCCTTTCTGAGACACCATAGGGTCCCAAAGTAGAGCATATGCAAGCAAAGGGCTATGTTTGGAAGGGCTTTAAACTGCTATTAGCAACCAGGGCAGCATGACCCGTGTCCCTGGGAGACAGACTCACTTGCTGTCTGGGCACTTCAGTTTTCCCTTGGCTGCGAGGTACTCCTGGAGCTTTCTCTGCCGTTCCTCTGCAAAACAGGAAGCAAACAAACAACTTCGGTTTAGGATTTTAACCAGTCATTTATATTCCAAAAGGTGACACTTTCTTTAATGATCCTGGCTGTGGATTATGCCTCCAAGTTAATATCAACACCAACCACATCATGTATAATATATATATGCCAGGCTGTGTACTAAGCTCTTCACACTTACATGTTTTACTTTGATCTGCACACCAGTCCTAAGAGGTATTTTACAGCCTGAAGTTTAAAGAGGGTAAATGATATGCCTGAAGCTACCCAGCTATGCCAGGATCTGAAACCAGGTTTATCCAGCCAGGAGCCCTTGCTCACAGGCACTGTTCTCAGCTACAACATACGCTTTGCATAAAGAAATTTGGTTATGGCCCATCTGAACTGGTAAGCGGGCCAGGTCTTGTTTTTTTCTGACGGAGATGATGATTTTTGCTCTCCAGTCATTACATGCTTACATGGTTTTCTTTGGGACTAAGCACAAAATAGGCCAGGTTAGGGGGTTCATGGCAAACATCTATCTATATGTTGACTCTAAGCAAGGCACCTGTGAGGGGATGAAAGTCTATTTCTGTCCTTAAGAAGTTTCAATCTAGCAGTGGAGATAAAGTAAACACAACAATGATTACAACATAAGGCAAAATCTAGGTGCCATAAGAAAGGATCAAAGAGAGAATGATGGGGGAGTTCAGAGGCAGGGACTGAATGAGGGGATTAGATGGTAGGAAAAGACGAAAATTCAATAACTGAAAAAAAAAATTAATGAAAGAAAAAAGACTAGAGGGGTGCAAATGCTCTCCGCCTCACCTAACTGAGCTGCTGTGTTGCCACAGGGTCATGCACGCCAAGGAAGCTAGAGCCGCGCCAGGCAGTGGGGGCTAAGATGCCGGCCGTGACCGCCAGCTCTGGGACTTCTAGCATGTTAGCAAAGCTGCTGCCACGGAGCCATAACATGGGGACAGAGATGCCCATCTTTAAGGGTCGTTATGTGAAGGGCCCAGGACGCGCCAGGTCGACAGGTGTCATCACCGACACTGTCCAAATGCCGGCGCAGCTGGGAGGTTGGGACCCGAGACCCACGCCTTCTGGGCGAAGGCCGGACCCGCCCCGGCTGCTGTGCAGGCTCGCGGCAGGCGGGGGCGACGCCAGGACGCGGGGACGTCTGGCTTCTCCTGGACGCGCGACCCCGGCCAACGAACGAGGGGACAGTGACGTCCCTGCAGCGCTGGTGCAGGGCCTGTGCCTGTGCCCGCCGCTCGGACATCTCCTCGGGGCCACAAACGCCCGGGGGAAACATCGAAGCAGGCAGGCGGCAGCCTCCGCGGAGACAGCCCGCCGTAGCCCGGCTGTCCCAAAGCACTCACCGGCTGCGGCGGCGAGCCCCGGCCGCACCATGATTGCTCCTCTGCGACAGTTGCCCTCCCAAGGCCGCGCCCGCAGCTAAGGACTTGCTCCAAGCCTGCGCCCGCTCTCATTGGCTCCCGGGGTTTGAAACCCGCCAATAGGAAGCAGGGGAGGACGGGACAAAAGGAAATAGACGTTTTGCAAGTGTCTCTTTCCGGGGCCTTTTGATTGGACGAGAGCAGCGTAGGCGCCGTTAAAGGCGGTGGGCGGGCCGTGTGTGGGCGCTAGAGCTTCCGGCAGCGCCGAGTTACCCTGCTTCCGAAGTTCACCCGAGTCCCGAAGAATGGGATAACCCCCAAATGTTAAGAATTCGGCGGCGTCTCACGAATATGTATCTTTACTTGTTGAGGGCCTCATGAATCCAGTACTGCCGATGGCTCCTTGTTTTGTTTGTGATTGTGGTAAAATATACATAAAGTTCACCACTTTACCTGTTTATAAGTGCACAGTTCATCGGCGTTGAGGACGTTCACACTTGTACATGCACCCCCACCATCCATCTCTTGAATTCTCATCCTCCCGCATAGGAACTGTTCCCGTTAAGCCCTAACGCCCCCTCCCCCGCCTGGCACCCACCGTCCTACTTTCTGCCTAAGAGCCTGATGACTCCAGGCACCTCACGCGGGTCCTTTTACTACTGGATTGAGCAGTGTTCTCCAGGTCCATCCATGTTCCTGCCTTTCTAAGGCGGAGTAATGCTCCACCGTGTGGAGGGACCCCATTTATATGTTGATGGACACTTGGTTGCGTCCACCTTCTGGCTATTGTGAATCACTGCTATGAACAGGGGTATAGAAGATTCTCTTACAGCCCCTGCTTTCAGTTGTTTTGGGTGTACACCCAGAAATGGTATTGTTACCTCATATGGTGATTATTTTTAATTTTCCGAGGACCTGCCATAACTGTTCCAGGGTGCATACTTTCTAATGTGTAGTTTTGATTTGCCCTCATCAGCTGCGTGTATGCCCAACCAACGGAGGGATGATGGGGGCAGGCCCAGTCCTGAGTCTGTAGACTCACCTCATGCCTTTTATTTAGGTCCTAGAACTTTTTCCTTTGAAATTTGCCCTGTTTTTGCTCTTCCCCAGTTTCACAAAAAGGTCTGGCAAATGCTTTTTTAACCCTGTGAATTAAGGCTCCTCTTGCTGGGTGCCGAAGAGGTGGTGAGTAGAGAAGGGCAGCTATGTCTGGGTCCCTGTTTGCCAGGTTCGAGTCACCTGGTGGGTACTCAGGTGGACAGGAAGCCACTGCAGCAGCTCTTCTCTTTGGCCCTAAATGGAGTTGAGCAGGGAGCCATGCTGGGGTTTCTGGATTTATGCATTTCGACATTTATATTAGTAGTATATAAATACGTTTAAAAAAGAATAACTAATAATTATTTTAGTGAACATTTTGGACTCTTAAGACTATGAGTCTGTGCCTAACGTTTGAATCTAGCTGCTAGGAAGAACCTTGTTGGTTAATGAGTAAGAACGGTGCTCGTGTGCAGTTTGAGAGAAGTGAAGGGAGTTCTGTCATTATGGAACCGTAGTGATCGAATGGATTTCAGTTTTAGAATTCACTTTGCCTGGTCTCCTACCCGGTGCTTGAGTTTTGTGTGGGTTTCATGGAGGTATGGCACCTTTGCAGGAATACTGTGTCAGGAACTGCCTTTCCTGTCCTGTTATTGGAGAGCCCGATTATTATGCAACTGTCTTTTTTTTTTTTTTAATAGGGTGGCTCTTGTGTGATTTTTTTTTTATTGGGGAATTGGGGGGATGGGAACAGTGCTGGGGAATTGGGGGAAGGGGAACAGACAAGTTGCTGTCGTTTTGTTCTTAGCTGTAGAGGGCAGTGTCACTGGCCCCTCATATGTGGGATCCGAACCGGGGCCCTCTGGCATCCCAAGCGAATTCTTAACCATCGCGCCACTCGGCCGGCCCTATGCAACTGTCTTTAAAATGAGTTCAAATTACCTTTTGTCCATTGGTCCTAGTTCTTTGGAGTGACACAGACCAGTTCTGCACCCTTTCCTACAGTCTTTGGAATTTTGAAGGACCGTTTTTTTAGGATACAAAGTGTGGAAAAAACGCTCTCCAGGTTTAACAACTCTCAGCTCACCCAGCAGAGTACCCACTGGAGCTCTCCTTGTGGCCTTAGTGTCTTCCCATTGATCTCTGGCTCGAGTCCTACAAGCTCCTGCAGGGCCGGCCTTTGCCTACTCTTCAGCTTGTGCCATTCTCCCATTGCTCGTTGCAGTTCAGTCACACTGCTTTCCCCTCACTTCCTTCTCATATCCTCCTCTGCCTGGGAACGCAGCCCTTCTTCCCCCTTTTTACTGGTTTATTATTATTATTATTATTATTATTATTATTATTACTATAGCAGCTTTGTTGAGATATTCACATACCATATAATTCATCCACCTGAAGTGTACAATTCGACTTTGGAACATTTCTGTCACCCCTAAAGAAACCCTATACCCATTAGCAGTTGCTCCCATTCGTCCCTCTTCCTGGTCTTTGGAAACCACTGATCCACTTCCCGTTTCTGTAGGTTTGCCTGTTGTGGACATTTCCTGTACACTAAGTCCTCCACTTACGAACATTCGAGTTGCAAACTTTCACAGATACGAAGGGACCTCGCATTATGAACATTCGTAGATGAGAACAAATCGCAGAAGTAGCTCACGTGTCTGCCGGATATTGTCACAGTTGTGCTGCTATGTGCTTACTGTACAGTGCGATAGTGTACAGTAGCACAGTGCTCAATCAGACCTCAGGATGTCCGGAAGCAAGAAGAAAAGCAGCTCCACCATCTCCCACCTAGCCCCCCCTCCTCCAGTTAGTAACTCTCTTCTTGTCAGTTCACTCCATGCAATCCCCTATGTGCCAGTTGTACTGTACCACCATTTTAAAGTAACTATAAAAGTAAAAAGTTTATTTACAGTATTTGTGTGTGTGTGTTTAGTTTTTTCATGCTTTACATTGCATATTTGTGTAAAAGGTGTATAAGACTCATTTTGTCAGACTTACGAACGAATCCGACTTAGGAACGTTCTCCCGCAACGGAACTCGTTCGTAAGTCAGGGACTTCCTGTACATGGAATCATACAACATGTGGTCTGTGATGGGCTTCTTTCATGTAGCATCATGTTTTCAAGGTTCATCCAGGTTGTAGAATATCAGTACTTTATTACTTTTTGTGACTGGATAAAATTTCATTGTATGGATTCACCGTATTTCCCAGTTCATCAGATGATGGACATCTGGGTGGTTTCCACTTTTTGTCTGTTACAAATAAAGCTGCTATGAACATCCATGTACAAGTTTTTCTATGGATGTGTGTTTTCAGTACTCTTGGGTATATACCTTGCAATTGGAATTACTAGGTCATATACTAACAGTTTGTTTAACCGTTGAGAAACTGCCAGATTGTTCTCCAAAAGCAGCTGCACCATTTTACATTCCCACAGGCAGCATGTGAGAATTCCAATTTGTCTGTATCCTAACCGATGCTTGTTATTATCCATATTTTTTACTATAACCATCGGAGCGGGGGTGAGGTGGCATCTCATTGTGGTTTTGATTTGCATCTCCCTGATGATATCACTATACTGAGCACCTTTTCCAAGTGCTTATTGGCTGAGTGTGAATCTTCTTTGGAGAAATGTCTATTTCTCCATTTTCTAACTGGGTCATTTGTATTTTTAGTGTTGAGTATCTCTTAGTTAGCTCTTAATCATTCCTCAGTCTAAGGCAGGGCACCTCTTTCTTAAGGAGGCTCTCCTGAGTTGCACGTTTTAATTAGCTTGATTGTTTGTTTAATCTTTCTCCCTGCTAGACTGTGAGCTTTATGAGAGCGGGCCATTATTTCTGTTGTGCCTAGCACCAAGCAGGAACTCAGTAAATATCTGCTGAATGGATGAATAGAGTTGTCTCCCTTTGAAGATTTTCAATATAGTAACCACACTACGCACCACTATGTCTTCGTCTTGTCTACCACTATGTCATTAAGGACTTTGCTGAATGCCATGGTAAAAATAAAAATACAGTGTAATGTAGAAGCTGGAAAGAAATGAGAACAGCTAGGTGGAAGTCACCAAGGACGGGGACTGGCTGGTCAAGAGACTCTACCTGATGGTTTGCAGAATGTTTCACCTGGAGTCCAGGCCTCAGCTTTGTGGGTTCAGGTATCCTGATGTGGATTAGTCTCTTGGGTGCATTTGCTAAGTAAAACCGGTAAAGGCTACTTTTAAGTGAGTGAATGAATTGAACACTCTAAACCCCTGATGATGTGCTGAGTTCTTTCTGTATTGTATCTCATTTAACACAACAAACCTTTGTTGTCGTTATTATCTCCATTTTACAGGTAAGGAAACTTGAGATTGAGAGAAAGAGTTCAAGAGTTATAAAGTAAATGAGACTTCAATCCAGTACTGATTTCAAAGTGTGTTCTCTTTTTCTCTACAGCATTCTAAATGCACCAGAGACTAAATTATAAAATAGAGCCAGGTTTCATATACAGCAGGGCTGGTCTTGCAGGCAACACTTGACACTCACACTCTGTAGCCCGCACATTCTCTTCCTGGAGACACACATATAGGAAACCAGGTTATAATTCCTGAAATTCCCTTGGTGCATGGATCAGAACAAGAAAAGTTAGCTATCTGATTTAAATATTTAGTCACATTAAGCCAAAATACACCCATGGCCGCAGTAGAGACACAACTGCCAATGTCACCAAGCAGGTAATCCCAGCAAAAATGGAAATGAGGTCGGTGGCCTGACTTGCTTAGGCTGAGACTTTGTGATGGCAGCATTTTATTCTCTGTATTCACAAAACATCTGCTGAATGCTCTTTTCTAAATTATTGCGATACATTCATATCAAGAATACCTGTCTATAATCTCCAAAACTCTTTCCTTTAAAAAAAATTAGAGCATTTTTCTTCATACTAGGAGCATCAGACGTCTATGATCTATGAAGAGAGTAGGAGCTGTGTGGAAGGAAGTCAGCTCTGCTTTTTGGTGGCGTGAGAAGGAAGTGTGCCTCTTGTTACGGTGCTGGGGGCAAAAGTTGGCTTTTGGAGTGCTGACAGATGAGAGGACTGCCCAGGGACAATCCAGCCATATTTTCCTTGTTTTGTATCCCACTCTTAGTCGAGTGGAGTACTGGAGACCTTTGGAAGACCAATTCCAAT
Source organism: Hipposideros armiger (assembly GCF_001890085.2). Taxonomy (NCBI): domain Eukaryota; kingdom Metazoa; phylum Chordata; class Mammalia; order Chiroptera; family Hipposideridae; genus Hipposideros; species Hipposideros armiger. The sequence continues at coordinate 1,394,150 of NW_017731732.1, forward strand.
GGCAGGAACTTACTTGCTGAGTCCCTCAACTTCTGTGTGAATGTGAGTGTATGAAGTTGGGGGGCTACCCCTGCTGTTTAGTGTCCTATTTTCAAGTAGGGCCGTTGGTCCCCTTGCTGCTATAAGAGGCCTCTGCTGAATTGATGGGACTTACGTGTTCTCACCTCTTCTAACCATGAATGGACTTGCCCAGTGAGGAGCCATTATTAGCCCTATGATAAAACCATCTTTGATGCTGGGAACACTTTCGTTCAGTGATGCTTAACCAGAGATAGACACGAGAATTACCTTTGGAGCTTTCAAAAAAATAAGATGTTCAAGGCCCCACCCCAGACTGACTGAATCAGACTCTCTAGAAGTGAGGACTGCACATGTAAACTTTTGAAAAGCTCTAATGTTAGAGAACTCCAGATACTCCAGAGACCCCAGCTTACTCTGTTAGGGCTCAGCCTCTGCTTATTGATAAGTTGGCAGAAGACCCTTTATTATTTTCTGTCAGTCACTGATGGAAAATAGGTAAGATACAAGCTTCCGAGAAAAGGGAGCACAATATTCTTGGCAGTAAGAGTGCAGCATAGGAAAAGGAATGGGGGAAGCAAACAATGTATACACAAGAAAGATAATCTGATAGGGCAATTTCAGATAAGTCAATACCTCAGGGCCAGGGTTGAGAGGATACTAAAAAGAAAGACTACTCTGGTAACACAAAAGAAGAAATGGAAGAGGGATACTTTTTCCTCTTGCAAATGAAAAAAAAAACCAAAACATTTTTATGGAGGCATAGTTTACATTTATTAAATTTTACCCATTTTATATATAGTTCAAGGTTATGCACAGATTGAATGCAACCCATCAAAATTCCAATGGCATTTTTCACAGAAATAGAACAAACCTAAAATTTGTATGGAGCCACAAAAGACCCCAAATAGCCAAAGAAATCTTAAGAAAAAAGAACAAAGCTGGAGTCATCATATATCCTGATTTTGGACTATATTATAAAACTATGTAGGATATTGAAGTGATGTCTGCACTCTCATGTTTACAGCAGCGTTATTTATAATAGTAAAGCTGTGGAAACAACCTAAGCATTCATTAGTGGATGAATAGGTAAAATGTGAGGTAGGTGTGTGTGTGTGTGTGTGTGTGTGTGTGTATGATATATATATCATATATATGTTTACATATATATGATATATATATATATCATGGAATATTTCTCAGCCATGAGAAAGAAGGAAATCCTAATGTTTTGACAACATGGGTCAACCTTGACGGCATTATGCTAAGTGAAATAAGTCAGAGGAAGATAAATATTGCCTGGTATCACTTATGTGTATATTCTTAAGAAGTCAAACTCAAAAAGTTCATGTAAATTGGTATTTTGTTATGCAATTATACATTCATTTAAAAATTCAGAAAAACATAACCAGAAAAACCATTATAAATCACTCAGTCACTCAAAGGTAAGGATTGTTAACATTTTAATAATGTTTGTATCTTTCTATAGTCATTTAAATATAATTGTAGGTATTTTAAGTGAAAACAAGATCACACTGTAAAAATGTCTGTAACCTATTCTTTATATTCTACAATGTACTGTGAACAAAATAAAAATATACTCACCAAATTAGAGGTGTCACAAAGCTGAGAGGAAAACCCAGTGTATTAAAAAAAAAATCAGTGTGGAACAATCTCGAAAGACCTCAGGCTAAATTAACAAGAATTAATTTAACAAGGGTATGTTTAAAGTTTGAACATAGCTTGAGAACCTATAGATCTTATTTGCCTACAAACACTAGATGAATCAGCAATGTCACTTGCTTTCAAAATGCTAATGTCACTTTCTAAGGAAAGCATGGTGTCTAAAACAGGAAGGACAAGATCCCACTCTAGGCTGTGCTGGTCTTAGTTCTCTAGGCTGTGCTGACCTGAGTTCTATACTATCTTGAGTTCTATACATAATTCTGGTCAGCAGATTTCATGATATTGACAAGCCAAAATTGGTCGAGACTCAAGAGGACAATTTTGACAAAGTATGTAGTCCTAAAACCACCACACAGCCAAGAAATAGATACAGACACACAAGCATATTTCATCATCACAATAGTTGCTATCCAAACTATTTCTGTCACCCCCCAAATTTGTGTAGTTTTAAGTGTCAAGAGGGTGACTTAGTGGGAAGAGGGCTAGGGAAATATCCTTTAACTTTTTCTTCTGTACCTTGGACTTAAAGGCAGACATTTGGCTTTGCTCTCATCAACTTGGAAACTGATGTATAAGACCATTATGAAAGAGATGGAGTCCAACAAGTTCAGTGCCAAGACTGTTGAACTCCATCATGGTGACCTTACTGTTCTGGCTGGGGACATGGTGATTGTGTGGACAACCAACAGTCTTCATGTGCTTCTCTTCTTTCTCTGATGCCACTTTTATGATTTTACTTTCTATGTACGTGCTGTCTTCCAATATGTATCTAGTCCTAACTTGTCCTAAGTTCCAGACACATTATCACCTGCCCATTCTACATCTTCGCTGGGTGTCCTGTCCTCCCAGTTGTTCAGATTATACGGGTGAAAGTACATTCATCGTACTTCGTCCTGGATCTGAGGAGAGCTCAGTATTTCTACCAGAAATACTTATTGACACCACCACTCACCCACTGTCCAGTATCAGGAACCTGAGTCATCTAGGATTACTCCTTCCCCATTATTTCCCACATCTAATGCCAAGTTCTCTTGATTTTAACTTTTTCTGACTCAACATATCTTGTAAATATGCTTTCCAGTGGGTTAATTAGTTACTAATGTGGCTCTTAAGTGTGTTTGTGTGGATATGTGAACACATGTGCTGTACATGTATAATGAGCCTTAAATGAGCCCAAGCATATTATTATTAATGCCATTCATGCAACTGGCAAGCTAACAAAAGGAGAGAAAAGCCATAAAATCTTGGTTTGGTTTTGTAGAGTAGCACGAATTATAGTTATGTGTGTATAAACTTTTTTCATTTGTCCTAATTACTATGCAGTGAAACAAGTAATTATGTATCACATTTACTTTTTTGTTTTATTTAATTATGATTGATAATGTATCAGTCCTCATTATTAATAATAATGTAACACTATGTTTTGATCACAACTTTTAGAACCTAGAAGGAACATTGCTAACATTCCAGAGAAGAAAGCTTAGATAAGAGTTGTCCGTGGTCACCAAAGTTAACTTCATCCCAATTTAGTTAGTAGGACTTGATAGCAGGTGCAACCGAATGACACAAGAATACCAAAGCAAGTTTAAAGGCAGAGGAGTGAAATATTTGGGCCAGTTATCAGCTCAACAAACAATAATTAATATAAATTTATTGTCATAATTACAGGGATCCAGGTACCAGAATACAAAGCTTCATGGCAATGGAAAAAGCATTACTTTGACCAAAGTGCCTTAGAGTAAATACATCAAACTCAGCCTGGAAAACACTGTTGTAGAAGGTACCTGGTCACACTCAGGGATTGCAAGAAATTGCCATAAATATAATATGTTATAATTACCTTAAATATGTATGTATATATAAATAATAACAACATTTCATGCTTTGCCTTCTTCAGGCTTAGCTTCAAGAAACATTTTACTAAAATGATCTCATTGATTATCATAAAATACTGATGAGGCAGAAAGGGCACAGATATCATGGTCTTCATTTTGAGGAAGATCAAATTTGAGTCCCAGAAACTTACAGTACTTGATTAAGGGTCCATCAGCAACTTAAAAGCAGAAAGCAAGACACTGGGTCTGGCTTCTCAGTCCAGTTACTATTGTGGGTACTGCTTAGTTCTGATGCCTTAGTTAACCCATTGTGAAGTGGGTCGGGTCATTTGCTAGCTATAGCCTGTTGGGAGCCACTTGAGAGCAGTGAGGCTGCAAGCTAAGAAAGTTACAGGCCTCCATGCTCTGTATGCTGAGAAAGCTGCAGAACTCCATGTTGGGTGAACAGCAAAAGAGAACCTGCTGAACAGACATCTTACCCAACAACAGCCAGCTCATCTCCTGTTCTATAGGAAAACAGAAGTCCCCTGGAACTGAAACCACCAGACCCTCTGAAAGCACCCTCCTAATATAACTCTGATGCTTTGGGACTTTCCACCATGGACTTTTTGACAGTGTCTATTTGCCTCAGTTTAACCTTGCTTAGAAAATAGCATTGGCTTATGTTGTGCATCATGTAACTTGTGGCTAGGAGAAACTGTTTCTCCAGACCCCCAAAACTTTGCATAAGGGACATTGGTTCCTCATTCCCCATAACCCCCTGCCCAAATCCCCTATGCTTTTAGGGAATTGTTCCCTACAAAAGAGGAAATTGCTTTCTCTATATAAACAGTGTGTAACCAATAAACGGTGGCACTCTCCACCACCCGCAGCAGAGTGTCCCTCCTGATCCCAGCTTTTGTCTCTGTGTCTTTCTTCTCTATTTGATTTCTTTCATTTCTAAATCTCCCACCCGGTCCACTCAGGGACCCTCTAGGTATCTGGCTAGCACACGCCAGGTGGCCACTGGAAGACGAGCGGGTCTCTTTCAATAGCCAGTAGCCCTGGTCCTCCCAAGATGGTTATGAAGGATAATTAAAATGATTGGTACTTTGCAAAGTACAGGGTGTTCCTTAAATAACAAGCAACATTACAATTTAGTGTTGGTTCACCGGAACTTGCTCCCTCTTCACAAAGTGAGTAAACATTTTTTCTGAATTATGAAGGCTCAGCACATGCTCAACAAGTGACTAAGTGAAGGTTTTGACCCCTTCATGTACATAGTACATACAGACAGTCAGCACTTCATAAGTAAGTAGACTTGAGTCAAGGTTGGTTTTCGAGTATCTCAAAATCAGTGATAGACGGTTGCCCCCTTGCCATGTGCACTGGGTGTTCTTGCTTTGTAGCAATAAATAACGTTGGGTGGGTCACTGACTCGAAGTAGTTCTTAGTGCCATGACCTTCCAAGAAGAAAAGGAGGTTGGTCTCATCTTTGATGACTTTGGGTGTCTCAGGCATCTCCTAGGAAAAGGAGAACAGAGATGTTAGAGAACAGGAGATGCTAGAAAAGGAACTGAAGCTTGATCCCTTGGCTTTTGGCCTTTGTGAGAAACAGCACTTGAGAGCTATGACTGTAGTATGATACAGGTTCTTCATTCACGTGTACATTCAGTAAGCACTTATTACATGCCTGTTAGATGCATGGCCTCATCTATTTATAATAGTTGATTTTCTTAGTTAACTGTACAGAAATCCAAATTAGTCATGAAGAGTGCCAGTAACACTGGTGTCCCCCTATATCCTAGCAGGTAGGGTGGAAACTGATGTTGTCCTGCACCCAACAAAGGCATAAAGCATAGGGCATTTCCCATAAAATCTGAGCACTAGCGTGTCTAAGACTGCTAAACATTTTGACCTCTAAGTGTGCAAATCATTCTTTTGGAAAAACAATTTTTAACTTAGAGATGCTTATATCCCTATAGAAGTCAACCATTGAAGGTTACAACAACACACACACACAACACACACACACAACTTCCTGGTATATTAGCAGTTGAATCAATACAATTGTTTACAACTGTGATCTCTTTAAGAGCTACTCTTCTTGTGGTTACAAATAGAATCTAACAATGCTTTCATGGAAAATTAAAATTCAGATTCCAACTTGAAATGCTTCTTCTCTACTCTTTTTAATCTAAAGCAACTAAATATCCTTTTGAAGTTTCCTTGGGGTTTTCAATATCAACAAGGATTTTATTTCACAAAGCTATTCTTCTAATTATTTTATCTCGTGGAGTTTCTCCTCTTTGTCCTTTAGGTTTTGTCTCCAACATATAACCAGATTCTGTCTACTTCTTTCCACTGGTCTCAGCAACTCCCATCACATGACTATTGCTACGACCTCTTACTTGGACCCTCTGCTTTCTCTGTTGCCTTCTTTCTGATGTGTTCTCCATTTTAGAAAATAGAAGTGAAGCCAGGACACTTCCTTGAGTGAACCCTCTAATGGCTTTTCATTGTACCTCAAATGAAATCCAAAAGCAAGTCTCCACCAACACTAGCCTCTGCTTATCCTCTCCCCCACTTATGGTGCCCTGCTCCTGGAGTGTCCTTCTGATCTTTGAAGCTGGCCTTTTAGCCCCTAAAGGTCTAGGGCCTGAGAGCACTCAGACCCTCTGTTTAACATGACTCCCACTCACCCCTCCCATCAGCAGCTCTGACCTTGCCCTCTCTCTAAAGAGCAACCTCCCTTCCCCCCAGTTTTGTCCATCTTAGCACCCTATTTATTTGCTTACAGCATCTTGCACTTCATGTTGGTTGTTTGGCTTGTCTATCGTCTGCCCCCCAGAAGAGTAAGTTCTATAAGGCTGGGGACTTTGGCACACCACTGTCTACATAGCTTTTGACACTATGCTTGACCAATAGAATGCTGTCAGTAAATGACGCTCGCTGAGAGACTTCATGAATGAGTACTGCCCTACTCAGCAGATACATTTCAGAGTCCAGAGTGCTAACCATTACACAATGGAACCCTAGCAGATACCTTTCATGTCACTTGACCCAGGTAGAGAAACACATGTACTACATAAACCCTAGTGGGGGTGGGGATTGTGTTGTACATTTGCTGAATAAATCACCTGCCTATCAGGAGAAAGCACAACACTATAGTGGGCGTGTGTGTGCCTGCTTGTTTGCAGGGGTAGGTGGTAGTGGTGATGGGGCTGGGATGAGAGATAATGCTGGCAACAATGAAGAGGGGAGAGGCACTGGAGTCAGAGGCCAGTATTTGAGTCTTGGCTCCAGCTTTTTGCTTTGTGCCCATTGGCATGTGCTTAATCCACTCTGATCTCAGTTGGCTTGTTTGAGTTTCTTGGAGGCAACCCATTGTCCTTAATGCCTACTGTCATGGTGGTTAGACAGTAGACGTCAGGATCAAAGATGGATGCAATTAACGCATGCCCTGGGGGGTGGTGAATAGGGTCAGGCAGGGGGAGAAAAAGAAGAAAGAGGCAATTTACCTCTTAGTTGCTCTTGCTGTCTCCATTTTACTCCCTCACAGATCCTGCTTACAATTGCCCCTGGGGATGGGTGAGAATCAGGGTTGGGGACAGGTGGGCAGGTGGGGACTGTGGTAAGAAGAGAAGAGGACTGCGCATCCTGCTAGGGGAGTCCGCGTGTTGGGGTCATTTACAGACATATGGGGTGTAATGAAGGTAAGTTGGAATCCGAGGACAACTAACCTTTAGCAATACAGGTTCGTCTTCCTCTTGGGCACTCAAAAATAGTCGCGTTTTTGAGATTCTTAGAGTCACAGGCAATTTAGAGTCGTCATTTGATGTATACATACCCATGTCAAATTTCACTGGTGAAGAGAAAAGCCAAAAAGAAAGTAAATTCATTGTATTTGTGTAGAATCAAGTGTTGATGTAGATACTGTGTGTGTGTGTGTGTGTGTGTGTGTGTGTGTGTGTGTGTGTGTGTGTGTGTGGTCCCTGACTGTGCTGTAAGTACCAGGAATGGAATGTGGTGCATCTTTGTTTCCTTTACACGTCTGCCACATTTACTAGGTTGGTGAATACTTGGTTAATGTCTGTAGAATTTTCTGTGTTGAATGAAATTTTTGGGCTGAGTATTTGTGGAGTCTCTTGTAATTACCGCAGTGAGATAAGACCCTGCGATTTGTGAGGTCATGAGTTCGTAATGGCCTGAGTGGAGGGGTTTAGAGAAGCTGACACACTCATGATGCTAGTGATAGTGGCAAGTAGCTCAGCTTCTGTAGAGAACAATGCTTAATAAGGGCTATAAAATTATTTTATGCCTAGGGACCCAGGCATTCCACTTTTGGGTTAGGCTCTAAAGAAATAACCTGATAGGGAAAAATTATATGTGTAAAGATATTTGCAACAGAGTTACTTAGAGCAAACCCATGGGACCAGCACAGCAACACGATGGAATATTCTTGTTCCATTAAAATGGCAAATTATATAAAACTCTGTGAAAGGATTTTAGGTAGAAAATAGAACATGAGGATTCGGAGCTGCCATAGAGCATGAGACACATTAGCTGAAAGAGGTCGATGCAGAGAGAGCCTTGCTTCTTACTGTGGATGGGCCCCTGTGGGGGTCTGAAAATAATTTTGTATATGATGACTTGTCCTGAAGCTAAACTGTGTACACCATGGGAACTGGATCTGTGTGGTAAAACCTCTCAGACACTACATTTCATCCTTCAGGACATACCTGCAGCTTATTGGTTGTCTTGTGTCACAGTTATGGTATATAATTCTGATAATGGTTCTTTCTAGTTTGGTGTTATTTGTAAGTTTGATTGGCAGGCTTTCTAATAGACAGTAATGACTCCTCCTTGGCTCTGGGTAACTTGGGGTGAGTCATTTAAACTTCTTAAGAAGGAAACGAATATCTGGGAGAACCGAAGGAGAAACCGCCTCAGAAAGCTTTGCACTGCATGGAGCGCTCTCAGAGCCGGACACCTCTGGGAGCCTCCAGGTTAGGCTGACGCCCCTGCCCTGGCTTGGGGTTTTTACTGGGGTGGCGTGCATCCTCCTGCTCTAGAAGAATTGTGCAAGGCCAGGAGTCTAGAGAGGTTGATTGTTTGAAAGTGGAAAGCTCAAAAGAAAGAGAGAAGTAAGAGCAGGGGAGGATGACCGGACTGTCCGTTTACCTGCTTGGTCCAGGTCATGCAATGCGGCTGCCATGAGATATGGACCCGATGTGTCTCGAATGATAGTTTGATGGAGGGTGTCATTCAGGATGCAGCGTTGTTTGATGACGTTTTTGAAGATGTACTTAATGTTACTCTGGGAGCTGGGAGCTGCCACTCTGGGCTGGATGATTTCTGCAACCATTAGCACAAGCTCAGATTAATGTCTGGGGGCTGACACTGCTGACGTGTGCTGTAGACAGCACAGGGGGTAGCTGTGGAAGGAATGTTAGGAATGGGCCACACAGGTGAGGAAACAGGTGAAGTCGCCCAGAAGCAGGAGAGCTGGCTCCAGGATCATTCCCGTGGGAACGTTCCCTCTTTAGACTTGAATGCCAAAAGAGATTATTTGTGCGACTTTATCATTTTGGTTGTTTGGAGGTCTCTAAGTTACTGGGAAGACTGCTGGTGTCCCTTACCTACATTGAAAGGAAAGTGCTCTGAGACAAGAAGCGAATACATGGGGAACTGTGTATGTCACTGAGGGAGCAGCTCTCTGTGCCCACCGCCCCTCAGAATGCTGGAGGCACCCATAGCTTCACGCGTCCTCCAGCTCTGCGTCACTGCTTCTAGGAACCTATTGTAAGGAATGACGTGGTGATAGAAATGAAGGTTTATCGGTACAGATGGTCTCTGTCGCATGGCTTACAGTACTGAAAACTGGTGCTCTAATGCCCTCGATATGCTGCTGAGTAAAGCTAGACACAGATTGGGTACATATGAGCCTGACAGTACTCCACGTGTGTTCATGTGTGTGCAAACCTTGGAAAGATTAGGAGCAGACCATCGTGTGGGCCCTGCTAAGCTCTTGGTGGCAGTCTGAGTGACTCTTATTCATCCTTACATTTTCTTGTATTTCCCACTTTCCTAGGTGAACATGTGTTAGTGTTTGGCTGTTACCTTAAAAGTCCTGGCTTTATGTTTTATGTAGAGGGTTGTAGAGTAAGGAAAATCATGACTTTCATAGTCAGGACTGAATCTGCTTCAAAGCTGCTGTTCTCACATGTGGTGTGACTTTGAGCAGTAGATAGGCTCACTGAGCTCAGTTTCTTCGTATGTAAAATGAGAATGTTGGTTGTTGTGAAGATAATGTGGCCATTAGTAAACTGGTGGTGCTGGCATCATTAACACGGTGGTAGCCGCAGTGGTAGTCATAGCAACAACTATAGCTGCTGTTTATTGGGTACTTGCTATGTGCCAGGCATTATTCTAGTCCAGGAGCTTGGGAGAATTGACACGTTTAATCTTCACAACAGGTAGGGGCTTTGATCATCTCCATTTTTCAGTAGAGGAAACTGAAGCACAGAAAGGCCAGTAACTTACCCAAGGAGGCACAGTTAGCATGAGGAGAAACATGACTTGTCAGTGGTTTACCCGCCAACAGTATGTAACCGCTTCCTGCTGAAGGGCTCGAAGTCACACGACCTTTACAGTATGGCCATGAAATGAGCATGTGAGCAAGCATCTTAAACCCAGGCCAGGCTGCTTTCTCCCTCCTGCAGCAGAGAAATGAATTTTCCTTCCTGATAGTTACCAGACTAATGCCTGGCTGCCCTCTTGTCACCCTGATTCCAGGTTTTATTTGCCCCTATACCCTATTGTCCCCATTTGCTTAAAAAATGCAAACAAGGATATTATGGCACGCGACCCCTTACCTTCTTCTGGGTCATTGGCAACAGCTTCCAGATCGTCATCGGTGATGACCTGGTTGAAACTCAGCCGTCTCTTCTTCAGAACCTTCCCATTGCCTGCCACCATCACCACACTCTCTTTGAAGGTAAGCTGGGAAGTCTTAGAGGCCTCCTTGGTACTCAGAGATGTAAATTTATCCATGCAGTCCTCGTGAAGTGGGTCATAGCTTGCATCATAGAAGGATTTCTGTGAGGAAGGGAGGTGGAGACTGACAGGCTGCCTGTGGCCATAAGATGAGACTCCTTTAGTGGGAGTTTTATTCAGCAGACTTAGTGAGATGGCTGTTAAGTGGGGTCTCGGCTAACCCACCTGTCTTCAGTCTTCCCATCCCCCTCCCTCCCAGGATTTCCCTGGAAGGATATCATCTCTTGACCAGTCTTTGTCATTCATCTGCAGACACAAAAATGAGGTGCAATGAAACAGGCACACACGTGAGACTCTCCAGTAGTTCCCTCTCAGGAAGTTAGACTGCTACTGGACAGGGCTCAGGTAATTAGAAATACTCTTCTGGGAATGACATTTAGAGCCAGGACCAAAGACACACAGGAGTACTTGTGAGTGGCCTGCTTGGCCCACCTCAGCTTCCTGGGCTGTTATGTTGTAGGGCCATCTCTGATCTCTGGAGCAGGTGTTGGAGAGGAGGACCACAACTTATGTATAGGTGACAGACCCCTGGGCAAGTGGCCCAAAGGGTCTGTCTCAGGGTGGTAAACTAGCATCTGATGAAGCCGGGAGACTCCAGCTCTTGGGGTTCAGGGTAGCTGTGCTCTATTCTGGGAAAACCTGTCTAGTGTGGAGAATGCCATCAGCCCTGTGTGCCTCACTTATAATGAAGACATGCATGTCTCCGGACCTCTCGAGACGTCACAGCAGAGGCCTGTGGGACAGAAGCCGTGGCTGCTGTCCTCCCATGGAGAAAATACAGCTGTCAGAACAGCCACCCTAAGAAGCAGTCATTTGCTTACCTGATTCAGAGAGAGTTGGTCAATTTCGGAACCGTAGTCTTCATTTGCACTGTCAAACAAGATGACGAGAATGTCATTCTGTTAGATCACAATGGCCACCAGGCAGCATATTTTAATGATCTCATTAGCTTTGGGTGACATGTGCATGTGTATGCATGCACACACGGCCACTCTTGTCATCTTTGAAAATTAAGGACTTCTGTACGTATGTACATAGAGTAATCTGTACTTCGCTGACCTGGAATTAGTAACCTTCAAGACAGGCCTTGAACTTTCCCTGTGCTTCATCAACAGAAACAGGGCTTGGCTGACAAACTGGAGTTGTAATTGGATTTCAGCTCCTCAAGAGAAAAGAAATTCTGCCAAAGCACCTTATTTAAATTCTGACCAAATAGACTTTATGTTACTCATTGCTTTCATGTACTCACTAAAATGGATTTAGTAATTTATACCTGGCAAAACATTCAGGCAACACTTGGATGGCCTAGTGTATGTTAGTGCATATTAGCAGGTAAAGCAGGTAATGAGAACATGTTTGTTGAAAGTGCTCTATAATTCACACCTTATATTCACTTACGTTCTTCCTACTTCTGACTAGGTTTGAGTGTGTACGAGCGCCCGCATGCTCCGACTGCTGTGAAACCATTTTCCTCTCCAGATTGAGAGCAAGAAGTTTCCTGAGGGTGGTCTCTCTCGAACAGGCCATTAGAACCCTTTACTGTACCAGAGCTTGTGACCCAGGCTGTGTCTGAGTAGACACTGAAATTCACTAGGACTCAGCAGGCCTTAAAAAACACTTTTTCTGTAATTGCTGTCTTCCTGTCAACGTCATATCCATTTAAACATGCTGGATGCTTGGTTTCCCTAAGTCTTTGCTGAGTCTGCCTTGACTTTGGAGGTGAGACCATCTCTACAGCCTCTGCCGGTCTGGCTCCATGCTGGTCACTGCAACTCCTAGCTGGGTTCTGGTATGCCTGATCCCCTCATCAGATCACTGTTTATTTCCTACCTGTAACAGTTCTTCAGGTCTTCAAAGAGGTCAGGGACTTTGGCCATCTTGACTCCTGCAAAGGAGAACACCCTGTCAGCCTCGACAGCCTCTGAACCAGACGTTTGCGAGGGGAACCACCTCCAGTTTGTGCTTCTTGAGCAACTTAACTCATGACATGACGTAGCCACACTCAGCATGCTCCCCATTCTTTTCGCTCCCTTGAGTCATTTGCATAAGTGTCTGCCTCCTCTAGCAGACTATAAACTTCTTTTAGAATCTTGGTGTCCCTTAGTGCCCAGCCCAATGCATGCACACAGTAGGCACTCAGTCAAGTTTGGCTAAGTTAAAAAACCCCACAAGAATAAGGCATTTGCCTCAATCAGATGCAAGAGAGAGGCAGACTTGGAAAGTTCCAGTTTTCTCCCAGCAGTTTTTGGAAGTGGAGTTCCCTCCGAGGGAAGGCTTGGCTGCACCACCGGCCTTGTGTGGAAGCAGTTCCCTGTCCCTCAGTTTCTACCAGGAGGAAGGATCATTTTCTGAAATCCTATTGTGATTCTAACTCACATACCAAACCAAGAAGGAAGAGGCTTTAGCTTCAGAGAAGGCAGTTTGAGAGATAACAGCCAAGGAGAGAAACAAAAAATATTTTAAAAGCCAAAGATGTGATGAGGACAATACCTTTGCTGTCTCCGGTGCCAGTGAGGTGAGTGGGCTCTGCTTGAAGACGTGGCTGGGTCGGGCTCTTTGGCCTTTTGTCTCCTGTGCAGTGGGTGTGGCCACGATGTGTCATGGGAATTTACAGAGAAGGATCCTGATTTGCATTTCTTTTATGTTCATTCAACCTTATACTGGCCAAATAATGACAGATTATAAACTTGATAATGTTGTTTGCAGACATTCCTGCAGTTTCTGACTTGGTTTATTTATTTTTTGCTTTGCTGTAAACATTTATAAACACAGTCTTAGAAAAAGGGAAGAGGAGCAGGAAACATAACAAGTTTCTAAAAATATATGGTGGGAGACGAAGGAGAACTGCTAAAGTCAGAACTGTGGATGCCAGGGTTGGAGAGCAGCTCAGGAGCTGTAGTTTGAGTTTTGGTTAATTTGTTTATTGCCCCCACTGCTAAGCATGAATTGACAGGTACTTGGCAGCTAAGGGGTGGGTTTGCTTGAATAGCATAGATCACTCAGTGTGGGGACAACCTCCTGCTCGGGGCAGAGTAGAGGAGAGGAAAGTGATGTCAGCCACCCAAGTCCTCATCCTCTTACTCCTCTGCAGACCGTCAACCCAGTTCCTACAAAGTGACAGCTTCAGGAGAGAGCTCTCTGCCTTTGCCATATCACAGCCAAGTGGCCCTCCACCAGAACCCCAGGACAGACCCCAGCTGTGTGAGGGTAGCTGCAGACTCAGGGAGGTGGGCAGAGCCCTGCTGTAGGCCAGTGGCTAGCTTCAAGAACAGAGGTTGGGGGAAAGGAAGGGACTCAAAATAGGACACTGCATCAGACGTTTTCAACATTCTGAGGCTAGCCCAAGACAGGTGGTAGAACACTAGACTCAGCACATAAATGTGTCAGGTTTCTTGGTTTGAGTTTAAGCCATGTAAATTTTAGCTAAAGGAAATGGATGGAAGAAGAGGGTAGAGGAGAGAAAGACAAGGCATGGCAGCGTGGTATAAAAAACCAAAATGCAGCGGACTGGGAGTAAGTGGCCTGTGGGAGTTCGGTAAAGTGTTTTCTCTGGTCCTGTCCAGCGAAACAGTGGAGTTGGGTAGATGGTCATTAAGGTCTATCCAAGGCACAAAGTCTCTGATTCTGATTCTGTCCTCTGGTCCTCTGGTCATAGACCTGCTGTTTCAGTCATCATAAACAAGACCCACAGAGAGAGCTGGCGCCCTGGACGCAGTGTCAGATAGGGGCAGAACTTGGTGTCAGCGCGATCACTGTACAAACGATGATGGCAGCCAGCTCTCTACGTCTGTGCTTCCCCTTCAGGCAGCACGAAAGTGTTAGCCTGGGTCACCCCGCTGCCTCCTGGAGGTCCTGTGAGGACTATTGCTAAGAGGCAGTTGCAAAGCTCATTGTGAACGTGGGGTGCTATGGAGATGCAACTAAGCAAAAATAATGTCAGCACTAATGATGGCTTCTGCCCCTGGGAACCTGGATCACCATCAGTGTAACTCTTTGGTTCACTGAAGAAAAAATAGTTCATATGAAAATATTGGTTTGAGACCTCAACAAGGAGGACATCTTCAGGTGAAGGCCTCTGTTGAAACCTCGAGGATGTTTAGCTTCTGGAAAGGAGATGTAGCACCTCTTTGGTAATCTGGGAAAGTACCATTGTTTCCACCATCAGAGGCAACACCCATCTTGGCTGATGGCATCCTCTGCTGTAGAGAATTCCCCAGTGTGGTTTAATTTTTCAAGGAGAATTTGAAACTTTTTTCTAGACAGACAGCTGAGTTTGAGGTCTTACTAACTTTGTCCTTCATGTAACCTTCTTGGCAATGTTTTTTTAAAAAAATTTTTATTTAAAAGGTTTATATTTTATTCATCATAGGTTTTTGTATTGATTTGCATTTTTATTTTATTTATTTATTTATTTATTTATTTATTTATTTATTTATTTATTTATTTATTTATTTATGAAACGGTTTTTAAAGGAAGAGCAATGCAGGTGAGAGATCCTAGCTTGGTTTGGGGGAGCCTACTATTCTGTGAGTGTGAACCAAGGTGGTCTTGTGAAGAAGACTCAGCACCAGGCCACCTCTCTCCAGGGAACAGAGAGAGGAACAGACTAGTGACTCTCCACTGGAGCCCATAACGGTTTGGGGCTGTCCTGAAACAGGGACTTTGGGTGGCTTCATGCACCCACCTTTTGACTCTGAGGAGGCCTCAAAAACCCTTTCTTGAGTCATTTTTACCTAAATCATTCAGAAGAAATGATTGTGCACTTATTCAGTGGCAGGCGTTTTGCTAGGCATTGGTATTTTTTTAAATAATTCACAGAATTGGACGTGCGAGACGAGGTGCATGCTGGCGGGTGAGTGGAGTCTGTTACCACGGAAGTCTTGGGTCCAAAGACCCTTGTTGATGCTTCTCCTTGGAAACTGCTTCACAGTTCAGAGCTGTCCCCTGCACTGTGTCACTGACACCTCACTTTTCCCACAAGACACAGTATCTATCTCGTTCACAGCTTGAAGCGGTTATGTGACCAGCCTGCAATCACAGAATGGGTGGAGCCAGCACTCACCCCCTGGGGTTCTGATCCAAGTCCAGTCTTCTCTTTTCACAGATAGATGCTCAAGTCTCTGTCACCACCAACACCAAGTGATGGGGCTAGAATAGATAATCCTTGAAGGTCTTTCCCTCAAACACCTTATCATTCAGTGATTCTGGGGTTCTTTGTTTAAAAAAAGAGATTGAGAAAAAGAAATGGTTTGAAATATCTCCCTCCTATTTCTCTCCTCTAGTGAAAGCTCATGTTTTTTGCGACATACAGGAAAGGGTGAAGGTGACCAGGATAATTGAGTACAGGGTCAGTGGTGGCTGGATGAGGACTTTAGTCATGCTCTTGCCATTGTATCATGAAGACAGGAAACACCTGTCAGCATCTTTGGAACCAACTATAAGGCTATTGCATGTAGTTGGACCTGACAGGATGGCTGGAATGAGGAGAGAAACAATGCTGTGAGTCGTCAGGGATGTGGTCATTTCTTAGGTGGCAGAAAGCCTCTTCAGGGGAATAAAGTGTGCACAAACCCAAGCATGCGGAGACAGCTGGGCCCTACTTAGTTACTATCCGCCTTTAAATTCCCTGGCAGTTGTGGGAAGGATGGTCCAGGTGTTATAATACATCAGCTCATTTAACCTTCTAATCAGATCTGAGAGCTAGCGATTCTTATCACACTTCACAGAAGAGGAAGTCAGGGTCCAGGGAGATTAAGCAATGTGCCTAAGGGTGCAAGGTGACCAAGTGGCCAAAATGGGATTCAGACACCGGTCTTTGTCTTGCTAGTCTGCAGAAAGATGCTGTCGGAGAAGGAACCACCTCAGATGCCATCTAGATTAATCACTTATTTTTATAAAAGAGCAAACTGGCTCAAAGAGGGAAGTGTCAAGATCCTAAGGTTCCATGGAGAGTTCATATGAGAATGGGAGCAAAAATGAAAACTCACTGTACTTGATTTCTAGGTCAAAATGTCCTCCTACCTAGAGACACTGGCTCTTTAGTAAAGAGGGGTAAGGTGAAGAAATAATCTCTCCCATGGCTTCTCACCCATAAGTAAAAAAAGGAGCTAAAGAAACCCCATTAGTAAGTAAAACTGGCCACCGTTCTTGCTCTCCTGGAAGCTGACAGTGAAGTAGATAAACACATGCTTGCCTCAGACAAGGAAGTGCTGAAGGAGTTCAGCATCACCAAACCAGTACTGCAAGAAATGTTAAAGGAACTTTGGTAAAAAGAAGAAAAATGTTCAAAAATATGAATAATAAAATGGCAATAACAACATACCTATAACAATTACTTTCAATGTAAATGGATTAATTGCTCCAATAATAAAAACATAGGGTGGCTGAATGGATAAGAAAATAAGACACTTACATATGCTGTCTACAAGAAACTCACTTCAGATCGAAAGACACACACAGACTGAAAGTAAAGGGATAGAAAAAGACATTGCATAAAAATGGAAATGAAAAACACAAATACTTACACCAGACAAAATAGACTTTGAAACAAATGCTATAACAAGAGACAAAGAAGGACCCAGTAATCTTACTTCTGGGTATTTATACAAAGAAAACCAAAATGCAACTTTGAGGAGATGTGTACATCCATATGTTCGTTGCAGTATTATTGACAATAGCCAAGATATCAAAGCAACCTAAGTGCCCATCAACATACGGATGGATAAAGAAGAGGTGATATGTATATACAATGGAATAGTACTCAGCCATAAAGAAGAATGAAATCTTGCCATCTGCTACAACATGGATGGACCTGGAGGGTATTGTGTTGAGTAAAGTAAGTGAGAGAAAGACAAATATAGGATCTCACTTATATGTGAAATCTAAAGAACAAAATAAAAGAACAAACAAAACAGAAACAAATTTATAGATACAGAAGGCATTTTGATGGTTACCAGATGGAAAGGGTGTTGGAGGGCTGAGTGAAGAAAGGGAAAGGATTAAGAGGTACAAATTGGTTGTTACACAGTAGTCATGAGGGTGCAGGTTATAGCATAAAGAATATAGTCAATAATATTGTAAATAACTATGTATGGTGTCAGATGGGTACTAGACTTCGTAAGTTACATAAATGTGTAACCACTATGCTGTATACCTGAGACTAATATAAAATTGGATGTTAACTGTAATTGAAAACAAAAAAATTATTTAAAAAAACAGAAAAGCACACACTGAGGTAAGTGTGGGGAGGGCATTTGACAGAGGGCCTCCTCTGAGACTGGGAGTGGGTGGTTCCTTGGGGAAGGAAGAGGGAACGATCCAGGCTGAACACTGGCCATGGGGTCAGATGAATGAACATAGGGCATGAGGCTGTAGCCCAGAGAGGGAGGGACTGATGGGCAGGAGACGAGGCTGGGAGGAAGGTGAGAGCCAGACGGGCAGGGCCTTGTGTAGACCCTGCCAAAGCCTTGGCTCATTTCTCTTTGGGGGCACTTTGGGCACGTGCTCTGGGACCTCGGAGTACAGAGATTTGGATGCCATGGCTTGGAGTGTGTGGAGAACTCAAGCTGAGCCGGCAAATCCCCATTCAGCTGGGGTCCCCTCTCTCTGCCTTGCTCATTTATTTCCCAATTTACGTGTTTTGCTTAATTTGCTGTGACATTAGTCTATAGTTGAATGATATTCCATGCTGCTAACTGCGGTGTTTGACTTTAACCCATGAGCTCAGTGTTCCAGAAAGGAAGTTTAGGAAAGCAGATGTATATTTTTCTATATTTTTGTGTTTTTCAAAAATGAGTAACAATAGGAAATTTTTATACTTTAATCATTTATTTTAATAAAATGTAGCACCTTAACTTTATTTACTTAAAAATATAAATACTGTAATTATTTTCTGTGGATTTCTGACACATTTTAGAGAACAAACTTGAAATCAATTAACGCAGTAAAAGGGTTAAATTCCCTTTCTCTCATCTCTTGAGATGGTGGTTAATAGGGCTGTGCCCTCTGCTTTGTCTTGGCTGTGTGACCTCCTCTCCATCTTGCACAGACATGCTGTAAAAACCCCAGTTCACTAGAGAGCTTCCTGTGTGTAAGCGGCATGTCTGTGCCCATCTCCCACTTTTGTTCTTGCTGGCTAATTGTGCTCATCTAATCAGAAGTGCAGTTTAAAGAAATTCCTTTCCTTTTGAGTCATTTTCCTCATTGGAGTCATAATTATTTGTGGTCTGAACTTATTTCTCAATTCAAAAAATTACTTGCATTACTTTTTTTGGATTCTGAAACATGTTTTTTAAACATTGCTAGGGAAATTTAAAAATATAAAGAAGAAAATAAAACCCATAAACACTTGAGTAACTAGGGGCAGTCACTGTTATCATTTCAGTGCATTTCCTTCCCGTCTTTCTTTTTTCAAGGCACCTATTGATCTGTTTTTATGTAAGTGCATACTCGTAGCATTTCAGTACTTGTTTTCCTGAAATCCAGGTTACATGCGTATGGTAGACCGTGCTCATCAGACCTCCATCGGCTCACTGGTGGAGTTACTTAAATGTGTGTCTTCACTCTCTGGCGTTCCTTGCAGTTAATTAGCAATATGTGGCTCATTCTGGCTAGTGCACCGTGAGCAGGAAGAGATACGCGCTGTGTTCCACTTCCAGGCTGACGCAATCAAGGCCCAGTATGTGCCTCCATTACCTCATCGTCCTCTGATGCAGCAACTTTGTTAAGTCACGTACTTCAGATGGCATGACTGCCAGTGGGCGACACTAGGACAACCTGCGGTAGACTTTGCATCAGTGGGGACCCACCTCTAACTGTTACATCACTGAGATTTCAGGGCTTATTTGTTTCTGTGGTATGACGTGACCTATTCTGACTACCACTGTGCGTGACTGTCCTTCCCTTCTGTCACAGACTCCAAGGTGACAGGCACTTCACCTCAAATTCCCCTTTCACATAATCGATGAATTTTCCAATAAGGTGGATCAAGAACCTAATGAGAGCTCTCATTTTGGCCAAATTCCGATTCCAGAAAGAAAAATACATTAACTATGAAAATAAAGAGGCCAATGATAAAATTGGTACTGTTGAGTTAACCTCCCAGATAAAAATCATGTGACAATTACATTGAAAATCTAACAATTATGGTGTGTCACAGGTTTCCAAGCATTCTTTGTAACCATCGATACAAGCTTTCATTGTGGTGTGAGGCTGACTTATCATGTGTGCAGATGATAATCAGTAATAGAGGTCTGTACCCAGTGCAGCTTCTCGCCTTCTTCCTTGGGTGTGAATTCCTGGCTTCTAGGCAGGATCAGCTGTTGATTAGAGCATTCCTGCCACAGGGTGAGGAGTGGCAGGTATGGCAGGTGTGGTTAAAGAGGCAAGAGACTTGGATCTGACTGTGACCCTGACCAGTTGAGGGACCTACAACAGTTCCCACATACCTCTGGGGTTTCCTCATCTGTGAAAGGAGGAGGTAGCCTGGTGACTGCTGGGCTTCTCCCGGCCCTGGCTGCCGGTTCCCTAGCTCATGACTAACCCTGAATGTGGCCTTGGTCTGCCTCGTGGCACTTCTGTGCTCCTGAAATGTTATGTTTGCTTTCAGAGGGCACACCTTGGACTCACTCCTTACTCTCCTGTTGTAGAATCTTTCTCTGTCACATGTGTAGTTGAGTCACAAATAGGTACGTGCTTTTTCATTACTTCAATGGCAAATTTGATTTGTCCTGCTGAATATAATAGAAGTACATTCATTTTCTAGTATGGAAACAGAACAATTGCTGATAAATTAGAAGAAAATGGCAATTTACCTCTTCTGTAAAGTGGTGATGACTTGGGCTTGTTTTATAAAAAGTTTGGTCTACATGAAGGACCATCCAGGCCCTTGATTACCATCAGGAAACTTTAGGCCCCTGAGTCTGAAGGACTGGACAAGTTTAGGAGCATATTGATTAAAAAAGTGGACAGAAAAGGAAAACATATGACCTTAACTTCCTCTTCTCTGTACTCTGCCCTCTGGGTCTTAGTGCTGTCCCCTGCAGTGCTGCTCAAAGGCACGTGGCTCCCTGGGGAGAGCAGGCTGTCCTAAAACCTGGCCCCAGGATACCTGTCACACAGCAGGCCATTGCATCGGAAGCCCTGGGGGAGGAGGTGGCCAAAGCTGTTCTCACCCTCAGTGGACAGGCCTGTGCAGGTGAAAGAACTGCTGTGACGGAGACGGGGTGACTGCACCGACGATGAGAAGCGGGGTGCCTTTATGGGGGTCGCATGTCAGCTGTGTCTTGAGGAGTTAGATGTGGTAGTGGGGGTGGCTGTTCCAGGTGAGGGCAGAGGGTGAGCGAAAGCACAAGGCATAACATTCTGTGTCTGTGGGCCCTGCTGTGGGGTCATGAGTAGGCTACATCACTTTTCAAGCTCTGGTTGCCTCATTGGTAAAACTGGGCCAGTAATTCTTAACTTCCTAGGATTTGGAGGGATTCAATGAGAGACACCGTTTGTGTGAGTGGTCACTTAGCCTCAGTCTATTTTCCCATCTTCCCAGACATCCACCATTCTCCCATTCCCACCCTTTGCTTGGGTTATCCCCCTCCTTCATGTGCAGGACAGAGGCCTTCCTCTGCTAGCCCCAACCCCTCCTTGATGTGGACCGGAAATGGAAAGCACAGGCTTGCTGCCGGCATTCAGGTGCAGCTACAAATCAGGTTGTAGTCAAGGGGTTCCGAAGATAACACAAGCTTGTTCATAGTGGGCAACGTGGGCTGGGGTAATTGTTAAGCGTTATCAGCCCAATCACTCACTCACTCACTCACTCACTCACTCACTCACTCACTCACTTACTCAAGGAGATGGCAGCTTTGACCCAGGGACATGCTTGGAGCCGAGGGCTGAGTGGTGATGAAGACGGACAGAGTTCTGAATGTCATGGGGCGCCTCTCTCTGCTCGTAGGGAGCCATATGTTGTACGTGTGCTCATGGTTGTGGGATGCTGTGGGGTACGTGCCGAGAGGGGGACTTAATCTAGGCTGAAGGTCACAGAGAGTCTGAGAGAGTAGCATATGGACAGGAAGGGCAGGACACAGCCAGACGAAGGTGCAGGTGGACGTGGGGAAAGAGGTCATGCTTCAGGCCGTGGGGACAGCATGTGCCTAAGCTGTAAGCTAGAAGGATCACGGCGGGTCAGAGAAACTGAGAGGGCCAGTGTTGGAGAGGCTGAGTGAAGGGCAGAGTGGTGTGGGATGCAGCTGAAGCAGTAGGAGGGCCGGGTCTCAGGCAGTCTTGTAACCATGTTAAGGTCACTGGGTTTACCATGAAGGCAGTTTCAAGAAGTTTTGAGCAGGAGAGTGGACAAATCAGATTTGTGTTTTTAAATGACCTGTATGGATTCTAAGGGAGAGCCAATGAGGGAAGAAGCCTGTTGAGTCGTCAGCTGAGAGCTGAGGATGGCAGGGCCTTGGTGGTGGCAGTGGGATGGAGAAGGGGTGTGTTTGAGCTGTGAGAAGGCAGGATCAACACGATGTGTGACTCGGCAAATGGGAGTGTGGACCATCAGTGCCCACATACATGGTTGACATGTTTGGGTCACACCCATCTTGGAAGGAGAGTGAGGAATACCAAAGCGCCACATTCTGAGAGAGAAATGAAACAGACGTAGGGCAGATGATGTGTGTGTGTGGGGAGCCTGTGACACATATGCAGTGGGACTTGCACATCTGAGTTGAGAGCTCAGAGAGATGGTGGCCAGAATGAGAGATGTGGACGTGTGAGGTAAAGGACCAGGGGAGACGTGAGTGGCGAGGCACCCCCAGTCAGAGTGCATGTGTGCACCCAGGAGGGGCAGGTTAGGGCACGGAGAAATAGAAGCCAGGAGGGGCAGGACATGGAGTATGGTTCCCAGGAGTGATGGGAGCTGAGGCTCTGGCCCTCCCACATGGAGACACACCGGTGGGCCACACATCTCTCATCTTGTTCAGTCACCAGTGTCCCATCCTGCTCCCAGCTCTTTCCTAACTTAGAGGAAAGTGGTCTGATAAAAATCTTTGGTGCAAAATTTCCAGGGTCTATATGGTGCATTGATATCTTTTAATTTTTTTTTATTAGTTTCAGGTGTACCAAAAAAGAAAATCCTGTAAACAGCACGGCCTGATCTTGGTCCTGGGAACTTTGCATTTGTGAGGGCTACTGGCCTACCCAGAAAAGTAAGAAATGGGCAGTAAAGTGCCGATACGTTACTCTCTACTTGAATAACTATCCCTAGACCCAGTTAAGACTAGGGGTAGGAGAGGAGAGAAGTAACAGCTGTGTCAGAGTGAGGAGGAAAGATTGGACAGGCCTGTGGGGCGGGGCTTAAGGGTGGTGGGGGTGGGGCCTAAGAGTGGCAGGGTGGGGACAAATGGCAGTGGGCCCTGCTCTTTAAACTTGTGAGCCATGAAGCCCAGGTGCTCTGAGCAGATCCATGGTGTGATGTGCAAGCTCTGACAGTGATGGGATCAGCAGGTTAGCACAGGGACTGAGTAGAGCTGGGAGGTCACTGTTCCTCCCGGTGAAAGGTGAGGAGAGTCTGGCGGGGGCAGCAGTGGTATTCCCAATTGGGGCACCCAAGAGGCCACAGGGAAGGGGGACCCAATGCGCTGAGTCCTGTGTATGCAGGATGCACAGGCGGACTCTAAGATGACATCAAGATATTGAGTCTGGACAGTAGGAAGAGAGAAGAATAGAGGAGGAAATGGTTTGGGGAAGAAAATGATGCTTTAAGTTCCAGACAGTTTGAGTCACCATATAAGGTAGGCTTAACTGAGTAGATAAACATTTCCCAGATTTCTGCACATTAGTTAGTTCTGCTTTGTCTGCAGACCCTGGGAATTTCTACAGAGCTGAACCAGTGTCCTTGCAGTTTGGAAAGAGGGAGTTCGTAGAAACAATGTGAAAAAAAAGAGGAAGTAACAGAGCAGTCTCATAGGTTTCAGGGAGGACACAGCACCTTCTGACTTTCAGTGCAAGGTCTCCTCAAATGTCGCCCTCAAGGCCGTGGGTTACACTTCAGACAAACTCCCAGTGTTTAAAACCAGAAGGGAAGTGTGGATTTATTATCAGTGGCATTTGGGAACCAATAAACCATTTGGAAAAACAAAAAATGGAAAGGTTGCAGTCTCTCTCTCTCTTTTTATAATTTTATTGGGGGAAAAACCATGGTCATTGGTTACACATTGCTTTCAGGCTACAATGGCATAATTGACTCCTTTAGGGAAGGCGCTGCTCACAGTGGCCCATGCGGGGATCTAACTGGCAACCCTGGTGTTATCAGCATGGTGCTCCAACCGAGCCAACTGGTCACCCTACATACAGTCTCTTCTTCATACCAAATTAAATTCCAAATAAATGAAAGGCTTAAACATAAAAAAAGTGATATCGTAAAATTACCAGCTGGCACGGCCATGGAGGTCCCATCCTCTCACTAAGAGGAGAGGGACCTGGAGCAGGGACACACGGTGTTTAAGGCAGAAACGCTCATGAATGAAAGGAAACATTTTGTTGAGAAAAGGTACAGTGAACTTCACACTTGCACAAAAAGCTTAAGAAATGTATTAAAACTCCAGAAATTCCATCTAAAATATGAGGAGCTGGGTCCCAAAAGTCTTGGAACAACGATGACGACAGGCTGTCATCTTAGAAAATGAAGAACTCAGACTGCTTCTTGAGTTCCTGAAAGTGTGACCCTTGCCATCTCTACCAAAGGCAGAGAGTTGTGGGTCTTTTGATGACACAGAATCCGAAGAGTCACGCAGACTGTCCCACCAGCCAGTGCTGCTGTCCCTCGGATCCATTCGTCCTGCCTGCAGCCTGATTTTCCAAACATGGTTGGGCATTAAAGGAGTTCTCCATGGGCTCCTTTACCCTGGTCTGTAGCCCAGGTAGAAACCCTCCATAGCCAGGAGAAGCTGAAGCAGGGAAATTGGCTGTGGCTGAAAACTAATTAACACTAGCCTCATATGGTTATTGGTTTTAATAAGCTTCTGTGTGGGAGAATATTTAGATTCAAAAGTAGTAACTGAGTCATGTTAGTTGATTAGGATACAATCTACAAGTTGAGAGCCTGCTGTAAACTCTTAGAGATAGATTTATGCTAGCTATGTTAGTACATGTTGGAAGCAAGCAAGAGTAATCAAATGTCATCAACCAAAGACAACTGAATAGCCAAGTGTTGGAGATATTTTTAAAAATGTTTTTGTTATTAGCTATGTTGAGTTAATTAAAAACAAAGAATAAGAAAAATAGAAAAGGAAGAAAAATATTTATATACTCCTGGGGATAAATTTCCTTAGGATGAATTTCTAAAAGTGGAATTTAGGGTCTGAAGGTTTATGGTACTTTATTGCCAAATTGCCCTCCATGGAACAGCACAGACTGACTGTCCACGTAGACAGACACACACACACACACGCACGCTGTTTCTTTCTTCCTTAATTGCTGCTTTTCAGAGTGAGGGTGGTTGATGGTCACATGTGAGACTGTTTTGATTTTGTACATTTGAAGTTTTGATCTTGACTGGGTGGACTAACCTGGAAGTGAGTTTTAATTACTGAAATGAGACTGTTTTTTTAATTGTAAAATCTAGTTTTGAAAAATGGTAGTTTTATTATTTTGTGTGTGTGTGTGTTAAATCAAAGTTCTGCATGTAAAGAGTCAAATCGTTATATAAGATTCATTATAAAAAACATCAGATTCCAGTCTTCCCCCATCTTTCCTATTTGGTAGTTAATCCTAATTTCGTAATGACATACTTGTTTTATTTCTCCTTGAACTTTAAGATTTAGGCATTAACAGTGATCTTCCCACTTCGGGAAATGAAGATTTAGGCTGTTTTTCCAGCCCAGCCTCCACCCCACACGCCTACCATCTCACCTCCTGATACAGCTACACGGGACTTAGATCAGTGATGAGTGTTAAACTACATGCAGGTGGAAATGTATCCAGAGCTGAGCCCTTTAGCAAGCTAGGTACTTTTCTTTTCCAGTTCAACATGTCCTCTTGTCTTTTTCTGTGGATCCTCTCTTTTCAGTTTCTGATTCTCCTGGATCTGTCCTCTAATGTTTTTATTATTTCTGTCCTATTTTCTAAGTCTATCCTTTTGTTTTACTTTTTGAAAGATTTGCTTACCTTTATCTCCTGGCTCTTTCATTAAGTTTTTATTTCTTATCATATTTTCTTGTTCTTTGAATATTCTCCCCTTCCCTGCCCCATAGTATTTTGTCCTTGTTTCATAGTCCTACTATCTTATTACTCTGAGGGTATTCCTGATAGTCTTTCTGGTTTTAAAGCTTCCTTCTCTTTGTAAAGTCTCTTTTTTCCCCCTGCCCTTTTCATTTCGATTTCCATCTGGCAGAAACTTTCTGCAGATGTTTAGTGATCCCAGTTTTTCTTATGCAAGAGTGGGCAACTCTGAAGCTGATTAGAAGGTCTGAGAACACCGGTGAGGCCTGTTGGCTGTTAGCATTGGCATTCGGCATTCGATGTCCTGGCCGGGCCATTGGATTGGAGGACCCTGCTTTCAGTGTTGGCTGGTCCCTGGGGCCTCTGTCAGTCTCCGCCTGAGGATGCCGCTGCCTCCACTCTCTGAGTGGTGGGGGTGGGACTCTCA
Source organism: Hipposideros armiger (assembly GCF_001890085.2). Taxonomy (NCBI): domain Eukaryota; kingdom Metazoa; phylum Chordata; class Mammalia; order Chiroptera; family Hipposideridae; genus Hipposideros; species Hipposideros armiger. The sequence continues at coordinate 1,420,364 of NW_017731732.1, forward strand.
GCACCATGCAGCATCTCGTTCAACACTTTCTCCCCCGTCACATGTTCTGGTGTCCCCAGCCCAAAGACCCTTATTCTACACGTTTTTTTTCTTCAGGTTATCTGTAAGATCTTGAAAGTTACTGAGAGTTAGAAAAAAGAAAACTTGTAAGACCTCCACTTTTGCCAAGTTTCTGAATATAGAGTTGGTGTCTAATCCACACCCATTCCAAACTTTTTGTTTTTTGTTTTTGGGTTTTTGCAGCCATCATGCTGTTTTTAAACCTAGACAGGCCCACCAGGCATTATGCTTTCTTTTTCACAGTGGGAGGTGCAATCGTTCATCTTTTACTTTACATGGACAATCCCAACATATCCTTGACCATGGGACTTGTAAAATTTTTACTGATATAGCAAGCCCTTGGATCTGTTACCGGAGAGGGGGCCTTTCTTGGCACGGTGCGGCGGGGAGGAAAAATCTTAGCAGCTTTGGCTTAGCTCTCACATCGGGGGTCAAACCCGATGGGAGTCTGGGCTGTTTCCCAGAGCTGGAATTGAACATGGGCCTCCTGGGTAAGAGGCGGGAATCCCAGCCCCTTCACCACCAGAGGGTGGGCCCTCCTTGGTGTGGTGTCCAGGTTCTTGGTGTCTCAAGCAAAGAATTGAACGAGAGACAGAGGTAAAGTGGTGAACAAGTTTATTAGAAGAGACAGTACACTCCAAAGAAGTAGGAGTGGGCTGAGCACAAAGAAAAAGCGGCTCAAGGCCTCATTCCACACTTCACAGAGTAAACCGGCTGTCTCCCATGTGGGAACTGTGGCCCATGGACATAACTGTTGATTTCCTGTTAATGCCATTTTATCATTCCGATGTTCAGTCGTCATCATGTTGTTGGGTCAGCAGCACCTGAGAATTTCCTCACAGCTGCCAGCACTTAAAAGACAGCTTTTTTGAGGTGAAACTGACAAATAAGAAACTGCACATGTAAACTGTGCAGTTTGTGTTTTGACTGTGGAACTGCCACCACAGTCAAGATGGCGAGTGCCCTCATCCCCTCTTTAGTTTGCTCCCACCACTTTGTAACCCCCTCCCCCCTCCTGAGACCCCACGCAGCCCTGATCATTTTCTGCCACTACAGCGTCTTTGTTTCGTAGAGTTTTATATAAATGGAATCATCAACGTGTGCTTTTCTCTGATCTCTAACGACTTCAGCTTCCAGACACCTTCCTTATTTGACCCTCCATGCCCACTTGCTTTCCCTGCTCACTTAGGATCAGCTGACACTTTTCCGACTGCTTTCCAGCTTTCACATCTATTTTTGCTTAAAAAATCCCTGTGTGAGGCTGGGAACTTGAATTTCTGTTGTGAATGTGACTTCGTTTCTTGCCATTGCTGTTTCCTGTTACCCATCCTCCTGGGCTGTGCCTTTAAGACCCCCTCCGTGTTATTTTAATGGCATTTGGAGGAGGCACAGAACCAGGTAAAGGAGCTCGTGTTCCCTATGTCTTCCTGGATCTGAAGGTGACCACCTGGAAGCCTGTGCTGGCCGCAGTGGTCAGAGAAGCTGCTGCTGGTAGAGAAGTCATTTCTTGTCTGTAGTTCCCTGAGTTCAGGCTGCAGACTGTACTGGTCACATCTGCTTTTTTGTGATTTTGTTTTCCTCCTCCCTCTCTAGCAGCTGCTTTGGGGACACTTCTCAGGAGGAGGATGTGCCAGCCCAGGGCTTAGGGTCACGTCTGCGAGGGTGAGAGATGCTCCAGCTGGTTCAAGACGTGGGAGGACAAGTGGCTGATGAGGGAGGCTCATGGAGGGATGTCCTAGGGCCGGCTTGGGGAGCAGGCTGAGGCAGGGACTGCAGAGTTCTTATTGATGATGACCTTCACCCCCAATGATAGCACATGGAGCCCAAGGCCTCCTGAGAGTTGGTGTGGGTGGGCTGAGGTCCAGGACAACTGTGATCCACCCCAGCTGTCTCTTGGGGACTCTGCTGAGGTCACTCCGAAGATGACAGAGTCTTAGCCCTGCCTGGTGGAGCTGACTGATGGAACCTGATTACAGTTTACTTCCTTCTCTTTCAATGAAACTTTAAAGGCCACCATTTCCTCTTGCAAAAGGAAGTTCCACAAATATTCCATTTCCAGCCTTAGAAATAGCAAGACGTCAAGATTATTGTGAACCCCTTGATGTGGGGGATTCCCAAAGAAGCGGAGGCAGAGCTGTGGTGGGGACAGTGAATGCAGAGTATGTACTCAGCAGCAGGGATCGGAATTGCCCTGTGTGTCCCCCAGGCTCTGAGTGCCTCTTGACAAAAGGTATCGTGGGTGAAAGAATTCACTCTTCAGACCTGAGCCCCCCATTGTTTGCCTGGAGGCCTGTCTGTCTTTCCTTGCTCTGGGATAGCAGAAGCACACCTCCCTGATGTCACCACGGGGGAAAAGGAATGAATGATCACCTTGAGTTCCATCCACCTGTGACAATAAACAGGATGAGTGTCAAGTATGTAGATGTTCCACAGACTGTATTCTAACCCCAACCTGCCATTTGTGAGGCATTGGCTCTGGGGTCTCCCTCCCCTCCTCAGAGCAGGTAACCCAGAGGTCACTTTCTGTGGATGGAGGGTGGGTGGTCAGATGTGCTGCCAAGAATTCTGTGATGGAGTGTCACGTGTCACTCATCACTCATCCACTTGAGGAACTGTGCTCTCAGGTCTGGAGAAACAAAATTCCCCCAGCAGCGCAAGAGGCTTCTGTCATAGAGTAGCATTTTGGGGACTGAAATGCAGGCACTTGTTTAAAATGTAGATATTTTACTTAGGACAGACAGCACTGCAAGTCAGACCAGGGTCTGAAGAGGCAGTACAAGAAGAGGAGGGGATGTTGGAGGGTGGGAGGGACAAAGGACAAGCGCTGTCACCTTCGTACAGCTCCATGCCCAGCTCTTTGTTACTGAGGACTTAGGTAGTCGGGCAGGGATCTCAGCTTCCCCCCACAACACGGGGTCTGCTGGCCTTCCCTCCTGTTATGGCGGCTGAGGTGGCCCTGAGGACGACACTGTTTTCAGCTCTGTCTTTTACCCCCACCATCTGCCTGGGACTCCTGTCTCATATCACAATGCCTCCCTCTCTCCCGGCTTGATGCCACCAACTGTGAACTTGCCCCCCATGTCTGCCCATGAGGACACCCTTCGACAATGCCATGTCCCTCTCCAGCCAGCATTGCATTTTGTGTTCCTTCCCAGAGACTTGTGCTTTTATTTGCTGTTCTCAATTCTTTCCTCACTCTGCAGCCACCATTGCTCTCAGTCTCTCATGCCAAAGCCACCACTGACCTTTATTTAGTGCCACTTCTCTGTCCTCATCTCCCCCTGAGTCTCAGCAGCACCAGATGCAGGTGACATGCCCTCCTTTTTCAGTTGCTTCCTTGCTTTGGTTCATGCAACACCCTTTGCCCCAGCTGGTCACCTTTTTCAGTCACGTTTATGGGCTACTCCTCTTGACCTCTCGGTGCTGGCACATCCCAGGCTCAGCCCTGGGTCTGCCTTTTCTCAGGAGGGCTGATAGTCCCACGCTCCCTGTGCTCTGTGTGCTGTCTGTTCCTGGCTTACATCTCCAGCCTGTGTGCTCCCTCTGGGCTTCAGACCTGAGTTTCTTTCCAACACTGATATTTCATTTGGTGTCTCACACTAACAGTGTCCAAAAGAGAGCCCTTGACTCGCCACCTACCTTAAACCTGGTCCTCTCCTGGTCTTCCTCAGTAAATGGCACTCTCCTGAAAAATCTAAGCGTTACTCTTGATTCATGTATTTTCCTCATTCCCACATCCAGCCCACTAGGAAGACCATTACTTCTACCTCTAGATTAGGGTCCCAAATCTCTTTATTCTTTATTTGTCCTCCACTGGAGATGCTTGCACCTGTGATAGTCCCTGCCACCATCACCCCTGGATGGTGCAGTAGCCTCTTAATTGGTCTGTCGGCTTCCATGTCTGCTGTGCAGTCCATTCTCCACACGGTGGTTAGTGTGTATTTTAAAAACATAAGTCTGCTAATGTTACTTTTTGCTTAAAATCTTCCACTGGTTTCCCAGTGATCTTGTACTAGACCCAGATTCCTTAGCGTGACTAAAAAATCCAAGTGATGGTGGCCCTTATCCATATCCCAGTTTTATCGCACGCATGCTCCATGGCACTGAAGCTGCTCGAACCTGCTCACGAGGGCTGGCTGTGTACATTTCTTTCCAACTTTGCATTTGGTGGCTTCACGTTGGTAGCTGCTATGTGGAAGTATTTACACCTTGGAAATTGGTAAATGCTACAAGCACGATTTTTGTTTTTTTCTCAGAAGGCCAGTTGTTAAAACACTTCCAGCACAATGGTGATCCTTCTGTTTGTCACTGTGCTCCAGCCACGCTGGCCTTCTGGCTCTTTCTTGAACTCATCCAGCTGGCTGCTGTCTTAGGGCCCTGATACTTGCACTTCTCTGGCTGGATTGGTCTTCCTTTCATGGTTGGCTCCTTATCACTTGGAGTTTAGTTCAGAGTCATTTCCTAGGAGGCCTTCCTCCATGAGCTCATTCAAGAACCCTCTACTCTATCATTTACCTCTAACCGAAATAATTTATTTTCTTACTTGTTTACTGTCTGTCCCTCCTGTGTCTAGACCTAGACCAGTGTCTGCCACATGGTTGGTGCTCACTAAGCATTATTATTTATTATTATTCTTTTTTCTTTTTTTAAATTAGTTTCATTTGTACAAAACAGTGCAATAGTTACACTTTTTACCCCTCAAAGTGACAACCACCCTCCTCCAATCTGCAACCCCACTCCCCTCCACCCCCCCATATCATACATATCTATTACAATTCCATTGACTCAACTCACACTATACTCCACATCCCGTGACTATATATACATTCAATTATAGTTGACATACAATATTATACAGCATCAGTTTCAGAAATACAGTGCGGTGGTCAGGCCTCTATACCGTCTATGAAGTGGTGTCCCTAACAAGACATGTTACCATCTGACACCCTACAAAATATTTACAACATTATTAATTATATTCCCTAGACTGACTTTCATATCCCTGTGGTGATATTGTAGTTACCTATTTATGTTGTTTAATCCCTTCCCCTTCTCCCTCATCCCCACACCCCTCCCAACTAGCAACCCTCAGTTTTTCCTCTATATCTCTGAGGCCATTTCTGTTTACTTTGCTCGTTCATTCAGTTTTTTAGATTCCACATATGGGTCCTGTTTTCTTATCCACTCAGCCACTCTATGTCTTTTGATTGGAGCATTTAGCCCATTCACATTTAAAGTGGTTATTGATAGGTGCATATTTATTGCCATTTTGTTATTTGTATTTCTGGTCTGCCTTGGTTAGCTTGTTTTCCCCTTTCTTCTGTTTAAAAAGCCCTTTTAACATTTCCTGGAATGCTGGCTTGGTGGTAATGAATTCCTTAAGTTTATTCTTTTCTGAGAAGCTTTTTATCTCTCCTTCAATTCTAAGTGATAGCTATGCTGGGTAGAGCAATCTTGGTTGTAGGCCTTTATTTTGTGTCACTTTGAGTATTTACTGCCACTTCCCTCTGGCCTGCAGAGTTTCTGTAGAAAAGTCGGCTGTTAGTCTTATAGGAGTTCCTTTGTATGTAACCTGCTGTCTTTCTCTTGCTGCTTTTAGGATTCTGTCTTTGTCTTTAACCTTTGCGATTTTAACTATGAGGTGTCTTCGTATGGACCTGTTTGGGTTCAACTTGTTTGGAACTCTCTGCACTTCCTGGGCTTGTATGTCGATTTCCTTCACCAGAGTAGGGAAGTTTTCAGTCATTATTTCTTGAAATACATTTTTGAGCCCTTGCTTCTTCTCATCTCCTTCTGGAATTCCTATGATGCGAATGGTGTTGTGCTTGATGTTGTCCCACAGGAATCTTAAACTATTTTCATTGTTTTTTATTCTTTTTTCTTTTTGTTGCTCCAACTGGGTGATTTCTGCTATTTTGTCTTCTAAATCGCTCATCCAAGCCTCTGCTTCATGTAATCTACTGGTGATTCCTTCAAGTGTGTTCTTCATTTCAGTTATTATATTCTTTAGTTCTAACTGGTTGATTTTTATGATTTCTCTATCCTTTTTTATGTCCTCACTAAGTTCCTTAAACATTCTTATCATCAGTGTTCTAAACTCTATCTCTGAAAGGTTGGATACCTCTGTTTCATTAGAAGTTCCACTTTTAGAGGTTTCTTCTGATCTTTTACTTGGGACATGTTTCTTTGTTTCTTCATTCTGGCTGTCGCTCTGTGATTGCTTCAATGTATTAGATAGATCACCTATGAATCTCAGTCATTGCTGGGTGCTCTTGTAGTATGTGTCCTTTGTATTCGGATTGCACATTCTCTGTTTTCTCCTGTTCCCATGTGTTCCAGAAGTGTCGCTGATGAGGTTGCTCTTTAATTGCTTTTGGATTGTCAGAGGGTGGGATTGGCCCTCAGACTGATTAGCTGGGAGATTTAGCTCTATTCACAGCCTATGAGATGCTGTGTGGAGGTTGATCCCCTCAGAGGAGGCTTGGCCACTGTGGGCTCTTGTGCCTGTGGAAAATGTCCTTTGTGAGTGCCACTTGTATGTTCAACGAGGGTGTACTCTGGTTTTGTCTAACACTGGCCTGAGTATATTGGTTCTGATGTCTCTTGGGCGGGGCTCCCACTCAGAGCCATTTTAGACCTGCCTGTTTCCGGTCTGTAGCTACATGCTAGGTGCCTCAAGGCTGTATGCAGTTGGCTGCTGCCCGTGCTGGACCTGGGGTGATGTGGGGATGGTCTCTGTGTGGAAAGAAGCTGGCTGCCCCTTATATTGGTCCTGAGACAGTTTAGGAAAAGGCCCAGGGCCCCCCTAGGCCTGTTATCACCTGTTGGATGTCGGTAAGGCCCACCTATTGAAAGAGGCTTTTTAGGGGTGTGTGTCTGGCTATTTGACCCGGTTTTGAGGGTACCTCTGTGATGTGGCACTAGCTTGGCAGGATGGAGTTCAAGTGAGTTATGTGATGTGATTGGTAATTTTTAAGATGTTAGTGCAGATTCAGGTCTTACACCAATACCTGGCCTGTGATCTCCTTGTATAGCATCCCAAAGGCACTACAGCCAGCCTCCACCTCGCACTCACAGATTCACAAAAGCTGCTCCCGAGTGGCTGCGGTAGAGTTTTGTGGTCACTGAACACCACGAAGATGACCCCAAGGCTGTACCTTCTACAAACCACCTTCTGCTGTAAAAAACTTTTTCCACAGTTTGTGGGGGTAGAGCTAGTCACCCCAGAACCCCGATTGCCCCTGGCAATGCAACTGTAGTTGGGTGAGGTGGTGTTACAGGTGCGTAAAGGCTGTGGTCAGTAGTTTCTACAAATTCAGTGTAGTCTCAGCTTCTGGATCAGTGCTAGGTCCACATCCACTTCATAAAACAAAAACAGAACAAGGCAACCCAACACCACCAAAAAACAAATACACTCCCACAGAAACTCAATAAGCAATGATCAGACAGGAGAAACAAAAGTATATAAAAGCGACACAATCACAAAAACAGAAACAGGAGAACAAGACAGAAAAACAGTGACCAAAGCAATATCCAGATAAGTCTGAGAAACAATGACAAAAACAAAACAGATGAAAGAAATGAAGGAAACAGAACAAAAAGATGAAAGAGTAAGAAAAGACAAAAAAAATAATAATAAAGAAAAGAAAGGAGAAGAAAAAAGAAGAAAAAAAAAGGCTCTCTGCCCGCTTTAATTTGCAGACCACTTGCTCAGCAATAGAGAGTCTCTGGGCGACTCAGCACCGGCTATGTTGGGAGGAAGGGCTCAGTGCGTCATGCGCCAGCCTCCCTCTCAGGCTTGCAGTGAGCTTCCCGCAATTAGCTGCTGTGTGCTCTGGAACTGTGTTCACCACCAAAAATCTTCACAGGTTGTTGCGGGCTGTCTGCTGCTGCAAAAACCCCTCTGTGGCCTGCGGAGGTGGGAACAAGGCACCAGGGACTCAGGGTGCCCCCAGCAACATAGCTCTAGGTGAGTGAGGCAAGCACTCAAGGCACCACGGGGTGTGGTCAGTGGCCCCCACTAAGTCAGAGCAGCATGCACTCCTGCATCAGCAACCAGCCCGCACAAACATGCCAGGAATGCCCTGGCCGGATCTCACAGGCACACAGCTCATGGCCCAACACCCCCAGGAAAACTCCCAGTCTCAGCCTGTCTCAATCAGCCGCTCGCAGATCAGGCCGAGCAGCCTGACAGCCAATCACCACCCTGGCAACTCTGCATGCGCAGTGCCCAGAGCAGGGACTCAAGGTGGCTCATGTACTCCTGCATCTCAATGAACAGCCTGTTGGAGCCTGAACACGCCTGCCAGGCATTTCCCTGGCTATGCAGCACAAGCAGTGCAGAGGGTGGGGATCCAAGGCCACATGCATATGCACGCACACACACAATCCTGTGCCAGTTCCACCAGGCCAATGCTGTCTTGGACCTGAGCCTCTGTGGGAGGGCCCAACCCTGAAAAAATGCACCCTCCTGTGCACTACTCATGTGCAAGCTCCACACCAGGGGAACAATGGTCCCCAAACCTCCAGCTTCCGTGCCAATGGTGCTCAGTTCAGCCCTTCCCCACAGGCTCCTGGACCCCGTTCACACAGCTACTCCTTCCACCAGGGACTGGGTGAGTGCTCACCAGCGAGTGAGTTTGTGTGCCGGCTCCACTGGTTCTCCAGCCGCCCTCAGGCTCACCGAGTTGAGCAAAGAGAGTCCTCACTAATTTCTACTGCCAGCTATCATGGAACTCCTCTTCCCAGCAAAGTAACTCTGGGCTGGTGAGCTTGGTGTGGGGCCGGAGGGTCTCTCCCCGCAACTGGAGAAGCCTCCCCACCGCTGAGGTTTGCCCTTTCTCATCTCTGCCACTTCTATCAGACTCAACGTGGCCTCCTCTTTAAGTCCTTTGTTTAGAGGTTCTGTTCATCTAGTGTTCAGGGCACTTCCGAGGTTGAATGTTGTATGAATTATTTGTAATTTTGGTGTGATCCTGGGAGGCAGTTGGCACAGCATCTCTCTATTCCTCCACCTTACCGAAAGTCCCTCAATAAACATTATTGAATGAATAAATGAACATTGTTATATTGTTTACCCTTTCTGGGCCTTAATTTTCTCATCAAAACATGGGATCATTGAGGCGACAACACCAAGACAGTACAGTATGAGACCCCATCCTCCGTCCCCCCACAAGATCAACAATTAACTATTGATGAACAAAAACAGCTCTGGGACAGACCTGGAGTCCGTTTCAGAAATGTCAGCAGCACAGTGGAGCAAAGAACCTGAGAATAACCATACAGAAAGGGAAGGGTGACCTCCCTGTGCCTGCATTTCCCCTCCCCTGAGCCAGCATTGCTTAGTGCGAGAGGGGGCTCCCCAGCAAGAAGGCGTTTCCCTTGCTGGGAGGGGAAGCGGGATCAGCTACCAGCGTCCCCAGCCTTTCTGGGCACTGCAGGAGGACCCACTCGGTTTCACCCCACCCAGCAGCAAGGCTGGCGTGTGGAGATGGCTAGGAACAGGAAGAAGAGCACGTGACCATGGCTTCCAGTGGCCTCCCCTGAAGAGGACCCCAGCAGCTTTCACCACTGAGGAAACCTAGGACAGCACAGCTGTCATGGACCATGCAGGTTTCATGGTTGTTTTGCTCCTCAAGTGTTTGCATTCCCAGCCACCAGCTGCCTGAGCCCCTTCCCCATTTCCTCCCTCTGCCCACCAGAGCCTGGGCCCTGTACTGGCAGCTAGCTCAGTCCTCGGCGGCAGCAACAAGCCCCACTACGTGCGTTGCTCAGGGCCAACACCTCCGGCTGTGCACTCGCATGTTACTGATATCACTTACCGGCAGCCTTTACTGCTGTGTGTGCACCCGTAGCGAGACCCTGCAGCCCAGACGTGCACGCTGACAGCCAGGGCCCTGGCAGGCTGCTGTGGGCTGGATCTGGTCTTGTCTCCTGTCCTGGCCTACACCACTGGGCTCACCTGCAGCTAGCCCCTCCAGCTGTGCCCAGCACCCTTTACCAGCCTCCACTGCCATGCCTGCACTGAGGGGAGACCCTTGTGGCCACAGAAGTGCCCCACACCTGCCGGTGCACTCGCTGTTGGCCCTGGCCATTGCTGCTGGCTCTGGCCCCCACCACTACACGTGTGTCTGCAGTTGGCCCCTGCACTTGGCGCCCTGTGCCACTAGACCCAGAGTCCCAGCATGCGGCAGCATGCTGCCACCCACAGGTGAAGGTCCTTCCTTACTGAAGTCAGCCCATAAAGTTTGGAAGAGGTGATTGTCTTTTCTCATGTGCTGATGCCTACACAGGGGTCACAACAAACCAGGGAAACATGACACCACCAAGGGACAGCAAATGTCCAGTAACTGACCCCAAGAAATGGAGATACAAGAATTGCCCGACAAAGAGTTCAAAAGTAATTGTTCCAAAGGAGCTCAGAGACCATAGATGAACAATATAACAGAATCAGGAAACAACACAAGAACAAAATGAGGAGTACAACAAAGAGACAAACATAAAAAGGAACTAAACAGAATTTTGGAGCCAAAGATACTGTGACTGAACTGTAGAATTTAATAGAGCGCTTCAGGAACAGACTGGATCAGCGGAATAAGTTGGTGAGTTTTGTATTGGCTTATAATTACCCCTGGCTATTTGCAGAATGTGAAAGAATTCACAAGATGCAAGAAAAGGTTTATTAAAAGTTGGGCAGTGAGGATGCCTGTGGCAGTGTCTAGGGAAGATGGCTGCCACAGGTTTCTGGTTGGAAGAGCAATACTGGCAAAAGTAGTTTGCCAGGGCAGAGTCTGATAGAGACAGCTGTGGTGGGTTTCTGTTTAGCTGGGGTATTATATTTTTCTGTGCAGGATGTAGGATGCTTGTTAGCTTGTAGAGGGGCTGCTGTTACAATTGTCTTTTTCTGGGAACTGTCCTGTTCCCATCTATGATGGATGTCAGCTTGCTGTTAACACTGGCTTCTTCTGGGAACTGTCCTGTTCCCATCTATTATGGATGGTGCTTGTCAGCTTGCAGGTGCAGTGCTAGACAGGGGATTCAGAGTCAAGAGTTAATTTTTATGCCTGTTCCTGCTGACCCACAAGCTCGCTTCTGTTAACTCTTTACTTGTCTCATCAAGTTTGAAGACAGATCATTTGAAATGATATGGTTAGAGCAGCAAATAGAAAAAAGAAGGAAAGGAATGAATAAAGCCTGTGGACTTATAGGACATCATTAAGAGACACACTCTACATGTCATTGGGGTCCAGAGGGAGAAGTGAGAAAGGGGCAGGAAGCTTCTTTAAAGAAACAATGGCTGATAACTTCCCAAACTTGGGGAGAGATTTGGTATCCCATTTCATGAAGCTACTAGGTCACCCCATAATTTCAATCCAAAATGATCTTCTCCAAGACACATTGTAATAGAACCATCTAAAATCAAAGGCAAAGAGAGAATTTTTAAAGCAGCAAGAGAAAAAAATTCTCTCATATCAGGGAACCCCCATAAGGCTATATGCAGATTTCACAGCAGAAACTTTGAGGCCAGGAGAGAGTGGGATGATACATTCAAAGTGCTGGAGAAAAGAAAAGAACCGCCAACCTAGAATGCTTTACCCAGCACTGCTGTCCTTCAGAAATGAAGGTGAGATAAAGACTTCCCTTAACAGAGAAAAGCTGAGGGAGTGCACCACCACTAGACCTGCCTTACAAGAAATGCTGAAAGAAGCTTTTTAAGCTGAAATGAAAGGACACTATTTAGTAACATGAGAACACATGAAAATATACAATGCACTGGTAAAGGTGAGTATACAGTAGTCCCCCATATCTGATACGTTCCAAGACCCCCAGTGAATGCCTGAAACCGCTGATAGCACTGAATCCTATACATGTTATGTTTTTTCCTATACATACATCCCTTTTCACTTAAGGGAAGCACTTTCTGGCTTCTCTTTGGCATATCTGAATTGCCAGCCTCACTACTCTTGCACTTTGGGGCCATTATTAAGTAAAATAAGGGTGTCTTAAACATAAGCACTGTGATACTGCAACAATTGATCTGGTAACAGAGACAGCTACTGAGTGACTAATGGACGGGGAGTGTGTACAGCATGGAGATTCTGGACAAAGTGATGAGTCACATCCTGGGCAGAACACAGAAGGATGGTACGAGATTTTGTCACACTACTCCCAATGGTGTGCAATTTAAAATTTGTGGATTATTTCTATAATTCACTTTATTAGAGTTATAAATTTAAAACCCAAAAAAGTTTAAAACATTTTAAGTTCAACTTACAAATCTTGCTACTCTATAAGACCTTTTTTTTTTTGGCATAACAATGAGAAAAACTACTTTTACTTTTAAAATTAATGTTCAGTTATTTCATTGCTTACTATATTAAACTCCACTAAATATTTAACTCTTTTTTCTAGCATAGTTAATTGATTTTCTTTAAATATTTTAAACTACAAATTTAATGTAACTGTGAATTTAATATACCTGATTCTTTTAAACATTCCAAGTGCTTGCCAAGGCAGACTTAAAAATCTATGAGCAAATTTTTCTAAGCACCTAAGTAATTCCTATATCTCCAAAAAAAGCAAATCACACTTTGAAAATTCAAATACTTTTTACAAATGTAGCCAAATTATTTTGTACCCTTCAAGTTAAAATCAGAAGTCTAACATCACTTACACAGTTCAAATTGAAATTACAAAGTTAGTATCTCAGATCTTTACTATTTTAGTTTCTTTAATTGTTTCAGAAACGTTAAATGACAAAGACAGATTGCCAGGATGATCTGAAAACTTATTTCTAAAATTGGCCCAAAAGTGGTAAAGCTATGGGTTTCATTTATGTCATCAACTCTATGCCTTTTTTTTTCTCCTTTAAATATTTTCCTGGTGTTGTAAACCCACTTGACACAGGGTACAGATCAGGTTAACCACCTCAGACAGCTCGTAGGCCAAAGATCCTGACCCTGAGGCTTCTGGGTCAAAGATTCAAGAACTTGATTTGGACTATCAGCTTAAAAATCTGAGACAGGGTAAACCAGAGTAACACAGTTAATTCTCAGGGCTGTGGTCAGGCTGCTGAGTTAGTGCAAGACCCTAAGGCCGGGCTTCTTAGCTGTGAGTTGGTTTCACAGCCAAGCCCCGTGGATATCTTTCCAATGGCACCCTTACCCAATTTTTATCTTAACTGCTTTCAACTTTATCAGAGGTAGATGGGTAAAACCTTGCTTCTTAATCAAATGGTAGTTCATATCTTTCACTGTCTTATTGGACTCAACTAATTTCTTTAGTACCTGATGGTTTTTTTTCAGTGTTTGCTGATGACTACAATTCTATACTTGTTATATTGATTAATGGGTGATTTAAAACCTCAGCATTCATATACATTTATTGCCTGTGACAGCCTCTGCTCACAGCTGCCATGTAATAATAATGGAAGATGCCTCTGAGACTCTTCTGGAAGCCAGGAGGAACTTAAAGGGTTGAAAGCACAGCACTGCTTGGAGTTTGGCAGAGGATGACTCCAAAAGAATGTGCCAGTCACCAGGGCAGCTGAGCCAGTCTTGTCTGAGGGTGAGAACAGCCCTGTTTAAGGAGCCAGTAGAGGAGAAGCCGTCCGCAGGAATAACAGCCTGACATTACTGAGCACACTAACAGTGCCATTGGATTCAGAAGACAGGAGCAGCCAAGAAAGCTGCCTGGGATTTCTACCCCAGGAGTTACTAAGCAACTTGCATCTGTACCTGAGTACATCACTCCCCGTCATCTCCCCCACAGGCTTGGCTCCTGCCATCCTCCCTTTTCTCTCTGGCATCGTTTCTCCCTCCAACTGAATGGTTCACATGAGCTTACTGATGTCCTATCTTAAACATAAAAATCCTCTTTCATCCAGAGAAACCCAAGACGCTAATTCGAAAAAGTATATGTACCCCTATGTTTATTGCGGCGCTATTCACAGTAGCCAAGACTTGGAAACAACCGAAATGCCCATCGGTAGACAACTGGATTAAGAAACTGTGGTATATTTATACAATGGAGTATTACTCCGCTATAAAGAAGAATGAAATCGTACCATTTGCAACGATATGGATGGACTTAGAGACTATTAT
>NW_017731732.1:1434900-1460286 GCF_001890085.2 Hipposideros armiger
TATATATTCATGGGACGTGGAGTATAGTGTGGGAGTGGAGTCAAGGGATTTGTAATAGATATGTATGATATTGGGGGGAAATGGGGTGGTGGATTGGGGGAGGGGGATTGTCACTTCGAGGGATAAAAAGTATAACTATTGCACTGTATTGTACAGCTGAAACTAATTCTAAAAAATGTGTATTTCATAATAAAAAATAATTTAATAAAAAAAATCCTCTTTCGATCCTATCGCCCCTCTAGATACCATGGCATTTCTCTTTCCTCTCACCCCTGTCCTTGTACCCTTTGATTTCATGGCAGAACAGCTCAAGAGTCTTGCTGTACTCACTTGTACTTGGAGGCCATTGTTAAGTAAAATAAGGGTCACTAGAACACATGCACTGCAGTTTTGCAACAGTCCAGTCGATCTGATAACAGATGGCTACTGAGTGTCTACCATGAATAAGGGAGCATTTACCATGTGAATTTGTCCTTGGGTTCTGTTCTCCATTTTGTTCCGGTGGTACACAGCCTTTCTCAGGAAACCCAGTGCCTAGGTGCTCAGGTGCTCGACCTCTCGGCATCCCTAGGCCTGCTGGACCATGCTCCTCCTCCCGCTCTCTCTGGTTGTCCTTCCCACTCTCGGCCTTTCTCTTACCTCCTGGTTACTCCTCTTTGACCTCCTCTGATGGTTCTGTTTCTTCCTTTCAGCCTCTCTGTGCCCAGGGCTCAGTCTTGGGCCATGCTCTTTTCTACCACATACTTACGTTGGGTGGTCTTGTGTGACCCATGGCATGTGACCTACATGCCAGTTACTCCTATTGGATCTCGAGTGAAATTTGGATTTTATATTCTTTTTTTTTTTTTAAAGATTTTTATTGGGGAATTGGGGGACGGGAACAGCGCTGGGGAATTGGGGGAAGGGGAACAGACAAGTTGCTCTCTTTTTGTTCTTCAGTCTAGTTGTGGAGGACATTGCTTCACTGGCCCAAGTTGGCACCATCATTCCCAGGCGAGGCAGATCAGTCGCTGGCTTCTGGACGGCCACTCACGCTGGCTGCTGGCTGCTCACGCTGGCTGCTGGCTACACACGGTAGCCCATGGCAACCCACTGCCACAGGGGCTGCAGCCTACACCGTCGCCGGCGACTCACGGATGCCCAGCTCCAGGTTGAGCTGTTGTTCAGCATCTTAGCTGTGGAGGGCAGTGTCACTGGCCCTCATATGTGGGATCCGAACCGGGGCCCTCTGGCGTCCCAAGCCAGTTCTTAACCATCACGCCACTTGGCCGGCCCTGGATTTTATATTCTTGTGGATGTTGAGTAAGTATCGCAAATATAACTCAGCCAGAACACAACTTTTGGTGCATACCCCCATGCCAACACGATACCTGCTTCTTCCCCAGGCTTCCCCATTTCTGTTAAATGCCTCCATGTCTCCACTTACCACTCTCTCATCTCCCACATACTCCAGTGGCCAGTTCTGTTGTCTCTGTGCCCAGATATACCCCATTACCTCCTATTATCCTCATCCAAGATCTCCTGGGTAGCCTGTTGTCACAGCCTCCCAACTTGTCTCTCTGTTTCCACTCTTGACACCTCTCTTCCTGTCCCCAGGGTCCATTCTTCACACATCAAGAGCGATAAAACATATGAGATCATCCTTCCGTGTTTAAGAACCTCCAATGGGTTTGCATGACACACTGTGTCTGAACTCCTTGTTCAGAGCCCTGGCCCTTGCCTGCCTCTCTGTCCCTGTCTCCAGCTCCCCCTCATGTACCCACTCTGCTTTAGCCAAATGGGCCTTCTTGCTGTACCTCATTCGTGCCAAGCCCACTTCCAATCTGGGGCCTTTATGTCTTGAGGTTCCTTCCTATTGGCATGCTGTTCCCCCAGATCTTTGCAAGATTGGCACTTTCTCTACATTCAGGTCTCTGCTCAAGCCACGTTCTCAGGGGGTCTTCCCTGAACACCTCACCTAAAATAGTACCTCTCATTGCACCCAGCCAGCTACTCTGTCCTCTTACCTTAATAGTCATTTTCCTATGCTAGAGCTGATCACCTGACCTCGCCCCACCTCGAATTATTACAGAGAAAAAAACGAGGCCGGAGGTAAGAGTAAGCCCAGGCCTCCTGCTCCAACCTTCTCCCTCTATTTGTGCAGCAGAGAGGGATTTAGTGCTGTCACTGCTGTCAACTCACACCCTGACATCAGCTGGGTTGGTCTTGGCATTTATCCAGGCCAGTGAACATAGCACCAGGGCAGGCAGCCCCAGGGGATGGGAAGGAGGCTGGAGTGATCTTCGCCTGCCATGTGCCTTTGCTCTTCTACTCTCCAGAAAAGGTGGGAACTGTAGGCTCCCCGCTCACTCCTAATTGTAGGGTGTTCCATTGCTCTGGGGTGTCAGACCCCCTGGGGCACCAGAGGGACTGCCTCACTGTGCAGTGGGAACTCAAGGACTCTGGAACCTCTGGCAGTTTCCATTTCCTTACTTTCAACAAACTGAAAAAGGACTTAAATACGTTGTTGTTAATAAATCATTGGACAATTTTTGATGATAGATGACGACGTGATTTTTGTAAGTAGCTCAGAAAGATTTCCAAGAGTTGAATGACATTGCTGTAACAAAATTTCTTTCATTCTCATCTACTTATGGTTTCTATGTACAAGGTTTCCCAACACTTACATTTAAGAAACTAAGCTAAGAATAGGATCAATGTTGAGCTCTTATTCTAATTATGAGTAACATATAAATATATGAAATAATTTTTAAAAGTTCGGTCTCATCAAGGTATATTGCTGATAAAAATCAACATTTGTAATATAGTGTATATATTTATGTTATTTTGACCAATTGTATATTAACAACATTGTAATGATGACTCAACCTGGAAGAATTTTTTAAAAATTTAACATCCTATTGTTACATAAAGAGATAAATTAAGTTTTGATTGAAAACAGTTTTATTGTTGCAAATAAGCATCATAGGATGATCAGTGAAATGCTTTTAAGCACAATACACATGATATTAGTATACTATCTCATGGGGGAAATGAATGGAAATATCAGTTCAAGGAAAAAAAGGAATGTTGTAAATTTTCTGAATGTTGAAGAGGAATTTATTCATGTAATTTTTACATGGATCACAGTAAGAAAGTCACTATGGTATTGGGATTTCATTAGATGTATTTACAAAAGGAATGTAACAGCTTTATTTTAAAATGTCAAATTTACAATCACTGCACTGTACACCTGAAGCTGATGTTGTATAATATTGTATGTTAACTATAAGTGAATATATATATATGGTCATGGGACGTGGAGTATAGTGTGGGAGTGGAGTCAAGGGAATTGTAATAGATATGTATGATATTGGGGGGAAGTGGGGCAGCGGATTGGGGGAGGGGGGTTGTCACTTCGAGGGGTAAAAAGTATAACTATTGCACTGTGTTGGATAGCTGAAACTAATTCTAAAAAATGTGTATTTCATAATAAAAAATAATTAAAAGAAAAAAGTCAAATTTACAATATTCTAGGAATTGTAACATTTGCCATTAACTATTTTAAATTATGATGAAAAATTTTAGATTCTAACCTAAGACATATATGTTGGCAGAGGGGTGAGGTCAGTTTTTCAAAAAATTCTTATAGGGGGTTTGTATGCTACAATATTGGAAGACCAGCATCTGACAAGGGTTAGGACCCTGGAAGGGCCTTTTGTGTGAGAAACTGGAATTGCTGCTCTGGCCACAGTAGATGGGCATCAGAAGGACATTGCCTGCTTGGGACAAGAGTCTCACCCCCAGGCTGGCGGGCCCTGAGGCTCAGCTCCATTCTTGACATCTCTTTCAAGCGTTTTGATAGGTTTCATTAAAGCCAAACCATTGTGTGTGTAGATGCTCCTGTATGTGCCTGGATTTCACATGTCCCTTGCTTCAGGGACTCGTGTAGACCCAACATTCACCCCTTCCAGCCCAAGTAGCCCCAAGTGGTCCCTCTTTCCGTGGGCGGCCCCTCTTCTGGCCGGGCGCCCCTCCAGGTTGAGTGGCTGTCAGGATGTTCAGGCAGTGCCTGGGAGTCCGCAGCCCACACTTCCTGACCTCTGGCAGTTGAGGGATTTCATACCTTTTTTGTCTCTGGGGGTTGATGCGATTGGGACACAGGGGGTGGAGGTGAGGGGCTGGAGAGAGAGAAGAGTGCTGGGGGGAAGCTCAGGGCCTGGGAGGGAGTGGCTGGATACCAGTCACAGCCCACATCTTGGTCCCCAGAGGGCCCCACCTGCCCAAAACAGGCCACGCCTGAACCTCTGCAGTGGCAGCTGTCCGATTTGCCAGAGGTGACTCATTCTCAGAGACATTAAGGCCACAGGCACCCTCCTTGCCCTGCCAGCCCTTCCTCTCCTGGCCCACGTGTTGCATTGAGAGATGGACTTGAACTTTGAGATTGTGTAAGCAAACACCATGCTTATGCAAATAAGAGAAGCCATGCTTGTGGACTTCCCAGGGAGAACATCTCTGAAGCTGCCAATTTAGGATCCAGGATATGGGTGAGATGTGCTAGGAATGGGGCAGTGTCACCAGTTCCCTAGGTCATCCTCACCCTTTCCCCTAGGACCAGATGTCCTGGACAGTTCAGCCAGGCTGTGCAGGAGATGAGGAGGGGGTGGAGAGCAGGTCTGCACCAAGGACACCTGACTGACCCTTCTACCTCTGGCCCGGATGTTGTAGAAGCCACCTTCTCCCAACCTGGTTCAAACGAGCTGTGCTCCCACACACGTTGCATCATTCACCTTCCCTCACCAGACTCCTTCCCAAGCCTGTGGGAGGAGCCACACCCTAGCCCTGACAACTGCCTGTCACAGAATCTGAGCCATCAGGTCACATTCACCAGCCCTTACTCCTACTCTCCAAGTACACCAGATCTCCTTGCAAGATGCTGGGAGCAGCACTGGTGGTGTATTACCTCCTCGAGGTGCAGACAATTGACTCCCTGCCCCCCACAAAATGTAAGGACATGCTATTTCCGGTGCCATTTGTTGTCCTGGAGTTGGGGGAAGGTTCTGTCCGTCCCCACTCAAATCATGTGGCCCTTTCCACTTAGAAACAGGCCACTTCTCTTCTGGATAAAGGACACCTTATCAGTGCAGAGAAAGGGGGAGCTATTATGGGGAAAGAACTTGGCCCTAAGCCAGGAATAGAATAGCCCTTGGAGGATCCAGGAATTGGAGCCCAGGCCTTTTGAGCATTTTAATGCAGAGGATTAAAAAAATTATGTAAGTAATTCATGAACGCATTCTTCCTGTGAAACATTCAAACGTTGCAGATAAAGCTGAGGTCCCTCTGGATGAGCTCACCCCAGGAACCAGTTTTCAGCCTGGTTGGTACCTGCCAGACCTCCTGCCTTACTACTCTGAGGCACAGGGCTATGCATTTGGGATGTCTGTTTTCTCCTCCATGTAAATGGTATCATTCTGTACTTGCTCTGCAACTTGACTGTTTCCCTCATTGGTTTCTTTACTGATCTCTTTCCATTTCAGCAGTACCCTTTTTGTTTTTAGCTTGCCATGTTTTATTTAACCTCTTTCTACCAAAGGATAGTAAGACCCTTTCCAGGTTTATTTTGTTAAACTTTTTCTGAACAATTCTAAAGGAAACATCCTTGAACTTGTTTCTTCAGGGAAGATGCCAAATAGTGGAGTTGTTGAGGCACGCGGCATGTTAAAAGCAAACTGGACACACGGATTTCCTTTTCAGCACGGCTGTACCAATGTACCCCACATAGGTGACCTACAGCCTGGCTTCCTCACAAGGTGAGCTACCTTCACCCTTTGTCCCTCGTTCTGGCATGTCCTGCCTTTTGGACCCGAGAGAGGTGGGTGCAGTTGAATCACTTAGCCAGGAAAGAGGGCGGTATCAATGCTGGGGTGCCAGGACACCACTGCTCTCTCCCCAGACCAGCTGCCTGCCTCCCGCCAGCCCTGGTATGTCTTGTGGAGTGGGTGCCACTTGGGGGCCTGCTCCCAACAGCTGTCCCTTCCTTTGCACGACAGTTACAAAGCAGACAGTGCAGAGGGGAGGGGGCTCTGCGGGATTGTGGGGCTTCTGTCCGTACCCCATGGCCCGGCTTGGAGAGCTGTGAAGAAGGAGAAAGAGACGGGGCTGGGAATGACTGCTGCCACCTGGCACACTCAACAGTTGTTTTCCCCAAATAAGTCATATGCCTTTTGTTTGTCTGTTTTTTGACAGAATGCTTTCTAAAAATTATTTCTGAGTCAGTAATTTAGTCACGTGATTGAAAAATAGAACTATACAAAAAGTATCTGTAGAAATGTCTTGCTTTCACCTTTGTCCCCACATATCTTATTCCCCAGCCCCTCACAGCTACTTTTTAAATTTCCTATGTGTCTTCCAGAATTTTTCAAATCAAATAAAAGCACATTGGAAAGTATTGCTTAATTTTTTCTCCTTCCCTTGGTTACATAAAAGTTAGTACTGTCTGCCTCTGCCTCTTTTTCAGTTGTCAGCGTGTCTTGGAGAGGATTCTGTATTGGTGCAGAATGCTTTCTTGTTCTTTTTCGTAGCTGCATAGCATTCCACTGTAGAAATGTCCCATAATTCACTTAGCCAGTTTCCTGTTGACAGACATTAGGCTGTTTACAATCTTTTGCTATTACAAGTGATGTGCAATGATGAATTTTGAGCATGTAATTTCACAAGGGTATGTGTCTGTCTGTAGGATAAATCCCCAGAAGTGAAATTCCTGGGCCAAAGGGGATATGCATTTGTAATTTTCATAGTTATCAAAATTTCCTCTATAGGAGTTGTACTACCCATAATATTGGAGTGGAGGTCCTCCCTCAGTCTTGTCAATGGTCTGTGCTGTTAAAATTTTGATGTTTGTAATCTGATAGAACTTCAGTATCTCAAAGGGGCTATTAATTCACCTTTCTTATAAGTAATGTTGAGTATCTTTTACTCTGTCCAAGATCTAATAGTATGTCCTTTTTGGGGGGCAGCCTCTTAATTTATTTTTGTTGGATTCTGCCTATTGTTTTGTTAAATATTTGTTCTTGTTATTTTCCTAGTGTTTTGAGGGAACTCTTTACATAGTAAGCAAATTCTCCCTTTGTGTGAGATACGAGATACAGTTTTTCTCCAGAGTTGTTTTTGTGTTTTCACTTTGCTTCTGGTGATTTGTGCAACCCTGAAGGTTCTCTGTTGGCATCATTTCTTCTCATACCCCCTGCCTTTGTTCACACGGGTCCCTCCACCTGAAGTGCCTTTTTCTTCCTTTTCTCCATGAGGGACTGCTGCTCATCCTTCTAGGCCTGACTCATAAATCACCCTCCATGACCCTCAGTCCTTCACAGCAGATGTCACTTCTCCTGGTCACTCCTTTCCTACCATATGTGACCTCTACTTGTCATGCTGCCTTCGTTTCGCTTATGCACTCACCAACCCTAGTGTGTCTAGTACAGAGCATTTGCTAAGTAAATTCTGCCAAGTAAATGCGCAGAGAAATCATTGACAGCCACTTCCACAACTCAGCCCCTACAGTGCTCCAGCTGGTCCTGTTTTCAGGTGAACCTTGTGCGCTGAATATCTGTCTGTTGAGAAACAGAAATGAAGGGGAAGGAGGGGGAGGCGACTATGCTGGCCAGGGGTGTTTCCAGGTGCCCGGTGACACTCAGTGCGAAGTGGGCTGCCCCCCGCAGCCCCAGGTCCCAGCCTGTTTACCTCCACTCTTCTGTGTCACATCCAAGGGAAGCTAGTCACCACACAGAGACAAACTTTTTTTCAGTGAAATTTATTTCAAAATCATTGAATCAGTATGATTATACTTCCTCATTTACAAATATTCCTGTTAAAATAATCTGAGCTTATTTGTTTTCAGCCTGGTAAAAGGACTTCATATAAAGCCAGCACATTTGTCCAAATTAAATTGGTTCCTTGGGTGCTGAAAACTGGGCTCTTTCTTTCATAGATACCGTTGCTTCTAAATTAAATAGAGGAACCCACCAATAAATAAATAAATAGATAGTTAAGTGCTTGCTCATCAGGGGCTGGGTGCAGAAGACACAGGGTTTCTTTGGGCCAAATGTGCGGTGGCTCCTGCCAGGCTGGCCTTGTGTGAGTAGGCAGGCGAAAGGCGCCCGCCTTGGCCAGGGCTCTAAGGACCGGCCCTGCAGGATGGGCGCTCCTTCTGGCTGGTGGCGTCCTGAGCATCAGTGTAGGGAAGGCAGCCGGGTGTTGACCTAGCCTCAGTGACATGCAGCCGGCACCACGTCCAAACCCTCTGTTCCTTCTGCAGCCTGTTACTTAGCACATGTGGGCACTCTAGGTATAGGTCTCTAGCGAGAGAGGATGTCCAGGGTGAAGTCAGTTATGTCCTTTCCACCTTTTTGATTTCCTAGGAAGACGGGCCTCTGTTCCTCTTGCAAGGTGCTGATGTACCAGTTGGGGTATAGGGCTGACTCAAATTCCACCTTACTGTTGATTTCCGTCTTGTTGAAGACAAACCGTTTTTCCATCTTCTTAGACAGACCTTTGGAGTCTACTGTCTGTGGCAAAATAGAAATAAGAATTGTTGTGAGAGAAGGGACTAAGGCACTCTGGTGACCACGTTCTCTGGGCCAGCTCGAGGGGAAGCTGAAGAGCCACTCTCAGGACCAGGAGCTAGGCTCTGGAGTTCCTTGTGATCCCAACTTGCTGTGTGTGAAGGAGCCCTTATCCTTTTCTGAAACTGAGTATGCGATGGTAGGTGGGAAGTTTTCAAAAAGTGAAAATGACAGAAGAGTGGTAGATTGGGGGAGGAGGGTATCACTTTGTGAGGGTGTAAATGTCTAACTATTACATGTTTTGTACACCTGAAACTAATAAAAAAAAAAGTGAAATGAGGTTAAAGCTTCCAAGAGTACCTAGTTCCCAAGGACTTCCGCTGTTCTTTTGTTTTTGTTTTTGTTTGTTTGTTTGTTTTTAATGCCCCTGGGTAGAATGACTTCAATTTAGAAATGAAGCTTTGGCTGGGAGCTAGGGTTGGGAGGGAGGGTGATTTAGGGACTGGAGATGACGACAGGTGACAGGTCTCTTGAATTGATTAATTTTCCAAAGTGCCATTGATCAAATGGAGCAACCCTAACACTGTAATCAGTTGGGTGGTAGCAACAGCAGGACACAGTAACATCAGCAAAATAATTTAATTTTCTGTGGTGGGAGTGAAAGCTGCATGCATTTAACAATTACATTAAGTTTATTTACAAGTCTGCAAAATTGTCAGGTTTTCTGCAGGGAATGGTGGTTGTCTAAGAAAGTTCAGTGGTGGCTAGGGTTGCTTTAGAGGAGCCTCAGGGGGGCCTTCAGCCACTGGCACTCACTTACCTCCAGCTGTAGGGTGGGTTTGTCATCCTTCATCACACAAGACAGGTACAGGTTCTTTTCCTTGATGCCCAAGGCCACAGGTGTCTTGTTATTTTCTTCTCCTGGCATAAAGCTCATGCAGAACACCACTGGAGAAAGGGGAGGGGCTGGGTGGTCAGGGACACACAGGAGTGCAGGGCTGGCCCTACCACTGGACCCCAAGCCCAGGACGTGTACTGTTTAGCACCCTCTGTGGGAACCCACCTACAACTTCTCACAGATACCAGCAGGGTCAGTTGGTTGACTTAGGTTTTTCCCAGAAGGTCTGAGGGCTTCACAGAGCCTCACCACCATGGCAGTGAAGAATTAGGGGGTCTCATTTTTAAAAATGGAAGGAAAGAAAGAAAGAAGGAAGGAAGGAAAGAAAGAAAGAAAGAAAGAAAGAAAGAAAGAAAGAAAGAAAGAAAGAAAGAAAGAAAGAAAAGGAGGCCATCTTGACACTGGCCAATGATGGGCACATCCCCAAGAGCAGAACAATTTGATCAATGTGAAAGCAAGGAAAGAGGTAAAGCTGGGCTCCCTAAAGAAATCAGGCACAAATCTATTTCAGGAACACAGAGCAGCAAGTGGGGAGAACTGGGGCGAGGAGAAACTTAGCTGGGAAAAGTGGCTCCAAAGATAGATACTCATTTGAATCTTCCTTAGTCACACTGTCTCACTTGGAAGCCCCAAGGTCATGGTCACGACCAGCTCTAAAGAAACAGGATTGTTCTGGCCTAGCTGAGAGCAGGACACTTCCCACAGTGACACTTCTCTCCGAGGTCAGTCCTGGGAGGAGCAGGCTGCTCCTTTCCACACTCCCCTGGCTGCACCCCTGCACACAGGGCTCAGTCACAGCAGCAGGGTGCCAGGAAGATCCCATTACTGATGGGCTCCCATACTTGGGAGATTTGCCAGTTATAGCAGAGACAAAAGTTCCTGCTTGTCAGTGAGATGTCCCTACAAGGAACCCACTGGTGTCCAGCAGGAAGGATGTTAGAGGCACTGGGGCAGGGCTGGGAACGAGGGTGGACATGTTATCTCTTCACCATTCTACTTTCAACCTCAACCACAGGAAGAAGAACCCGCAGGCAGTTAGGTCACGTCCATCAAATGACCACTTTCTAACAGAGAGCTGACATTGCACATCTTTGAATGACCTGGCTGGACAGTGGTCCTGGCTGTGCTTGAGCCTCTAATTTCTCAGTCATGCCTGTTGCTGGGAAAAGAATGAGCTAAGCTAATCTGGTGTCACTGCTGGGACCCAAAGTTTATATGTTCTGCATCCAACTTTTTTCACTGACAGTGATAGTTTGCCTTGATCTACTTCGTTGACGATGTGGAGAATAGCAAGTTGCCAGAAGCCAGGAGAGGCATGAAGGTTCCTCGCTTACCTTGCTGGCTCACATCCTGTCCATTGAGGTGAACAGCCTGTAGCTCATGTGGCCCGGAAAGCACCAGCGCTTTATGGTTTACGTCCTGGAGTCTGCAGTTCAGCGACTGCAGGGGCGCATCACACACGTAAGTGTCATCCCACAAGCAGCTGATGGTTTCTGAAATGTGGAGCACATGCATTGCTTAGAGACCTGAGCATGGGAGGCAGCAGGACCCAGGCTCTTGCAGGCCATGCACAGCTCGAGGTCAGTTGTAGCATGGTGGAAAGGCACGTGAAACAGGTGAGGATAATGCACTTGGCGCCACAAGACATGGGCTCAGGCTTCAGTGCTGCTGCTTGCTATGGACAAGGGACAGAGTGACAGACATAAAACGCTGGCCCAACAGAGATATGAGATGCACAGGAGAGAGGGTAAGAGAAAGCACTCTGAGGATGACAGAGTGACTTGCAAGTGTGAGCAGTCATCAAGGTCTTATTCCGAGAGTAGTTTCAACTAAAGAGATGATTAATTTGGGTTCTCGGCTTCCCTGTTTTTCTCTCATCACTGGGTCTTCTACTTTTTAAAGGTGTTGACAAAAAAACATCCAAACCTATAGAAAAATTTTACAGGAATTTATCTGGGCCAAGATTTTGAGGACATGATCAGAAGCAAGTCCAATGGATTTGAGAAAATGTCCTGGAGAGTGGCAGTTCTCCAGTTCCTCTTATGCATTAGAATAAAAAGAAAGCCTGTAAGGAAGGTCCATGAAATCACTGGAGGTAGATGAGGGAGGTGGGAGAAAGCAAAGCCTGGAAATGCTTAGGATTGGATAGAAAACAAAGTGGTGAAACAGACTTCTTTTACATGGGCGGGTATAGGACAGTTAACACAACATTTACAGCAGATAAGGTATGCTGGCAACAAGATAACAATGAGGGGGTATGTGGTCTTGTGTCCTGATGCCAGCAGTTGTGCATTCCAGTAGGAAAAGCTTACTCTGACGTTTCAAAGGTGTGTCATCCTAGATGTGTAAGAACAATGGACAGGGCTCGCTTAAGGCAGAGTGATGCTTGCTAAGGAAGTTGTACACCTGCGTGGTGACAGCCCGCCATGTTAGGAATTTGTGATCAGACATCCTGGGTGGTCACTCAGTCCCTGAGGCTGCCAGGCTTGCCATGTGACCCCCTGAGCTTGTTGGGGCCACTATGTCACCCCTTTAAGTTCACAATGGTTTGACCTTTGGGGAGTTTAGTTGTCTGCTGAGTTATGGACTCTGAGAAGGAAATGAGCAGAGACCTCCTGTCTGCACTCAGCTCTGATTAAGTACCTTCTTCAAAGATGAGGAAAAAGAGGCTCCTCAAGTCGTCATCCTGGAAGTCCTGGGAGAAGACAATGGGCACCTTCCTCAGCTTCTCCATGGCCACTACGACCGATACAATCTTCCTGAAACTTGCGTTGTGGAGCTGCTGGGAGACTTGCAGCTGGATGGCCCCATCGCCCAGAGAGCTGAGGTCCAGGTCTTGGAAGGAGCACTGTGGAGACACCAAGGAAATGAGCTGTTAAGGTGGTCAGGCCAGAGAATGCCTGCTGGGACATCACTGGTGGAAGGGGTCTTCGTGATAATGAGTGCCTAACGATGATGATCTCATGTCTGCAAAGCCCAGTGAGGCTAAGTGGCTTACCCCAGGGCACGTGGCAGCTAGAGGCAGACCCAGGCCAGGATGGGAGCCTTTTGGTGCCCTGTATGCTATTTTAGAATAAATCCCATTCAGACATTGTTTATCTTTTGACACCTGCTCTGCCTAACTGTAGACTTGTACCTTCTTACACTTTATACCTTTTGTATCCTTAATGCTCTAACACTATGTATTTCATTTTTCATGACAGTGATAATCAGATTTTCACTACATCTATGCTCATTCAACAAGTTTTTAATTATTCTACACAAGTTCTTTTTTCTTAGAATGCTATTTCATGAGCATTTTGCAAGTACGATAAATGCTTGCTGCTTGTTATTCAGGGAACCTGTGTAACTGTACAAAGACCTCCCTGCAGTTGTCCTGAAGTGTAATAATGGCTTCAAAGCTGGAGGGACAGGTAAGGAGACCTTGAACAGAACGGAGTAACACAGAATGTGACATCGGTTCCTGCCCAGATCACAGGCTCCACGTGACAGAGCGCCAGTAGCTGCCCCACCCAGGGCTGCATAAAGCAGTCACGCTGGTTTTAAAACATTTCCGATGAAGCCCACAGTGGTGACTGACTTGTCCAAGGTCAAACAGTAACTGAATGATTTTCTTTCAGTTTCCAGTTCATCTATGTCTTGTCATAAGCTCCACCCCAGGGAGCAAAAGATGATTCTACCTTAAAGGGGGCAGGCATGTTAACCCTCAAGGTCTTGGAGCTTCACTTCAATGAGTCATGGAGGCTGAGCCCCTCTCCTAAAAGGACAATCAAATTTGCATTGAAGCCTTGGCTGTCTTCCTACGTGAAACAGCAAATGTTATCACCACTGTCACCTCCTCGCCCTCTGCAAGCATGGCTGCCAGCACCAAACCTTAGTGAGTGACTGGTGACATGGGAACCACACAGTGGCCAGGTCAGTATGTAGCATAGCCTGCATCTGTCTCACGGGAGGAGGTGAGAGTCATTCCATCACAAAATACCACAGTCAAGGTGGCCCATACCCTTTTCCTCGAGCCTTTCCATGGCAGAACCTTCCTTAGGTTGGGCGCTAAGCTCATGGTCTCACCTTGGTCTGTCTGGGGCCATCAGCCTCAAAGAACAGGTCATTCTCGTTGCCACTGTAATAGAAATAGACCCTGCTCAGTTATGCATCCCAGATAAGTTATTTTTCCTCCCTGCACAGCCTGCAGACAGCATGCCCCTAAAGCTGTCAGGTTACATGCTGACACACATGGGACAATACCAGAGGCAGGGCGGGCCTGGCGCCCTTGTGGTACCCTGGGACCTAACATCCTTCCCAGCTAAAACCTGAGCCTTCTCTTCTGCTGAGGCCACACTTTGCCAAGGGGGTCCCCTGTATCGCCTATGTGCCATCTTCTCTTTCTGCTTGTTGTCTGCAGGAAGCCCTGGTGGGTCCTAAGCCTGGACTTGGAGTTGGCAGGAAACCAGCCTTCAAAGCAGGTTAACTTGGAACCCTGCTTGCCACTGAAAGAGGCAGCTGGGGGGGACAGAGCTGGCCTCCAAGCACAGATAGCACCCCACTCTTGAAAGAGGAGCCCCACTCTCCCCACTGACCTGTAGTAAGCCATCATCTCACTGGCGAGTTCAGGTACTGCTGCCATGGCCGCTGGAGAAAGCTGTGTGAAGAGGAAGGAATGAATGAGCACTGCCACACCAGGCCCCACAGGGCTGCTTTTGTGGGTGACTTCCCTCAGCACCCAGTATGTGGTTGGCACGCCTGGAAAGTCTGGGGGTGGATGAGTGAATATATGCAAGAGCCCACCTTTGGGTCAAGAGAACATGTGCTAAAACAAACCCAAACCAGGGGTGTTTTTGTTAGGAGAGCTGGAGCAGAGGCATTGACACTGACCCCTCAGGTGTCAGGTGCTAGATAAGCAGTATTTGTTTCCAGAATATTCCCCCAGTCCTAGCATAAGAGTACAGCCAGCATTTGTAAAAAGCCCAGCCCTCAGGCAGAGAGAGAGTAAGGGAGAGGAGAGGGGCAGCCGCCCTTCGGACCTGATCGGAAAGAGGGGTCGGTTCAAGTCTTACCTGACAGTGGAGCCGAGTCCGGAGCGGCCTGTTGTTCGGTGGAGCTGTGCTGTCTGCCCGTTCACTCTTGCTGTTTTATGGCCTTCAAAAGCAGAAGTGGGAGCTGAGAAATTTCCCCTTCCGTTAGCCAATTTCACAACCATGTTAAAAAAAAGAGGATGGATGGCAACTTTTGGGAGAAGGTAAACGGAACGAATTTTCTAGTCCATGGAAGGGCAAGTGGCAGCAAACCGAGACCCATCATGGATGTGTCATCATGCAGATACGTGCTGTCTTCTACAACTGTCATGCAGATGATGTCAGGATTAGCACAGGGTTTTCCTAGGTTAGAGGATGTTTGATTTAGGGCCTCTGGGACAAAGGGGGTGCATACAAGTGTACACTCAAGCCCCCTCACTCACTCCTTGCACTTGGGCTTGGAGGGACCTTCCTACATGGAGATGGATGACGGTGCCATGCTCTACCTTGGAGCTCAGGATCAGTTACCGGAGCCCCTGGGGACACACGCAGCCTCGTAGAATGTGCCCAGAAGATACAGCTGTGCAGGGACAGGCTCATGATGGGCCCAGGGGTCTTGAGGAAAAGCTGTCAACCTTTTCAGGCCAGGTGATGGGTTGCACATGGATTCTTACCAATGTTTGATGAACCAGCCTTTATGGAGAACATATTTGAAAAGACTGAAAAGCTGGCTTCCATGATCACAATCCCCTTTTTAAAATGCAGAGGTGTTTTCTGCCTAAGAATTTTTCTGTTAACCCTGAAAAGTGGAATGTTGCTTTTATAAGACTATGCAGCTGAGACTATATCCCTTGGAAACTCCACGAGTTATTTTTTTCCAGCTTTACTGAGATATAATCCACATACAACGTGGCATAAGTTTAAGGTGTACAGATGATTTGATGCATGTGTCTACTGCAAAAAGATTATCACAATAGGTTAGTTACAGATCCATCACCTCACATAATTACATGTATATTTGTGATGAGAACATTTAAGATCTACTCTGTTAGCAACTTCCAAGTTCACAATGCAGTATTGTTAACCATAGTCACCATGCTGTACCTTAGATCCCCAGAACTTACTCATCTCATAGCTGGAAGTTTGTACCTTTGACCAACATCTCCCCATTTCCCCCACCCTCTAGCTCTTGGCAACCACCATTCTTTTCTCTCTATGATGAGTTTGGCTTTTTTAAAAAAAAGATTTCACATGTAAGTGAAATCATACAGCATCTGTTTTTCTCTGTCTGACTTGTTTCATTTAGCATAATGCCCTCTAGGTCCATCCATGTTGTCACAAACGGCAGGATTTCCTTCTTTTTTCTAGCTGGTTAATATCCCTTTGTGTGTGTATGTGTGTATCTCACATCTTCTTTATCCTTCGTCTGTCCATGGACACTTAGTTTGTTTCCATGTCTTGGTTATTGTCAATAATGCTGCAGTGAACACGAGGGTACAGATATCTCTTTAAGATAGTGATTTCATATCCTTTAGATAAATACCCAGAGGTGTACTTGCTGGGTCATACAGTAGTTCTGTCTTTAATTTTTTGAGGAGGCTCCATACTGATTTCCACAGTGGCTGCACCAATTTACATTCCCACCAACAGTGCAGGAGGGTTTCCTTTTCTCCACGCTTGTCAACACTTGTTATCTTTTATCTTTTTAAAAAATTTATTTATTAAGGTTTACAGAAAAGGACAGTTTATTAAAGCAGAAAGTAACAACTCTCAAAGCAAGAGGGGGTATATCTTACCTTTTTGATGATGTCCATTCTGACAGGTGTGAGGTGACAGCTCACTATGGTTTTGATTTGCACTTCCATGATGATTAGTATTTTGAGCATCCTTTCATGTGCCTGTTGGCCATTTGTCTTCTTTAGGAAATGTCTATTGAGGTCCTCTGTCCATTTTTTAATAGGATTTTTTTCTATTGAGTTATATGAGTTCCTTATATTTTTTGGATATTAATCCCTTATCTGAAATATGACTTGCAAATATCTTCTCTCATTCCATAGGTTGCCTTTCAGACAACCTTAAACTTTCAGTTTGAATCTTTAATCCATTTTGAATTAATTCTGGGGAGTGGTACAAGATAGGGGTCCAGTTTCATTCCTTTGCATGTAAATATCTAGTTTTCCCAACACCATGTATTGAAAAGGCTACCTTTTCCCCATTGAGTGTTCTTGGCTCCCTGGTCAAATATTAATTTACTAGGGTTTATTTCTGGACCCTCAATTCTGTTTTTTTTTTTTGTGTGTGTGTGTATCTATTTTTATGCTAATACCATATTGTCTTGATTATTATGGGTTTGTAGTTCAGTTTGAAGTCAGAAAGTGTGATGCCTTGAGCTTTGTTCTTTTTTCTCAAGATTATTGTTGTTATTTGAGGTCTTCTGTGGTTCCATACAAATTTTAAGATTGTTTTTTCTATTTCTGTGAAATATGCCATTGGGATTTTGATAGGGGCTGCATTGAGTCTGTGCATTGCGTTGGGTGGAATGGACAATATTAATTCTTCCAAGCCATGCGCACTATCTTTCCATGTATTTTTGTCTTCAATGTCTTTCTTTAATATCATATAGTTTTCAATGTACAAATCTTTCACCTCCTTGGTTAAATTTATTCCTAAGCATTTTATTGTTTTTGATGCTACTGTAAATGGGATTGTCTTCTTTATTCCTCTTTCAGATATTTTGTTGTTAATGTATAGAAATGACCAGACTTTGTCTAAGTCAGAGACCAGCAGAGTGCCTGCCCCAGGGCCACCCTCACATTTTAGAATGAAGAGTGGCTGGGTCATAACTGGTGTCCAGAGTCTAGGGATGGGGCCTCCCCTATCCCTTTGGCACATCTGTATTATCACACTTATTACAGCACTGAGTTGAAACCTTGGTCAATCATCCTTAAGAGGCTGTGGACGCTTTTAAAACTGGGCCTTCCTGGGCTGGCCGAGTGGCTTGTTGGTTAAGAGTTGGCTTGGGACGCCAGCTCTGAGCAGCAGGGCCCCGGTTCGGATCCCACATGAGGGCCAGTGATGCTGCGCCCTCTACAGCTAAGATGGTGAACAATAGCTCAACCTGGAGCTGGGTTGCCATGAGTCGCAGGCGATGGCGTAGGCTGCAGTGAGGCTGCAGTGGGCTGCCATAAGCTACCAGGAGTGGCCAGCAGCCAGTGTGAGAGGCCAGCGTGAGCTGCCGTGAGTGGCTGTCCAAGGGCCGGCGAGCAATCTGACTCACCCGGGAAGAGCACAGTGGTCGCAATACCAACATGAGCCAGTGAAGCGATGTCCTCCACAACTAGACTGAAGAACAAATGGACAGCAACTTGTCTGTTCCCCTTCCCTGATTCCCCAACGCTGTTCCCATCCCCCAATTCCCCAATAAAATCTTTAAAACAACAACAACAACAACAACAACAACAACAAAACAACTGGGCCTACCACAATGCCTGGTGTGCCAACTCAGGCATGGAGGTTTGCTGCCTGAGTAGGTGAGCAGGAATTTTACATAAACACATTCCTACTGTGTGCCAGGGGCTGTGCTTGGTCCACACTGTCCATGGGAGAGAACCCCTGATGTGCAGGCAGGGGAGTGGACTGTGTGTGGGGCAAAGACAGTCAGCGGACTTGCTCCCCAAGCAGCCTTTTGATTCTTAGTTTGGCTGCTAGTGCCTTGATATCTTGTGGCTATAAGAATCCCACCTTTGATAAGTTGTGTGTTTCACAGGAATCTAAAAGCCACATGTTCAATGCATCGATGTCCTGTGACTTTGGGAAGCAGTGTCTGGTCTCAGCTCTGAACTTCATGAACTTGGGTGTCTGGTTCTGCTGATACCCTAGAGGCCAGTCTAGGGAGCCTGGTGGACTCCTCCATCTGCCTCCACAGCATCCGCTCTGCAAAGGAACCGCTGGTCCCCAGCCTCGTTGGTGGACCTTCCCCCTCCCTCAGAGTCTTTATACTGGGGTCAGCAGGACCTGTGGGTCTGCTAGCTCAGTGGGCTCTCCTGATAGAACACGAGATGCCCTCAGTTGGTGGGTGTGATTGGAAGCTGAATGGGGGATGGAAGCCAGTGACAGAGCCATGTCTGAGGTGAGCCATCTGTTGTTGGGGCTTGAGATGGGGATCAGGAATTGTGAGTCTGCTTCCCCAGTTTCCAGCTTCCAGAGTGCATGAGCGTTATGCTTTCCACTCCAAGGGGATATTGGGGCCATGGGGCAATGGCCATGACATAGTAGCCTCTACAGCTCTGCCCTGTCTCCTCCCAGCCCTGTAGTCTGTACCCCAAAGTTGGCAGCATCCTGTGTACCTCAGGAACTGACACGTCTTATTTGTGTCATGCACACAGGTTGCACAATACATGTATCAAACTCTGTCTCCCAGGATACCACTCAGAACACAGCACTTCCTTCCAGTCCCAGCAGCAGAGGACACCTCCCTACAGAGCTAGCTGCACTGGGGTGGGCTGGGGCTGGAACAGTGATGATCATATAGATAAAGACGCAGACTCCAGGAAATGGAACCGGCAGAGGTGGGCAGTGGGCAATACCCGATGTCACTGACAGCTCCAGCTCTTGGGGAATTCCTGAGTTCTTGCATCATTCGGGTCCTTTTCAGCTGCAGGTTGCCCTCTGTCCTGGTGGGTCACTCCTCCAGGAGAGGACTGGAAAGTGCCGCGGTGCCGTCTCATGTCTGAGGTCGGGCATCCTCCCCCTTGTTGGCCTCACCCAGACGGGCTTCAGTCATTTTGGACAAGACGACAAGCAGAGTGACCGTGGGTCAGTTCTTACATTGTCAGAGTGAATGTATTCAGGCCTGCCCTCTTCTGTGTTCGTGCTCTCGCTCAGAGCAGACCTGAGCCGTGACCGGACTGTCCCCTCCGTTTTCCCCAAGCCCCATCTCATCCTTGGCACTGACTGACTCCTTAACGATGTTCTTGAGAAACTGCCATTCCCTGCCATCATGTCTATGGGTCTTTCTGAGATCTGAGAACATGAACCATATCCTGTGGCCACATCTGTCTCATGGATACCTCTCTCCCTTTCTTTCGGTTTCAAGGATTATTTGGGATTGGGCCATCCGAGTTTTAATTTTGAAACCTCTGGTCTTCTCATAACGTCATTTCCTTGGGCCTGCCACCTCCTCTTGGACTCAGGTCCTCAGAGAGGGGACAGGTAGACCCAGGGATGCACCTGTCATCCCCCCGTTGGGAACAAAGAGGGCCCAACTACATGAGCAGGGGGCTGGGTCTGCTGAAGTGTATGGCCTCCAGTGGCATCTCCCTGTCGGCTGAGTCAGGGCCTGTGAGATCTTGTCCTTCCTTTGGACCCAGCAGCAAAAGCCCCGGGTGGGTGAGAACGGTGCCAGCCTCCTGCTCTGTCCTCTCTCATGTACTGGTGTAGGAACCGGCCACAAACACAGGCTCTGGTACCACTTATACCAAAGATCTGGAGACATTATCCATAAGTGGCCATTGGAAAGAGGTGGCCACAGAGGACACACTTTTTGGAATGGATTTTCACATGAGTGGTATTTGGTGTGACAGTTCCAGAACGGATCTGTACAAGTTAACTGATGAAGTATGTGAGCAGAAAGTTTGATGTTAGGAACAGGCATGATGTTAAAACTAGAAAAGGGTCAGCTAGTAAGTGTGTTATGCTCCACAGGCCACATGGTCTCTGCTGCGACGGCTCCTCTGCCCTCGTGAGAATGCAGCACCCAGACCTGTGGGCGACAGCTGGAGCTGGATTTGTCCTGCAGGGTGTGTGTTGGACGCAGCCAGCACTTTCCTTGGATACATTTAGAAACAATACTTAAATAAGCCACCTTTTACTGAGCACCTACTAAGTGCCAGGCACTTTCTCACAGTCTTATTCATTTTTCACAATAAACTCTAAGTGAGGCAGCATTGACCCATGTCACTTACAGGGAAAGTAAGGCCCACAGAAGAGTGACTTTCTAAGACCACACGCATGACCAGTGGCTGCTGGGACCATGATGCAAGCATGCGTCAGTGGAAGCCACACCAGATCCTTTCTTGTCACTTTTAATTGTTAGGAGTTAAGTTGCTGTCCACAGTGCCCTTTCACACCAACCTGATGACATCCTCCATGGCATCATGCTGGCAGATACATGAGCCTCAACCACTCTGCCCACCATGGTCCTTGCGGGACTGGGGTAGCAATGTTCCCTGTCCCCCCACCTGGCTGTGTCTCGTGTGAGCTCTCTCCTTTGTCCTTCTCAGGGGCAGCTCTGGGGCTTTCTAAACCTGCTTTCAGTTCTCTCTTCCCTTTTCTGGGTCTCTTCCTTATTCCTCTGCACTTCCTCACTGGCTGTGGCAGCCCCTGCTGCTTGATGGTCTTATCTTTCCCTTTTCCCTTAAGACTTTGTTACAGCTAGAAAACCCCTTCAGATTCTACCCCTGCATCATATGGTTTTTTGTTAGGACACTGAGAAACACTTCTCTCCTAGAGTCTGTGACAAGACGCTTCTGTCTTCACCTGCCCATCGTGTCTATGTTCTACTTGCTGGCTGTTACATAATCAAAGGTAACTTGGCCACTTCCTCCCAGGACCCGTTAATCTCTCTCCTTCAGTCATTTCCTCCTTCTTGGCCAGAACTGGGTCTCCTGTCTTCTGGGAGAGGAAGTTTGCACAAGGCCACTCAGGGTTTGCTGGGTGTGTTGGTCAAGCCTGGGCCCCAAACTCTCAGTAGTTGTCCCTGAACTACTGAGCAATGTGGAATGAGGAAATGTAATTGTGTAAGGGTGTCACAACAGTTCTGCCCAAGCTTCAGTGCATGGACAGTATTCCAGAAGCCCAGCCTCAGGCTCGGGTTCCATTCCCTGCCTGCAAGGAGGGCTGGAAAGTCTCCCAGCACCTAACAAGGAATCTGTGAGGCGGCCACACGGGACCAGTTTTTCAAACCAGCTTTTCAGCAAGAGTGAGGTTTGACACAACAGCTCTAGAACCGATCTGTCAAAGCTAACTGCTGGTTTGCAGAGCAGAAAGTGACATGTTAGGACTGGTAGTGATTTAAAATCTCTCCTTAAGCATCTTGTTAATATAGCTGCTCATTTTCAATGTTTCCAATAATATGAAGCATTTAAAGTAAAGAGGGAGCCCTGTACTCCCGCTGCCCCACTGCCTGTCCCTCGATAAGCCACTGGACCAGGAAGTGCTCTAGTCACTGCCACTCAAGGACTCACCTGCCCACCACCCACCACCAGTCCTCTCAACTG
Organism: Hipposideros armiger; assembly: GCF_001890085.2. Classification (NCBI taxonomy): domain Eukaryota; kingdom Metazoa; phylum Chordata; class Mammalia; order Chiroptera; family Hipposideridae; genus Hipposideros; species Hipposideros armiger. The sequence continues at coordinate 1,456,625 of NW_017731732.1, forward strand.
GCCCCTTCGAGCATTGCCCCCAACACTTCGTTGCAGTCTAAGCCCCCTCCCTGTCACCTGGGTCACCCATTTTGTCTCCTAATTGGTTCACTTGCTGCCATGGAAACTCCATTCATCCACTCCCCTCATGTCAGCCACAGAGCTCTGTCCACAGAGCCAATCTGGTGATGTGTGGCCTTGCTCTGATCCCATCATTGGCTCCAACCTGAGCACCCGAGCATGAAAGGTGAGGCCGCCTAGGAGTCCTGTGCCCCTGCTCCTCAGCACATACCCCAGACAGTAGCCCCTGCTGGACAAGAGCTGTGTCCACTTGCCTGTCTGGGGAGCTCTGGGCTGTTGGTGGTGATGGATCAGGAAGGGATGGGAGCTGACACTCTAGGAAGAACAAGTGCTCTTTCTGCCCGTGTGTCTCCACCTGGGCAGAAATGTCTGGAGAGACACCCCCATTTCTCCCAAAGGGTGGTTTTGAAGTGCTTCTTGAGGGTTTTCCAAATTCCTCAGAAAAGGCAGGAGTTCCAGACAGATTAAAGTCAGAGGTGATGCACATCAGGATAAGGGGCTTTCAGAATGACTGCCATTCATTCATTCATTCATTCTTCACACCAGGCACCGTTGGAGGGTGTATGTGGTGCAGGCTGGAGCCCAGTTGCCCTGGTGCTGCAGTGGGGATAGGGGCCTTGTCCCGTGTGTATCACTGCCCCTTTGTCTCATTGCTTCCCTGAGGCTTGTGTTCACATGGAGACCCCCAGGGGCTCACCTCATTTTCCAGCAGACTGACTCCACAGGGAGGGGACATGGGAGCTCTATGTCCTCTCCTGGACCTTTCCTTATGCCTCTTGTCACTTGGCTGGTCCTCTTGGCTTGTATCCTTTATAATAAGATAATAATAACAGCACTTTCCTGAGTTCTATGGGTCTTTCTAATGAATTACCAAACCTGAGGGGGTCATGGAAATGTCTGAATTTAAAGCCCATCAGTTGAAGGTGTGGGCTGCCTGGGAACCCCTGAATTGTGACTGGCACTGGGAGAAGGACAGTTTTGTTGGGGCCGTGCCCTTTCACTTGTGGGGTCTGCACCAACTCTGGGTGGTTGCTACTACAGGTGAATTGAAGTTCCTCTAGTGGGGCTGAAATAGAATACTATCTTCTCAAGGACTTTGCTGTCTCGATCTCGTTCTCTCTCTGTAGCTCTCTCTCTGTCTCTGTGTCTATCTCTGGGTGACATGATCAGATGTGCATTTTAGCGAGTTCCTTTTTGCATGCAGCAAAAAGCTGGAGTTGGGCTCAGCTCGAAGAAGGGAGACAGAGAGTTTAGACGGGAGTGACAAGGATGAGGCCTGCCATGAGGCAGCAGAGCGGGGAGGGGACAAGCTTAGAGGCATTTCCAGAGTGAAGCAGAATAGGTTTAGTGGCCACTGAACATAAGTGCCACACTGAACATAAGGTAACTCTGCACTAGGCAAGTCTCATGTGGAAGCAGTAACCCTACAAGTCCCAAGGTAGCTGTTGCACACTGCCACTGTCCCCTGGCCTCCTTAGGTCCACAAACCAGTTTTTCAGGGCAACTTTGGGAGGCTGGATAGAGACTGGTTGTAGAGAGCAGTCTAGAAAGTACAAAGGTAAATAAGTGGGTGTGTAGGACACAGTCCTCAGTTGGGTTCTGAAACTACCTGCCACCCAGGCTTCCTGCTCCTTATCCCCAGCCGGCGCTTGTGGCCATGACATCAGCTGTCTCCCCCTGGGGCAGTGGTTGCCTGGGAAGTGTCCTGGCTCCAGTCTGACTCAGGAGCAGGCTCGCCTGTGGAGAAGCGATTGCTTTGCAAGACAGTGTCTGTGTTCAGAACCTTGAATCGGAAACTCCTTAACGAGTTTGCCAGGAAGGTTTTCTTCTGGAGCATGGCCTTTCATCATGAGACAGGCATGTCCTAGAGGTTTTAACAAACACACCCTGGGTTCACTCCAGAACAGGGGCTCAGAAAGACCTTCCCGCAGACAGAGACCCAGTGGCAGTGTGTCCACATGCAGTCCAAGGGATTGCAAAGAAATGGGAACCCCCCAAAAGCGTCATAAGAGAAATTAGGCTTTGCTTGCATTTCAGCTTCACATCGGCTCGGTATCCTGGACACTATTGTAAAGCTGACAACACACATTCGATGTGCCAGCCTGTGGGCATGGAAAGGTGGGTCATACGAAATGTACCATAATTCGTATTTTTTGTGTAAGATGCAGGAGGTGTACGTTGTAGCATTCTAGAATGGTCAGAGCACCATTCCTGAGGAGGGGCTGACTTAGTGCCCCGAGAGAGGTGAGTCCATGAGCACCATCTGTGCTCTAGTGACAGCTAGGGAGGAGAAAGCCCAAACACAGTTTTTCCATCCCTGGAAGTTAGCAGTAACAAGATATAAGCATTTATTTCACACTTGAAATCAAGACCCATGGCATGAAGTATCCCCACTGAAATTTGGCAGTGTTTGCCACAACGCCTCTGGTGTTCCCTGGACAGATCACTTAGGTTTCATCTCCTCATCCTCCTCCTAAGTTGTTTTTCCCACCAAATTCAAACAATGCAGAATTTGTAGAAGAAAAGGTCCACGTCCCCTCTCACACCCTTCACTCCCAAATGCACACGGTGGCCCTGCTAGTGGTTGGTTGGTGTCCTTCTAGGTTGAAGCCTTTCCTTTGTGCTCAGGAATATATAACACTGGTTTTTTTCCCTAAATGAGGTTACACTTAGCCATATTATATTCTTTTAAAAATCAACTTTATTGAGGTATAATTTATACAGAATAAAACATCCATTTTTAAATGTACAGCTTGATGAGTTTTGACAAATGAAAACTTGTGACACTGATACCCTGGCCAAGTCACAGACTATTTCCATCACGCTTAACCTTCCCTTACACCGCTTTGCAGCCAGCCTGCCATCACCTGCAGGCACCGGGGGTCCACCGTCTGCCACTGCAGCCTCATCAGTCCCTCACAGTTCCCTGTAAATGGAGCCGCACTCTGTCTCCACCCTCCTCTCGCACAGCATCCTGGAGATCTGCCTGTGTCCCTGCGTGTCCTTCCCATTGCTGAGCAGGCCTCTGTTTCGTGGGGGGGAGGGGGGGGCACTACTCGGGCAGCGTCTAACTGCCACCAGACAGGCGCATTGTTTCAGTCTCTGACAGCAATTCGTGGAGCCCCCATGAGCGTGCATGGCCAAGACTCCTTGTGGACTTGAGTTTTGTGGCTCTTGGCTGAGGAACTGTGACCAGAACTGCTGGGTCATATGGTGGATTTATGTGTAACTAAGAAGACGCCATGAGTTCTTCATGATGGTGACACTGTCCTGTACTCTGTCCAGCAATGTCTGGGAGGCCCCGTTGCTCCATGTCGTTGCCCCCGCTTTTGCTTTACTCAGGGTGAGGCTCCTGAGTCTATCTGCTCAGGCATCTCATGGTGGCCCTACCTCCTCCCTGGTGACCGGCCTGTTCCATGTGCTTATTGGCCACTCACATGTCTTCTTTTGTAAACTTTCTGTTCAGATATTTTGCCAATTTAAAAAATTCGGTGATTTGTCTTATTGTGTTGGAAGATGTGAGCTAATAGAAAAGTCTGCGTTGGTCTCTGCCCTCGGCTCCTGGCACAGGGCTCCTGAAACCCTTGTAATTTCCTGGGTGA
>NW_017731732.1:1463306-1469598 GCF_001890085.2 Hipposideros armiger
CTGGTTCGGATCCCACATGAGGGCCAGTGACACTGCCCTCTACAGCTAAGATGCTGAACAACAGCTTGACCTGGAGCTGGGCTGCTGTGAGTTGCCAGCGATGGCATAGGCTGCAGCCCCTGCTGCAGTGGGCTGCCATGAACTGCCGTGTGTGGCTGGCAGCCAGCATGAGCGGCCAGCAGCTGCTGTGAGCAGCTGTCCAGAGGCCAGTGACTGATCTACCTCGCCAGGGAGGAGCGCAATGATGGTGCCGGCTTGGGCCGGTGGAGAACATCCTCTGCAGCTAGGCTGAAGAGCAAAACAACAGCAACTTGTCTGTTCCCCTTCCCCCGATTTCCCAATACAATATTTAAAAAAAAATTAAAATGATACAGGCTTTAAAAACATCTTTTTTTATTTTGAAACAATTACAGTCTTGTAGGAAAGTGCAAAGGTCTGTACGGGGAGGTCCTGAGCGCCCTTCTCCAGCCCCTCCTGGTGGTGACACCTTGTGTTGTCACAGAACATCAAATCAGGGCCTGGATGCCGGTACAACCCACAGAGCACACTTATTTCAGCAGTTACACAGGCACTCACTCATGTGTGTGTGCGTGTGTGTGTGTGTGTGTGCATGTATGTATGTGTGTGACTCTCCACAGTTTTACCACATGTGTAGCTTCATGTAACCACCTTGATCGAAGTACTGAACTGTACCATCCCCACACAGCTACTTCATGCTTCACCTTATGAATACCCAACCGTACCCTCATCCCTAACCACTGGCAACCACTAATCTGTCTTCCATCTCTGCAACTATGTTATTTAATGAATATTACAGAAATGGGATTGTGAAGTAGCTATCTTTTTGAAATTAGCTTTTCTTCGCTCAGTATAATTTCCTTGAGGTTCATCCAAGTTGTTGGCAGTATCAAAAGTCCATTCTTTTTCTTGGCCAAGCAGCATCCCATGGTGTGGGTGTGCCACAGTATAACCATTCCCACTGACCACTATGGGGCCACTATGAATAAAGAGACCACAAAACACTCATGTATAGGTTTTTGTGTGAACTTAAATCTTCATTTCTCTGAAATATATGCCCAAGAGTGCAATTGCTGGGTCACATAGTAGATTATTTTTTTAGTTTTTGAAAGGAGCTGCCAAACTATTTTCCAGAGCCATTTTATGTGCCATTTTATATTTCCATCATAATGTCTGAGTGACCCAGTTTCTCCACATCTTCACTAGCATTTGGTGTTATCACTGTTTTTTCATTTTAGCCATTATGATAGTTGTAGTGATATCTCATCATGGTCTTAAATTGTGTTTTTCTAATGGCTAAGGATGTTGAACATTTTTTCATGTATTTATTTGTCATTAGCATATCATCTTTTTTGAAATGTCTGTGCATGTGTTTTGCCCATTTTTAAATTGCATTGGCTGTTTTTTAAATGTTCAGTTTGACAACTCTTTATATTCTAAATACAAGGGTTTTTTTGGTCATATATGTGATTTGCAGATAATTTTCTTTCAGTCTGTAATTTGTTTTGTCATTCTTTTTTTTTTTTTTAATTTTTTTTTTTATTATTATTATTTTTTTAAAGATTTTTATTGGGTAATTGGGGGGATGGGAACAGTGATGGGGAATTGGGGGAAGGGGAACAGACAAGTTGCTGTCGTTTTGTTCTTCAATCTAGTTGTGGAGGACGNCCACACCAGGAGGGTGATGCACCCCAGCTCCATGGGGACTGAAGCTCCCGTGTGTGCTCAGGACCCTCCAGACTTCGCCCTGTGTGTCTCTCCATCTGGCTGATCACTGTGGCCTTCATCCTGTCCTTTAATAAGTGTGTTTTCCTGAGTTCTGTGAGCCGCTCCAGCGAATTAATCAAACGTGAGGAGAGGGTCGTGGGGACCTCTGATCTGTAGCTGTTCAGCCGAAGCACAGGTGATAACCTGAGGTTGCGAGTGGTGTCTGAAGTGGGGGCAGGAGACAGTCTTGTGGGGTCAAGCCCTTAGTCTGCGAGATCTGACGCTGTCCCCAGGAAGAGTCAGAATTGAGTTAAATTGTAGGACACCTGGCTGGTGTCACAGAGAATTGCTTGGTGGATGTGTGGGGAACCCCCCCCCCGCATTTGTAATTGGGACCTAGAATCATTATGTAAGGGCTCCATATTTACTTTTTATTCTTTATTTTGTGTGCAAGTCCTCTGTCAATTGTAATATCTGTCTTGCCACCTCATAGCGCTGGTCAGGGAAGATAATGAGCTGGGAGATGCCATTCATTAAGTTCCTTCCTGTTGTAGTCACAGAAGCTATCCCCTCCTCCTGCCTCTCGAAGACCAGCCCCCTCTGTGTCAGCTGCCATCAGTTAACTGAAGCTTCTGTTTGTCATTTCTTGCCACATTATTCAAATCTGTGTCACGCAATCAACCACAACATGTGTTTTCGATGGTGACACTAGCCTGGGAAACTGAGGGTGGTATGAAGTGTTTTTCCCTGATTTTGCAACAATTGTTATTTTGCAGGTGTTATTACTACCTCTTCTGTGAACAGGGATTCATGGAAGCAAAGCATGTGGTCAAGTGCCTGGAGAGCCCCTCTTCTCCCCTGAACTTGACCTCTCATAAATATAACGTTTGTTTGTTTCCTTGTCTTCAAAGCAATTTAAGGCTCACTGGGAAAATTTGGGAATGAAGCACCCAGGAATAATTTCCATTACTTCAGACCCTCATTGTCTTCTCGCATAAAGTACAGTTTCTGGGCCTTTGGAAAGCCTCTTTTCTACCCCGATTTGCCTGTTTGTGAGTGCTGGTCTTTAAGTGTTTGTATTTGGTCTGTGAACCCTCAGAGACCGCAGAGCAAGGGTCTCCAAAGCTTTGGCGACATATCAGCCGACCCAGAGCTGTCCTTCGAGAATCCCTGAGATTTTCACACACCTGAGAAGGATGGGGCGACCCAGCAGGCCTGAGTGTGTCCGCCTGGGGGCCACACCTGCTCTTCTGTTAACTTCTTTATGTGGTTCTTAGTTTGTGCTTTAATAATCTAATCAAAAGACTAGAATCTAGTGAATGAAAGATGCTGGCTAATTACTCCTCATAAGTACATAAGCCCCCCCATAAGTGCCATGGAAATGTGGATTGGCATTTTTCATGGTTACACTGTGTCACACTACCATGAAAGAGAGTATTCTAGGAAGGAAAACTTGGAGCCTTGCTCTCCTGCCGGGAGGATTGTGGCATCCGTGCCAGCTCCTCACCTTCAGCCTGACCCCACGCTGAGGCTGGTCCCAGGACAGGAAGTGCCCTCCCTTGCCTCTGGTCTGGCCTTTGCCACCTTGTCCCCTGGAAGTGCCCTCCTGTCCACGCCCCTGCCTGTGAGCACCTTGAGGGCATGGCATGGTGCCGACATCCCGTGTGGCTGCAGCCCCCAGCTTAGCACCTGGCATGCGCTAGACCAAGATGAGGTGATGAATGGACTGTGAGCACCCATGGGAGATCTGGGTGGCCCAGTGCCATCCGTGACCACAGCACTGTCCCCTCCAGCAGGTCTTTGCCCAGGTGCCACACACCCAGAGGCCACAGAGCCTCAGCACAGACTGGGGGACTGTCTCCAGCAGCTTTCTGGGCTGCTGATGTCATGGGCTCTAGGGTTGTTTTTTTTTTTTGTCCTGATCCTCCCTCACCCAGGGAAGCCCAGGCCAGAGCCCCAGGCCGTTCGCACAGCCTGGGTCTTGCTGGGTTCCCACCAGTCAGAGCCTGGGTCCTGGTCCTGATTGTTTTCCCCACTCTGAGCTGACTTCTGGAATTAGTGACCAGGTTATCAGTAAATGACACTGGTCCTGGTTATTAAAGGGACACAATGCAGACACTTGGAAAGCATGGAAAAATGAAGAAAATCATCATTGTTCCCACCTTTCAAAAGCAACCACTGCTAGCTTACTTCGAACCTGTTGTCTTACAGCTGTCCCCCTTTATCACAGTTTCACTTTCCATGGTTTCAGTTGCCCACGGTCAATTGCGGTTCGAAAATATTAAATGGAAAATTCCTGAAATAACTCATAATTTCAAATTGCGTGCTTTTCTGAGTAGCATGATGAAATCTCTCACTGTGCTGCTCCGTCTCACCCAGGACGTGACTCACCCCTTTGTCCATCATCCCCATTTAGTCACTCAGTAGCCGTTTAGGTGACCAGATCAACTGTTGCAGTATCGCAGTGCATGTGTTCAATTCACCCTTATTGTACTTAATAATGGCCCCAAAGTCATCCACATAACTTTTTTTTTTCAGTTATAGTTGCCATTCAATATTACATTAGTTTCAGGTGAACAGCATAGTGGTTCAATGTTTATATACCTTATGAAGTGATCCCCCTGATCAGTCTCATACCCACCTGGCACCATACATAGCTGTTACCTATTATTGATTGTATCCTAAAGTCATTCACATAACTTGTATTATAGTATTTTATTATAATTGTATTATTTGTCATTGTTAATCTCCCACTATGCCTAATTTATAAATTAAACTTGATCACAGAAATGCATGTGCAGGAAAACGCAGCATGTACAGGACTAAGTGCTGTCCTCAGTCTCTAGCATCCACTGGGGGTCTGGGGCAGGACCCCTGCGGGTAAGGGGCGGGGGACCGTTGTGCTCTTTGCTCCTAGCCATTTTAACAGGAATATCCAGACCATGGTCATGTCTTCGTGTTTAACATTCCTTAGATGAAAATAATCTTTGTTTAGTTGCAGGAACATGGACAAACATATTTACACAGCCAGGAGCACACAGGGTGCCTCCAGTAACTCATCCCTTGAGAGATGTTACTAGGCATCTGCTGTGTGCAGTGACAAGATGGACCAGTGTCACTTCCCATAGAGCTTATGTTCTCATAGGAGAGAAAGGCAAGGGGCCAGCTCAGTTATGAACATCAAATCATGAAAATATTTGGATAGGGAAACACTAGGGCGGCAGGTCTGTAACCTGAGAGAGGATGGTCCAGGAAAGTGTCTGAGGGGTGCCCATGAGAAGGAGCCAGGCCCAAGATGGTCTCCGCCATGTGGGAGAGACATGCATTACAGTGCGTGAGCCATGGGCAGCTGGGCCTTATAAGAGGTGGTGAGGAATTTGGATGTTGTCTTAAGGGAGACAGGAAGCCACTGGAGGGTTTTCAGTGGGGCGTGACAGGATGTAATTATAGTGTAGGAGGACCATCCTATTAGAGGCATGCCCAGATGAAGGGAGACACCCTGGGGCGGGGCGGGGAAGGGAGGGGGTGCGGGGGCAGGGCTCAGGGCATGCACAGACTTGGAATACATCTCAGAGGTGGAGTCACCAGGTGGAGTCACCAGGAGGTGGAGTCAACAGGACGCATTCATAGGCCGTGGAGAGATGGCAGGTCAGGGGTGCCAACACGGAGGGATTGGGGAGGAGGCAGGCTTGGGCAATGGTGCATCGAGAGCTTGGTTTTGGCCATTTGCAGTTTGGGGCCAGGTGTCAGTGTCATGTTGGTAGTTAGATAACCCAGTGTGGATTCCGTGCGAGTGATGAGGGCTGAAGTTGTAAAAATGGAAGTCGCTGGGTAACAGATGGAACTGGATGCAAGGCCCTGAGGACATTGGCACCTGGGCACAAGTTTTGGGCAGTGAGCACCACCGAGTTCCACCAGCCGGTGGGGACTAACGGGCAGGGTGGAGTTTAACTGCAGCTGAGTCCCCCTCCCGCATGTGGGTGTGGGAGCTCCCACGTCTTCCCCCTTCCTTTGCTCACATGTTTTCCAAGAGCCCCCGTTTTCTTCACACTTCACCAGCAGTCACACCAACTGACTGCAGGGCCCAGAGCGTGTGTTGAGTGGGCCTCATTTGTGTTTTGTCCCCATGATTGCTGAGTCCTGCTGCTGCCTCTGTCTTGTATGAATAACTGAATAAAAAGCCCATATTGATGTCACATGGCACCTTCCCGGGTCCATTCAGTACAACTTCATCTCAAGAATCGCAAGAGTTCTTAACAATAATTCAATCTTCATTTGGAAGATGGGAAAGTGAGGGCCAGAGAAGAGAAGTGACTTGGCCAGGGTGACAAAACGAATCAGGAGGAGCTGAGAGTTCTGGGAGGCCAGGGGCCATTAGTGTGTATATTGATTGTTACATAGAGATGTGAGTTCCAACTGTAAAAGGGGCCTTTTAAAATTAAAATGATATAGGGCCGGCCGAGTGGCGCGTTGGTTGAGAACTGGCTTGGGACGCCAGAGGGCCCTGGTTCGGATCCCACATGAGGGCCAGTGACACTGCCCTCTACAGCTAAGATGCTGAACAACA
>NW_017731732.1:1471428-1518325 GCF_001890085.2 Hipposideros armiger
CTCCAGGTTGAGCTGTTGTTCAGCATCTTAGCTGTAGAGGACAGTGTCACTGGCCCTCATATGTGGGATCCGAACCGGGGCCCTCTGGCATCCCAAGCAAGTTCTTAACCATCGCGCCACTCGGCCGGCCCTGTTTTGTCATTCTTTTGACAAGATCTTTTGCAGACCAAATATTTTCATTTTCATGAGGTCCAAATCATCAGTTTTTTCTTTTATGGATCACACGTTTGGTGTCAAGTCTGAGAGCTCTTTGCATAGTCTTAGGCACCAAAATTTCTCCAGTTTTTTCTAGATGGTTTATAGTTTTATGTTTTATACTTAAACCCATGATCCATTTTGAGTTAACTCTTGTATATGGTTTGAGGTTTAGGTAGAGGTTAATTTTTTGCCTATGGATGTCTCATTGTCCAGCACCATTTATTGGAAAGTGCATCATTCTTCCATTGAATTGCTTTTGCTCTTTTGTCAAAAATCAATTGGGAACATTTGTGTGAGTCTGTTTCTGTTTCTGAGTTGTCACTTCTCTTCATTGATCTATATGTCTATCCCTCTGTCAATACCATGTTGTCCTGATTACTGTAGCTACATAGTAAGCCTTGGCATTGAGAAGAGTGTTCTCTCCCATTTTTGCCATTAATTTTGATTTTAAAATTCTTTGGACTACTTTTTTTGGGGTGTGGGGCTGGGGAGAGGGATTCCTTCTTATGTTCATAAGCTAGAAATTTTTTTCTCTTTCTTATTATTTCCCTCTAGACTAGAAAATCAGATTTCAATAAAAAGCCTTTAGAATTGTGTATTACTTCTAAAATAAAAGCCAATTAGCCAAGCATGCTGTCTTGATTCAGAGGAAGTTGAGTGGAATCTGTGCCACTCTCTTGGCTGCTGGGAGGCCTTCTCCACACCCACCAGGTTCCAGGGGACCTCTTGGGTAGTAGAGGTGGCAGCAAGGCTGACGTCTGTAGAAGCAGAGGGAGTCCAGCATTACTAATAGGGCTTAAAGAAGAAGAGAAGCCTTCAGGACCCATGGACTTTCTAAACAAAAACAGCGTAAAAAAAATAAAAACGACAGCGTGCACTCCAACAAATATCCAGCACCAAATTCAGCACGTGCTGGGCATGGCAGGTATGTCATGGAGAGAAGAGGGCTGGGCTAAGAAAGGGAAACTGAGCCCCACCTGATGGGGGCACTTTGACTGTGATCCAGCCCGCTGTGGAAACACAGCCCCAGTATTGCCAGGCTTTCATTTAAAAAGAGCCAGAAAGCTAGATTTTTACAGGAAATATTTTTATGGGAAGCAATTAGTATTAAAGACAATGCTGTGTGGGGTGATAGAATGAACTTGCTTGTGGCACTAACCTTTCCCAGGGCAGCCAATTTGCAACCTCTGATACTCAACCGGGTCAGCCTAGCGTGCCTGTCATTGCCTGTCATGAAGCTGATGTGATTGGTTGAGCAATTATGTGTTTAGTGTCTAGTGAGTTTACAGAGAGCCTGAGGGTGTGTGAAAGCAGTTTATTTGCCCATATAGGTCTTGCAGTCTTATTTACACTATTCACTGACTTTGCAAATCTTCCATGTTTTGTTATAAATGGCCAGAGCTGAAGCAAGCCTGCCTGTTTCTCATGATCAGCCAGTCAGCCTATGTGGAATTTGATTGTCTTGTGTTAACTGAGAGTCAATGGGTGTGATTCCTCTTGTAGGTGTGGTGGAGATGCCAGGGAGGGAGGCTGACAAGCTGAGTGTGAAGTGTCTGGGGAAAAGGGGTACAGAGGGCAATACCTAGGTGTGGAAAACTTAGTCTAAGGAAGCATCAGGAGTTCCACAAAGTCAAAACTATTTCATAACAATACAATACATTATTTGCCTTTTTTCCTTTTTATTTTTTATTTTTATAAGTGTTCAGTGGAGTTTTCCAGATCTACATGACATGTGATGATGACATTGCTCTGATGGTTAATGAAAGATGTTTATGTATGTTTTTGTATTTAAAAGTTTGTTTTCAACAAACTTCTTTGGGGTCCTTGATAATTTTATACATATAAATAGGTCCTGAAATCAAAGAGTTTGAAGACTGCTGGTCTAAGGAAGTGGCTGTCAATTCTGGCTATACATTAGAGTCATCTGGGGAGCTTTGAAATAACACTGACTCCTGAAGCCCACCCCAAACCAGATGAGCCAGAATACTTGTGGATGGGAAGTCATCAATGTTACCATCATAACCACCATCACCATCATCATCACCATCATCTTCATCATCACTATTCATCATCATCATCACCACTATTTTCATCACCATATTTATCTTCATTATCATCTTCATCACCATCATCATCACAATCACCATCATCACCACAATCACCATCATCACCACTGCCACCATCATCACCATCACCATCATCACCAACACTACCATCACCACCATCATTACTATCACCATCATCACCACCATCACTGTCGCCATCATCACCATCTCCACCATCACCACCATCACCATCACTATATCACCACCATCACCATCATCATCATCACCACCCCTATTATCACCATTATCACCATCGCCATCATCACCACCACCACCATCACCACCACCACCATCACCACCACCACTATCACTATCATCACCGTCATCACAACCATCACCATCACAACCATCACCATCAACAAATTTTGAAATACTGAGAAGAGCTCATGACTCCCCCATGTCATAGCTTTTACCTTGGTGCATTCAGGCCCAGCACAGCTCATGGGTGGATAAGAGCAGGAATAAGATAAACCTAATATGTTCTTTGCTGTTTTTCTCATGTAAGAATGGTGTGGAGACGGGGGTGGGATGGCCATTGTATGGAAAGCAGACAGGCTCAGGGATGTTCTGGGCTGTGAAAGGATCAGCAGTCAGCTTGAAATGTCAAATTTCCAGGAATGGAGTTCAGAGTGGCAGAATGCCTTATGTACGCCCAAAGCTTTATCTTGAAATAGACTTTCATGAGCAATTTATTTCATTTCTTGCCAGGAAACCGGCTTTCTGGATGCCTGAGAATGGGGTTGAGGAGGAAGGAAGGAGGCTGTCATGAGCACTCTGTGCCTCTGGGCAGTGGCCTTTTTCTTCTCCTGTGGAAGGAGGGTGTGAAGGCTCAAGGCTCACAGATGCAGTGTCTGGGTCATGGTGACCTGCCAGGTCCCCATGAGGTCTTCATTGCTCTGCCTTTACTCTGCTATTGCTTATTCTAACATTAACAACAGAAATGATCGTGACCCTCAGAGCTACCCCTCCCCTCTTGGGTTAGTTAAACCCCATGTCCTCTTTAAGTCTCAGTACAGAAGTCATATCCCCAGAAAGGTGCTCCCTGACCCCAGACTCACAGCCCTGGTCCAAGCCCTGGAGGCTGGCCCCTCTCTGACACAGCTGTTGTCCTAGGAGCTGTTTGAACTTGCTTGGTGGAACCTTGGTGGATGTCTGTGTCTCCCACCAGAGTGCAGTTCCCACAAAGCTATGGATGGTGTCTTCTTTTGCTCACCATTTCTGTTTCCAGCACCCAGCACAGTGCCTTGTGCAAATGAGTCCCTACAAATAGAGTGAATGAACACATTAGCAGTCCTGAGCTGGACCTCCCTGGGGCCATGCTTGTCCACGTCCTAGCCATGCCACTTTCTGGTCTCAGTTGCAGTGGGATGCTGAGGTCTGTGTCTGAGGCTGCATGAGGCACCATTAGTGCCATAGCTGCGGGCCAAGCACCCCATGGCTCTCAGCTGTGTCATGCACATCACTGCATTTCCAAAAAAAAAAAAGACGTTAGGAAGAGGTGATGTTTCTGAAAGTATGACTGGAACCCCTGCTCAGAAACACTTGGGGAGCTTTGTAAAAACACACATTTCTGGGCTTCATCCCCAACCTACTGAGCTAGATAGAATCTCAGGGCATGAGGCTGAGGATTCTCATTCATAGTCATTCCTATTGTCTTTTTAAACAAAGAACTGGAAATACAGCCACAGGATCAGAACCCCAGGGGATAAAAAGACACACAGATTTTATAAAAACATCTGCTCATTGGGGCTTACACCTCACTTCCCAACGTGTGTGGGATGTTATGCAGGACAACTGCGGGGAATGTGTCAAGCCCTCACCTACAGACACTGGTGGGAAACAAGGCTGAAATGAGAGATGGGAAGTGGATGTGTTGGTTTACTAGCACTAATGATGGGATGGCAACCATCTCTCCACTGACATCCAAATCCTGAATGTCCTCTGCTTTCTCATTCTGTACTGTCTGGATTCTGTCCTGCTCACTACCCAGCTCTGTGGCCCCTTACAAGCTGCTGGTGTTCTGAAGCTCATGCTTGTCCTGTGCCCCTGCCACCTGCTGGGCCCTGTTGCTGTGTGTGTGGGACCCACCCACCTTTCTTGCCAGACACTCAGACACAGTGTCCCCTTCTCCCTTGGACACCATGCTCGAATGGCTCTGTGCAGCCCTTTGGGCATGGCTGGTTCTAGAGAGAGAGTGAAGCTTGCTGCTTGGACAAATCTTGTGTTGCAGGATGCAGGAGGCGAACTGCAGTTCTCTGCCCATTGGACTACAGAGATCACACTCAGCTAGGTTCTCATTATGCACCCTGCTGAGGCCAGGCTTGGGGACGAGCTGCCCAGGAGAGCATGTGACCTGCATAGCAGTGTCCTCCCCAGAACTGCTTTCCTGCCTTCTGGGCTGAGGGAGGAAAGTAGGGAAAGGCAAAGACAGTCCTCCCCCAGTGTTTCACCGGGTCCTTGGGGAATGCCTTTCAGTGCTGGCTTGAGTGTGGCTGAGGACAGTGGTCTGGGACACTGGAAACATCTATTGGGTTGTTGGAAAAGTCATGATGTATTTTTCTATGTTTTTCGTTGCAAAAATGTGTCATGACTTTTCCGACAACCCAATATTTCCTGAGTTAGCGCCTTCAGCTCCAGTGAGTATTGGGTTTGTCCCTCGTCCTTGTCACAGTTGAGATGGGCTCCTCCTGAGAGACCACAGACTTCCTTTCTCCACACAGAACAAGCCCAAATGTGAGACTAAACACTGCATTGTCCTTGGAGAATAAGTCAGTAAAAAGGTCATGCCCTGAGTGGGGACATGCCCTCACATCTATGGGGCTTCCATCTGGCCCATAGCCCCTTCTGCCCCGTCCCTCCCACGCTGGCCCAAGCCTCTGATCATTCTTTTACCTGAAGGTCTGGACCCTTCTCAGTTCTGGTCCTTTGAGAAGGGCTCCCCTCAGATCTGGGAATCTTTCCAATAGTTTCTGGCATTTCCCCGTGGCTTCTGAAGGCCCAGAGAAAGCACTTGCCGCCCTGCAAGAAGACAGAAGAGACAGCACCCCACTGGAGAGACAGAAGCTGCCCCACAACAGGCAGGGCAGATGGTCACCTGGCTTCTGTCATCTGTTTGCCGACCAGCTTTGAAAGGTCCCACTGCCCAGGACCAGAGATACTGGTATGTGATGTAAACACTGGATTTCATGGGTCTTTGCTTTCAGACAGCCAGGATCAGTATGACTAGAATGCAGCATGTCACCTCAAGTGTGCCTTCCCAGCCCCAGCTCCAGCAGACTCACGATTTCTGTCGTCCTGAGTGTTTAATGAGGGGCAAGTGACCTGTCTTCTCAGAGCCTGGGCTGTGGAATTAGGCAGACTAAGCTCTCTTACATCTTAGTTGTGGGACCTAGATCTAATTTCTAAATTCTCCCAACCTGTTTTCTCATCCATGAAATGAGGATTGAAACAGAGCCGACCAAATAGGGTTGTTCCAAGAATTTAAAGTCATTCGATGAACCATGAATAGCAAGGTGCCTGGACCATGGAGAAAATATCAATACATTGTTGTGATTGTAGTTCTTCTTCTTTCTGTCTGTCCTACACTCTCCCCTGGGGCACTGTGCTCCCAGCAATTCCTGGGTGGGACACATCCTGGCACTGGCTGTGCCAATGGAGGGACAGTGGAAGAGGGCTGACAGGTGCAGGCAGGAAGCACCCAGGAGCCCAGCACCATGAAGGCCGCTGGAACGAGGCTGTCACAAAGCCACAGGGCGTGTGACTGGCACTGGAGGAAAGTCTTGCAACCAACGGGCAGGACCAGCCACACCAGCAGCCAGGGGCTTTCCTAGGGCATGGTGCCTGGCAGCACACTTGGGCCAGCCTTGCCCAGAGGTGGGGCCCTGCTCAGGAACCCTCCCCATTGGGCCTAAGACGGAGCAGGCGGCCCGCCCCCTAGCTGGACAGAAGCCGTAGTCTGAGTGTGGGCCAATGCAGTCATGGGTGGTGGCTGCGATGTGTCAACTATGGGAATGCAGTAGCCACTGCATTGAGTGAGCTGCCATATAATCAATCATCTGTGGTCGGTAATCACACCTGGACATGAAACCAGAGGATACATTTTCCTGCCTCCCGTGCAAGAAACACACGCCTCTAGCTGGACCCCTCCTGACCTGGGCTTGGGGGACTCTGCCTGGAACACTGGCTCTTGGGCATCCCCCCTCATCCCTGGGCTCCTCAGCCCCTCAGTGCACAAGGCCTTCCCCTTGGGGCTGCAGCACATGTGCTAGTGTCCCTGCCACAACGCTGGAAGCTCCTGAGCGCAAGGCCCTGTCTGACTGGCACAGTCCTCCGTGGCTCCGGCCTAGTGCTGTGCATACACCAAGGATGGGAGGGCTGTTCCCTCCAAGCACACACACAACACATACAACCACAAAACACACAGCACACAATAATATTAATATGTAACCACAAATACAACACACAAACATACACATAAAAACACATACTCTGAGAAAACATACATGCGCACAAAGTATACACACACAGGTGTATATACACCCCATACACACAGAAAACAAATGTACCAAACACTCACATTTGGGAAAATACAGCCTCTTAAGAAGTCTGCACGGTGGTTGCCTCAGTAATGAGGGCTTAGATAAGTGAAAAAATTATCTAATGAGTTAGATTCCTTAAAAATCACTGTAAGATGCAAATTTTAAAAGAGTACATAAAATAAGATATGTATATGCCTCAACCCAGCAATCACATCCTAGGACTTTATCGCAGGGACGTAATCAATGAAACATGCAAAGGTTCATGTCCAAGCATGTTTAGCATAATGCTGTAGGTAATAGCGGGAAAACGAAAACCAAAATGTCCAACACTGGGGATTAGGTTGATAAGGTCTGAGCACGTGTGACTCACAGGTGAGCTGGCCCTTGTTCTCCTCCTCACCTCCCACAAATAGAAACACAAATGCTAAGGGTTGTCAAATATATTGAGGTTGTGGGGGGACATCGGTGAGTTTGCAATGACGACTCCACACCCACTACTCCACACCCTTGTCAGATGACTCCTCTTGGTTCCATCCCTGTCAGGAGCC
The DNA here is from genome assembly GCF_001890085.2 of Hipposideros armiger. Classification (NCBI taxonomy): domain Eukaryota; kingdom Metazoa; phylum Chordata; class Mammalia; order Chiroptera; family Hipposideridae; genus Hipposideros; species Hipposideros armiger. The sequence goes on from NW_017731732.1 coordinate 1,478,818, forward strand.
TTGGGTGGGGTCTCTGTCGCAGCCACCCCACAGGGCACCACCCTTGTCCTCTCTTGACCAGTGAGGACAGAAGTGCCTGCAGGTACCCAGCCCGCCTGCCTGGGAGGCAGGTTAGTGACCATTTGTCTTTATTTTTACATTATCTTTCCCTTCACCACCTCCCCCTCCCAAAGGGTTATGGAGAAGTTCTCCAAAGATCTCTCCTTGTTAGGAATTCAACAGACAATTTAGGGATTTTTATCCTAGCTGGCAAAGAGATAACACTTCCCCAGGTCTTCAGGCAAATAATGAAATACCTAGCAGCAACTAAACATGAAGTACAAACGTACTGATGAAGTATGATATTGAGCAGAAGCAGCAGGAGCACTGTTAGCGGGACAGGCATGTAGTGACACAGTGTGCCGACCGCACTCCTGCACACATGTGTGTGCAACACGCTTGCAGGATGAGCTGCCATGTGCTCAGAGAGGCCCGCGTGACAGTCCTGTGCTGCTGGGACTAGCTTTGAGACCAGGGCTGGATTGCCAAACCCCTAAACCTGCTGTGTCTTTTGCCTGGAAAGCAGTGAGGACAGTGCTTCCCAGCTGGGTGTCAGAGGACTGGGTAGCTAGAGACAGAAAGCCAGGGACTCAGCCCAGGCCTGGCAGGAGACAGCACGTGGCCAAGGACTGTGGCTGCTGCTGCTGGTGGCCCAGAGCTATGATCTTACTTGGTCATGTGGACTTTCCTCCAAATGACCAGCTGTTTTGGGCATTGTGAGACACAGCCGTACTTATGAGCAGATGAGAGCAAATGCACTGCAAGCTGCAAGGGAGCGCCAGTGGAAAGCCATCCCATGGGCCTGGTCAAGGAAGGTCCCTGGGGTGCTGTGCATGTCCCATTGAAGAAGCGAAAGGAGGTGTCAGTGGCGTCCCAGAGTGCACCAGGAGGGGAGATTACAGGTGGATATTTTTCTCTAGGATGTGGAGACTGCACCTGCCTGAACTCTGGGACTGGGGCAAAGAGCCCACATGAGGACAGGGACCCTGTGTCTCCTTGTCCTTCCCTCATGTCTCTTCTCCACACCTTTGCTGTCTGGGTGGACAGGCAGCCACACCGTCTGTCATGAGCACCTTGAAATGTGTTGCACGGATGAGGCACAACCTCTCCAACAGGAATTTGTGCCCATGGTATGGCAATGGCATGTCATTATTGGCTAAAGGAAGGCAGCTGTGGCATGTGCCTATGTACGCCCACACCAACTATTCAAAACGTGCATGAGACTGGCTCCTCAGGTCAAAGATCTTGAGAGCAGGAGACCAGCTGAGCTCCAGCACCCGAGAGAGAGCCACAGTGCGTGGGGACCCTGGCCCAGGTAGGTGATCTTTGCCCCCAGCTCAAGAGACCAGCAGACACAAGGGGATGCAGAGCAGCCCCAGGCCACCCTGCTGTCCCCACTAGAAGCCCCACCATGGACTGTCTGTTAGTTGTGACACCCACCCAGACACGGCTGAGCCCAGCAGCCAGCTGCTGTCCCCTAGCACGGTTCTGCCAACCAGCAGGGCCTAGCCACAGGGCCAGGTGCACACTGAGCTCAGGGAGCCTGCAAACCCTGGGACTACTAGCGTGTCCTCTGAAGGCTGAGCAGGGTGACTTCAGAGTCTGGAAAATACTGGTCTTCAGGAAGAGACCTTGGTTTCTTAGGTGGGAAGAGATGGCCCTCATACGACCACATGCCCTGCCCGCCTAGGGCCCTGATGGAGGCCTCCTGCATTTGTCTTGATTTAGGCAACCTCCTGAGCAGTTCATGGGAACAACCGCGGGTACTCCAGCAGCACCTCCAGTATCCTCACGTATTTGGGCACCTACGTTTCTGCCAGACACCTCTGTTCTGAGGTCCCCTGGCTGCCACATTCTGTGCTTTCTCTGTATTCCCTGATTTACCCCAAACTGCAAAGGCAGTGTTGCTTTGTGGGTTCAGGGGATGCAGCCAAATAAGAAACAACATAAAGTCAAATCGTGGATATCGTGCCCTTAGAGGGCCATCAGAGGGTGGTGGGGATGCATAGGGTGTCCAACTAGACCTCCTGGGGTCAGAGGGTGCCGTGGCCAGTGTCCTTGCTGTCCACTCAGGTTCTGCCTGTCATCCCAGGCTTCATCGCACTAAAAATGTCCTTTCTGGAGGAGAACACGGGTGTGGAGATGGACTCTGCAGGCCAGGAGAGAGCTGAGTCCCAGTGGAGCTCAGAAGGTGAGGTTCTCGTGAAAATGCACCTGGGGCCTTGGGGAACTTGTGAAGCAGGACCCTGTTGGGTGCCTCCCGGGGACCTGGCAAGCAGACTGAGACACGAGAGCTGGTAGTGAATTAGATGAGAGATGTTTGAGGGTGTCACAGGAACCTAGGGGCAGCAGGCAGCAGGTGAATGGATCAGCTTTGCCCAGAAGCTGGGGGCTGAAGTCCTGCCTCACCAGGGATGGTTCTGAGTCTCACAGATACAGGTCTGTCCCCTGGCCGGCCGGCAGAGCTGGGGCCTGCAGGGAGCTGAGTCAGGGCTATGTTCCTTGGAGAAAGGCACTTGGCTCAAGGAGGACAATAATAAGAGGAGGATTGACCCACTTGACTGCCTAATGCAATGTGAGGGGAGAGGCCTGGAACACGCCAGAAGCCACATCACGTGGCCATCAGAGTTAGACTAAAGTCAGGACAGTGTGGACCCCCCAACAGCAACAGCAGAGATGCCTGGGAGCAGCCCTGCTCCTGGGACAGGAACTACGTGTGGCCACTGTCCCTGAGGCAGGAGGAAGTGGACACTGGGCGGGCACAGTAGCAAGATGATGTCATTGCCCAGTGCCTGGGAACTTGGACTGGTGACACTGGATATGTGGGAGGGGTGGCCTCCTCCTGTTCCCACAGGGTCCCCCAGTCTCCCCACCGGCCCCTTGCCTCTCGGGAGCAGGACTGTCAGAGCTGGGGGACACATGGGAGGAGGGGGCTCAAATGGTGTGGGTGGGCTGTGTGATACTGACGCCCTGTGGTCACAGAGCCCTGCCTGCCGGGACCCGCACTGGGAGCCCACGTCGGGCTCCTCAGCCGCAGGCTGCATGCACTCTGTGCACTTTGGGTCCCTCCAGCATTTCTCCAACTTGCTATCTTGGCAGGCACCCGGTTGTTGTCACAGTTGTGGGCCATGTGACTCTACCCAAGTTGACACATATGTTTGTAGGAAGTTCTGCACTCAAAGTCGAGTCCCTCATTTTTCCTCTGTTCCCCATCACATTCAACCAGAAAAGTTACTGTTAATGTCTATATGCTTTGGTGTTTGTGAAAATGCACAAAAAAGAAGTGAGGCATTAAATGGCCCCTGGGCCCCTGAGTCCTTGGGACCCCCACTGCACGTACCAACCTCACTGTTTCTGATTCCAGATCCAACCAGAGGCTACCTGGAACCAAGCCCAAGCATCACCTCCCTCAGCTCTGCAAATGCAGGTACGGCACCTGGGTTGTGCCCTTGGAGACTCTCAGATGCTGGGGTGGGACTGAGTCTTCTTGTAGAAGCAAATCTCAGGGGCTGATGAGAAAGATGGGTCGCAACCTCTGCACAGAGAGAAGGTCACTCAGACCTGCCAAGGGGCTCGGGGGAAGAAAAGGTTTGAACCTGGGAACCTTCCAGCTGCTTCTTCTGACCACTGCTGGCAACTCAACCCTCCCCACAGTGTTTGTGACGACCAGGAATTTGGCAGCAAGGTGCATGGGGACCCACACCACTGAGTGTCACGGGCACACTGAATCAAGACCCATCCCAGGTCGCACGTGACCCTCACAGTAACCCCAGGAGGGAACATTAATCACCACTTTCCCGGTTAAAAAACTGAGGAAGAGGGGGTGACCACCAGCCCCAGGTGCACAGGTAGCAATGACAGATTCTGGAGCACGAGGCACTTTGACTTCCGTCTGCCCAGGTCAGATGAAGGCTGCCATCACCATGCCTGGCACAGGGCACAGTCAGGAGGCCTGAGTCCCAGCAGCACCACCGGCTATGTGTGAGCCCAGGGCCTTGCTCTGCTCACTGGGAGGAGACACGCTGCTCATGGTGCCGGGCAGGCTCCCCATCCCTGGGACGTGTCTGCCATGCTTTGCGTGTGCCCCACCTGGTGGCACCACCACACAGCCTGTCTGTTGTGATGCACAGAAAAGTGAGGACCACTGCCCCATGGGAGAGACTACCAGTACCTTCAAACCACTGACACTTCTCCCGAGGCCTCGAGAGGTCATTTGAAGATTGAATAATGCCAGGAATAATGCGAGAGAAGTTAGTTAAGAGGACATGCACATGCCTGAGTGGGAGAGGATGGGGGCCGAGTCAGGGGTGACAGGAGCGAAGCAAAAGTAAAGGACAGATTTAGGAAATATTTAGGAATAAAAAGCACAATGCTAATGCTAGAAATGCAACTTATATGGCAGGTCTAGTGTCACCTGGACCAATTGAATTGGAATTGCAGGGGTGTGGGACCCAGGCACCTGTGGTCTTGACCTCACCTACCAGGTGGTCTAGTGTGCAGCCAAGGCCGGGGACCATGGCCACAGGCCATGCCACTCGGAGTGGCCCTGATACCAGCAGCATCACCAGCACTAGGGATGATCAGAAAGGCAGAGTCAGGGATGTGGTCAGCGTTTCAAAAGGTGGACCGCTCGGCATCAATCTGGTGTCATGTTCAGAATCAGCCTGCATGGGTCCCATGAGCTCAGAATATCTGGGGCGGGGCCCAGAAAAGCCCCCAAGAGATTCTAGTGTGAGCCAGGGCTGGGACCCATGATTTCACCTGGCCCCATGTCACTGTACTTACTTAGGATCTCACCCAGGCCACTCATCCCATCCATAAATACCGACTATTGGTGATATTTGAGCACTAGTCCTGGGCCAAGCAGAACAGTGAAAGTCAGACAGGGGCCCTACGCTCAGGAGCTCCCAGCACTTTGGGGCACAAGGCAGGGACACTAGCACATGTGCTGCAGCCCTGAGGGGAAGGCCTCATGCATCGAGGGGCTGAGGGGATGAGGGGGACGGCCGAGAACCAGTGTTCCAGGCAGAGTCCCCCGAGCCCAGGTCAGGAGGGGTCCAGCTAGAGGCGTGTATTTCCTGCACGGGAGGTAGAAAAATGTGGCCTCTGGTTTCACGTCCAGGTGTGATTACCGACCACAGATGATTGATTATATGGCAGCTCACTCAATGCAGTGGCTACTGCATTCCCATAGTTGACACATCGCAGCCACCACCCATGACTGCATTGGCCCACACTCAGACTACGGCTTCTGTCCAGCTAGGGGGCGGGCCGCCTGCTCCGTCTTAGGCCCAATGGGGAGGGTTCCTGAGCAGGGCCCCACCTCTGGGCAAGGCTGGCCCAAGTGTGCTGCCAGGCACCATGCCCTAGGAAAGCCCCTGGCTGCTGGTGTGGCTGGTCCTGCCCGTTGGTTGCAAGACTTTCCTCCAGTGCCAGTCACACGCCCTGTGGCTTTGTGACAGCCTCGTTCCAGCGGCCTTCATGGTGCTGGGCTCCTGGGTGCTTCCTGCCTGCACCTGTCAGCCCTCTTCCACTGTCCCTCCATTGGCACAGCCAGTGCCAGGATGTGTCCCACCCCAGGCATTGCTGGGAGCACAGTGTCCCAGGGGAGAGTGTAGGACAGAACGGAAGAAGAATGGTTAACATGTACAGAGACGGAGCTCTTTTCAAAATCAGACATCTGCTAAGTGCCATTCATCTGTACAAGCGTTTTAATTAACATCTCTCTGAGGCAGCTGCTGTTATTACCCCTATTTCTCAGGGAGGACATTGAGATTTTGAGAGGTTAGTGACTCCTGTGTCCTACAGCGGCAGAGTTTGGATTTGCACCCATGTGTCAAAATCTGGCCTGGAGCAAGGCTGGAAGCCTGGGGTGGCAGAAGCCTCTAGTGGGCTGCTGTCCAGGGCAGGAAGGGCCGAGCTGTCCATTCTCAGTGTGAAGCTGGTATCTGGTTACGCTCTAGATCTAAAAGTTGTCACCAAAGTCCCAGAGAAGTTCAACATCTACGACCAGGACCACAAAGTGTTGATGCTGGACTACGGGACCCTCAAGGCTGTGCCAGACAAGACCTGCATATTCCCAGGTGACTCTGTCAGCTATTTTCTGTACCCAGGGGACGGTCTTCCTCCGGGTCCAGCAGAGCCCCAGGGACTGCTAGGAATGGAATGGCGGGTCTGTGGCCATGACCATATCCGAGGGAGGTCTTTGTGGACTGTGGGGCTTGGACTCTAAGCCCTGTCAGATGGCAGGCCCACTCTGAGGACAAACCCGCTCTTCTCTCTGTTCCCAGAGACCTTCTTTGTCTTGGCCTCTCGCTTGTGCTCAGCCTGTGAGAAGGAAAATCCGATTCTCTTGGCGGTCTCTAATGGAGAGCTTTGTCTCTGCTGTGAAAAGGACAAGACGAAAGATCACCCCTCCCTTCAGCTGAAGGTGAGCATTCCAGCCCAATTTCCTGTCCCCTCAGCCACCCCGAAGGGGAACACCAAGACCCGCAGTATCTCTCAGTCTGCACAAATTCTCACCTCGGCTGGTCCAAAGGAGCACCGCTTCCGGGAAGGGGGATAGAAAGGCTTCCTGTTCCCCGACAGGCTCTCCAAAAACCTGCAGCTGGGCCAGCTACCCCTCCCCCACCCCAGGGGAAACTCTAGCTAATTACCCCTTTCCCTCCTAGATGCAGAATTTGGAACTCGTAGCTGCCCAGCAGGAAGCAGAGCAACTGCCCTTCACCTTCTACAGGGAGCCGGTGGGCTCCCGCAACATACTGGAGTCAGCTGCTCACACTGGTTGGTTCCTTGGCACGTCCTTCAACCCTGGGGAACCTGTGGAGATGACGGATAGTCTTGGGGGCAACAAATGCACCCAGTTTTCATTTGAGCACGTTTGTGAAGCTGCAGTGAGCCCAAGCAAGGCTAGTGGGTAGGAGGCCTTCCCTCTTTCTGTGATGAAATAAAGTTTTGGCCACAGTGCTCCCCCAGTGTCAGTCTCTGCAGTGCACCCGGTACACAGTCAGGCCAGGTGGATTTAGCCATTGCCTTGGGGAGGGGCCGTGGGCTCTGGGATGTGTTCCTGCTAGGGTTTGCCAGGGGCCGGAGACTGACCCCGGGGCAGAAGCACACGGAAGTGGCTTAGTCTGTGTCTAGGGCCCGTGTGACCAGAAGAAAAGCGACAGCAATCACCACCATCCAAGTGATAAATGGAAAAGGTTGGGGTGGGTCCGGACAAGGAGCAGGGTGACCCAAAACGTGGGAGAGGCACAGAGACAATGAATGTCCTTGCATCAAGTGACAGCCAGGAGATCCGGAGAGCAGCCAGTTGGCATCTGGGAGGCCTGTCACAAAGGCAAGGTCCCCTTGCTAAGCTGGCTCAGGTGCCCATGAATGGTGATGGGCGCACCTGGGAGCAGAATGGGAAGGGCCGGGGAATTGTCACTGGCTATGCTCTGCAGGCACAAGCAGCTCACAGGGCACTCTTGCCCCTATGGCCACTGTAGCAGATGACCGCAAACCCTGGTTTATAACGGTGTGATTTGTCATCTCACCTTTCTGGAGGTCGGCTCAAAATGTGTCTCCCAGGGCTAAAGTGAAGGTGTCAGCAGGACTGGTTCCTGTGGAGGCTGCAGCGGAGAAGCAATCTCCTGCTTCGTCCTTCAAAGCCAGCGACTGCTGGTCAGCAGACATAAATGTGACACTGTGATAGGTCACCTTGTGGGTTAGCAGTCATACTGTAATCACATGCCCACGTAGACACAGATGCATGAAGTCTTGTTTCCTACTCTACTCTACAGGCATGATGCCTTTAGCTGGGGCCTGTGCTTCGTACCCTCTTCCCTGTGACCTCCTGCCTGAAGCATGCCCTCAATCCCTTACTGGGTGCGACATTTTCTAGAATATCTTATTTCTGTATACTCATTGAATATTTTGCCCCCAGTAGCATGTCTTGTAGAATTTCTCTTAGGAAAACCCAACTATTGTGTTAACGATGCCCAGTTACTTACATATGTTTATCAACCTGCAATGAAAACTTTAACTTAATAATCTATCAGCAGTTACTATTTAAAAGTGGAAACTTTTTTTTTTTTTTTTGCTCCATTGGTCTCAAACAGGCAAACAGCTTTCCCACATGCTGGTTAAGGAGGTGATTCCCCTCACCCACCCTTCTGTGAGGCATTTTGCCTTTTAAAAGTTAATTGCATCACTGTGTGACTTGCTCCAGCTGACACTGTTGCAACCAGACTCATGAAATACAGTGTTTCTTGTTTCACATTTATAGACACTTAGAGAATTCTGTTCATCTCACCAGGTGTTTCCCTAGTTTGTTTCCTGCTCTCCTGCCCTTTGATAAATTTTCGACACAAACAAGATATTCAAACTAAGGACGAGACTTGTTTGGAGCATGAATCTAAATATGAAATAATTATTGTTTTGTTTGTTAGGAAACAAGACAATAGGCCCAAAATGAAGTTGCTCATGTTAAGATACGCTCCCCCTCTACCGTCACCACCAAGCTGAGACTGAACTTAATCCCAGTGTCAGCTTTCTCTCCCAGAAATGGAATCTTAAACTGTCAACCAAGAATGTCCTCATCAGCACTAGGTAATCTGCCTGATGGACTCCTGCTGTCCCTTGAAGGAAAGGGACCTTACCGTGACCTTTACCTCCTGTGACTTGTCTCATTCCCTCTACCTGTAAAAGTCTCATGTCGCCCAGGTCCTCGGAGCTCCTTCCTGTCTAGGTGGGAGGCTGCAATTTGAATGCATTTCTGCTCAAATAAACTTACAAAAAATTTTAGTATGCCTCAGTTTATCTTTTAACACATTACAGAGTTGATGACAAAGTCCCCCCCACAACTGTGTATGATTGTGAATCTGATAACTTTCTAGTTTTAATTAAACTGTTATGCACTCTGCTGCCCAGAAAAAATACATGAAAATTAAATGTTTCATTTTAAGGAGACCATAGGCCTTTATGGCTTTACAGTCAAATTCCTGTAATTTTCTGTTATCTACATTTTAGAGAACATTTCAAAATAAGTTTCATTGAAAAGTTCAAAAAAGGGACTGCCGAGTGGCTCAGTTGGTTAAGAGCTCGCTCAAGAGTTTGAGCTCTGAGCAATAGCCGTTGGAGTCCCGGCCCGAGCTGAGCAGCCGCTGAGCTGCCAACAGGTGGCAGGATGGCTCAGCTAAAAGAAAAAAAAAAGTTCAAAAAAATTAAGCATCTTATGTATTCACATACTACATGCTTTCATGTATTTAATACCTAAAAATCTGAATGTTGCAAAATAAATGTGTCAGTCATATAAAAACAAGCTATTAAAAAAAGTGATTTCCTGGAGGTACAAAGACCAAACGTCACTTTAATTAATTAACTAAATTTAATTTTGTTAAACTATTTTTCTAATTGATTTCACTCTGAAATGCCTTCAGCAATCAGATTTGCGTAGGTTAATATTAAACGTCAATAATAAATGTACGTGTGTGTGCGCGCACTGGAATGCAAGGTAAAATGTGTTTCAAACAGTGAATTGCCCTTAAAAAAAAGTTAGAAAAGCACAGTTCCATGGTTGTGACAGGTCCTGCCTGCAGGTCCAGGGTGAGCTCAGCTTCAGCAGCCCTGCCCAGGTGTGGCCTCCAGAGGCCATTCGCTGTCACTTGCTGTCACGGCGCCCTCTGCTGGTTGCAGAAGGCACAGCGCTGACGGTAGCACCGTCGGGCCAGGGGCAGGTCGGGGAGGTGACAGCCTGGCAGCCCTAGCATCTCTGTAGCAGGACCCGGGAGGGGCAGTAGCTGAGGATGACTTTTTATGGGTTTGCGATGAGCCAAATGTTTGCATTCGCGAAGCTAAGGTGAACCAGGAGGAGTAGCATCAGCTCAGGGCCTGCATTGTAGGGGGCGGTTCTTGGCCAAAGGAAGCGGGCAGCCTGGAGCAGGGCGGGCAGTGATGGGCTGGCCAGGACCTCTGTGCACCTCTGAGCCCCCACCTGCCCTATACCTGTGAGACTGGGCAGCCTCTGTGGTCTCTAGTCCTGTCTCCTGGTTGTTCTCAGGCCATGGGAGATGGGTGGGGAGGAGAGATGTGGCTAGAGGGGACCTCTCTCCAGGTGACAGTGGCTGCAATTCCTATGTAGAAGGCCACAGCCCCAGCCCTTGCCTACACCAGTCACCAGCCAACGCTGCCCTTCTCTGGAGGAGGTGACAGACTCCAGCTGCCATAGACTGAGGACCTGCCTGCACTCTTGTGAACGCTCCCCTGCTTTCACCTCCCAGTGAGCCTCTGTCCTGGCCAGGACATGGCAAAGCCTTGAACCCTCTTATCTGGGCTATAGGGAGCCTCTGAAGGTTTTGAGGACAGTGGCAAGAGCAGATGTGTGTTCTGGACAGATCTGCCTAACTGGGGTGAGCATGATGACCTGAATCATTAACAGACCGCAGTGGGAGTCCAGGTGACACACAGTGGCCTGAGCCCCACAGACTGGGTCAGGGGTGACGGAGAGAAGTTGAGTCATCAGATGAGCATGCCAACAGCACGTACCACTTGGTAATTAACTTTAAAGAGCTGGACATTTAATGTTTTGGTTTGGGGGGTTGCAAAAATGAGTATCAACAGTGTCACAGCAAAAGGTTGTACTTTGCACTGTCCCTCAGCTGCTGCCCCTCATCACATGTGGTGCTCCCGGCACCACAGCTCAGCCTTAGACTAATTTCCAATGGAAATATAATGCCAAGCACAAATGTGAACCATGTAGGGAATTTAAAATTTTCCACTAGCCATAATAACAGAAGTAAAAAGAAATAGATGAAACTCAAAATCTGAAAAGCACATGAGAAGATGCTCTACATCATGTGTCATTAGGGAAATGCAAATTTAAAAACAAGCAGGCACCACTGTGTACCTACCTGTTAGAGTGGCCCAAATCTGGACGGTGACGGCGCCAAGTGTTGATGGGATGTGGAGCAGCAGGGATGCTCATGGCTGGTGGGGATGCAGATGGTGCAGTCCCTTTGCAGACAGTCTGATAATTCTTGTTTTTTTTAAAGCTGAACACGGCCTTACCATCTGTCCCAGCAATGGCCCTCCACACAAAAACCCAAAGGTGAATGTTTACAGCAGCTTGATTAATTGCTGACACAACCAGCCTTTGCTGATCCACACCCTCCACGGTGGAGATTTGAACATCTTATTCCTCTTCACCTTTCTCCCCCGCCCCCTTTTAATTTTTCAATTACAGTTGCTATTCAGTATTACTTTATATTAATTTCAGGTGTACAGTGTGGTGGTTAGACATTTATATGATTTAAGAAATGATCCCCCAGACTAGTCTAGTACTCACCTGACACCATGCATGTTATTACCATATTGTTGACTATATTCCCTATGCTTCATTTTATGTCCCATTGACTATTTTGCAACCACCAATTTGTACTTCTTAATCCCTTCACATTTTTTACTCACCCCCAATGCACCTCCCATCTGGCAATCATCAATATGTTCTCTATATCTATGAGTTTTTTTTCTGTTTTGTTTATTTTGTTCTTCAGATTCCACATATAAGCAAAATTACATTGCATTTGTCTTTCTCTGTCTTATATACTCCACACAGCACAATACCCTCCAAGTCCATCCATGCCGCTGCAGATGGCAAGGAGCCATTTGCTTCTATGGCCTACCAATATTCCACTTCCTCTTTATTCATTCTCCCATCTACGGACACCCAGGCTGCCTCCACAGCTTGACCATTATAAACAATGCTGCAGTGAACATATGGATGCACAATTCCCCTCAAAGTAGCATTTGGATTTCTTCAGATAAATGCCCAGGAGTGGGATTACAGGGTCCTTCATTGTCTCTTGTTATAAACTTTGTTTTAAAGTCTACTTTGTTTGGCATAAGTATTCCTACCCCAGCTTTTTGTTGTTGTTGTTGTTTTCCATTTCCATTTTCATGACATATCTTTTTCATCCCTTTGCTTCCCATCTGTGTGTAGCTTTCAATCTGAAATTATTCTCTTGTAGGCAGCATATGTAAGGGTCTTGTTTTCTTATTTATTCAGCCCTCATGTCTTTTGAGTGGAGTATTTAATCCATTTACATTGAAAGTAATTGTTGATAGATATGCAGTTATTGCCATTTTAGCATTCATAATTTTGATTTTTTTTTTCTATCTTAAAGAAGTCCCTCTAACATTCCCTGTAATACTGGTTTGGTGATGAGGAACTCCTTTAACTTTTTCTTGTCTGAGAAGCTCTTTATCTGTCCTTTGATTCTAAATGATAGCTTTGCTGAGTAGAAGTCATCTTGGTTGTAGGTCCTTATTTTCATTACTTTGAATATGTCCTGCTAATTCCTTCTGGCCTGCAAAGTTTCTGTTGAGAAATCAGCTAACAGTCTCATGGGAGTTCCCTTATAAGTTACTAGTTGCCTTTCTCCTGCTGCTTTTAGGACTCTCTCTTTGTCTTTAACCTTTGCCATTTTAATTATGATATGTCTTGGTGTTATCCTATTTGGGTTCATCTTGTTTGGGACTCTGCACTTCCTGGACTTGTATGCCTATTTCCCTTGCCAGGTTAGGGAAGTTTTCTGTCATTATTTCTTCAAATAGGCTCTTAATTCCTTGCTTTCTCTCTTCTCCTTCTGGTACCCCTATGATGTGAACGTTGGTACGCTTGATGTTGTCTCAGAGATCTCTTAAACTACCCTCATTTTTATGGATTCTTTTTTTTTTTTGCTGTTCTGATTGTGTGTTTTCTGCTACTTTGTCTTCCAAATCACTGATTCGATCCTCCGCTTCATCTAGTCTGCTGGTGATTCCTTCTACTACTGCATTCTTAATTTCAGTTATTGTGTTCTTCACTTCTGACTATTTTTTTATTGTTTCTATGTCCTTTTTTATGCTTGCTATCTCTCTGTTAAAGTTCTCACTAAGTTCCTTGAACATCTTTATAACCATTGTTTTGAACTCTGTATCTGGTAGGTTGCTTGCCTCCATATCATTTAGTCTTTTTCTGGATTTTTCTCCTGTTATTTATTTGGGATGTATTTCCCTGTTTTCTCATTTTGGCTGCCTCTCTGTGTGTGTTTCTATGTATTAGGTAGATCTGCTATGTCTCCCAGTCTTGGCCAGTGGCCTTATGTAGTACGTGCCCTGTGGGGCCCTGGCACAGTCTCCCTGGTCACCTGCTCCAGGTGCTCCAGGCATGTCCCTTGTTTGGGTTGTATGTGCCCTCCTGTTGTAGTTGAGCTTTGATTGCTTTTGGCACATCAGTGGGTGGGACTGGCCTTCAGGCTGGTTGGCTGTGGGGTTTAGCCATGTCCACAGCTTACAGGCTGCTGTGTGTGGGGCTTTCCTTACTGAATGAGATTCATCCCAGTGGGCTTTGGTGCCTGCTGAGATCACCCTTTATGTGTGCCACGTGTGGGACTAATTGGACAGTGCTTTGCTATGGTCTGAAGCCAACCTCCAAGTTTGTTGGTTCTGGGTCCTTTTGGGAGGGGCTCCAGTGTATGCCCAGGTCACTCATTGCCTGTCACCAGAGGGGGTTACCTGGTAGGTGTTACAAAGTGATCTGCAGTTGTTTACTCCTTGTGCTGGACCTGGAAGTGTGTGGGAGAGGCTGCACTAAGAACTGAGGACTTCTGCCACCAGTGTCAGGTCTGGGTTAGCTCCACAAATAGCTAGGACACCCTGAAGCCTACTGACACCTGCCAGCTTCCTTAAGGTTCAGCCACTCATAAAGCCTTGTGAGGTATAGCAGTTGGGTGAGGCAGGGTCTCAGGGAGTCACTAGAGTGGGAAGAGTTGTGGTCACCAAATTAATGTAGATTCTGATTTGGTGCCAATGCTGAGCCTGGAGCTACTCAGCAAAAGTCTCAGAGCACACTGAGGCCAACTGCCTGGAGCCTGCTGGACTCCAACAGTTTTCCAAGAAAGAGTACAATGCGGGCGGGGATGGCTGCTCAGAGAAAGTGCCTCTGGCATTGGGGAGTTGGATAGGGTGCAATCCCAGGGAGTCAGCAGGGCAGAGCCCCAGAGATTACTAGGTCAATCAGATTCAGATTTGACCATAAGCCTGTGGGCTGAACACAGGCAAGATCAGGGGTCGGCAAACTTTTGAGACGGAAGAGCTGCCAGGGGTAAGAAAACTGCGAGCTGCAGGTTTTGAAGTAAAATTGAAAATGAAAATAAAACTACCATAGTTTCATTTATAAAAATTTTAAAGGATATTATTCACATAATGCTGATTATGTAAAAATATATTTATGGCTCTTGAATAATTTTTAAATTGTTGTGAGGGACAGGATTGGCTCTTCCAGGGGTCTGCAAACTTCTGAGACGGTATGTACCCAAAGAGCCGCATGTGGCTCGTGAGCTGCAGTTTGCCGAACCCTGGGCAAGATGGTGCTTGCCTGCCAGCTCCACAGGAGAGGACCTGTAGGGAAAGGGCCAGGAGAGCAGTTTCCAGGCTCTCGGCCTTTCTTACAAGGTCACTGGCTTATTCCCATGCCTGCTCAGACCACCTGGATGCCCCCCATATGTAACCAGCTGGCTGTAAGCCTCCTTTGTCCTGCATGCTATTTAACTGTTGGGGTTGCCCCAGTGGGCATGGATGCCCAGTGGATGCTGCTCCTGTGTCTCAACCAGCCGCCCTAGAGAATATACCCGTGGTACGAAACCTTTACCTAAGGCTCCGTTGTCTTTTTTCGGCCTCACCAAATCCAAGAACCTGCCAGGAGTTGAGCTCCTGCATTACACTTGGCATAGTCATTGGCAGGATTCAGTGCAGACCGAAGGCATGGAGCCTTATGCTCCCCTGGAGGGTGGGATCCCCGAATGGTGCACCACTAGCGTGTGGTCTGCTGTAAGCTTGCTGTTGGAGGCTTGCCCCCCACCCCCAGAAATGGGAGGGGATGGATGGGTCCTCCAAGGTATTGGAAGAAGCCTTATTGAATTTGGGGGAGTCCTTTGAAAAACACAGTGCCTGGGTGGTGGCAGGTACCATGGATTGGTTATTTCTTCCAGCTCTCCGAAATGTGATAGAGCAGTCTCTGCACGTGGACATGCAACTATAGGAAACCTGGGAGGAGTTACATGGAGAGCAGGAAATGTGGGCTGCCTGGGAAAAGACCAAGGGTCTTTTAGAGGCAGAGGTACAGGTCTTAAAGGGGAGGAGGGAGCAGATATTCCAGCGTGTGGAAGCCTCTCCCACAGTCATTGACACTTCTGAGGAAGATGATGAGAATGAAGAGGGGTCAGTGGCTGTTCCCTGTTTCTGGACCAGGCCCATAATAACATAGAGAATATAGACTTAACAACCTCGTGAGCCACAGGGACATCCCCCTTCCCCTCCCCAAGTGGTTGAGCACTTGGTTTTCCGACCATATACTCTGGTGGAGCCTTCAGAATCGCCTGAGGCTTGGCTGCTGCCGTTGTGAAATGTGGGGATATACGGTCTATTCCTGTCAACGTTGGAGGTGGGAAGTTGGCCTCCGTTACCACGCACCCTGCGTTGGGGCAGTGGTTACAGAACACTCACCAAACCCGGGCAACCACTGCCTTTTGGGGTGGTTGATGGCGAAGGCCCAAACTGCTTGGCCCAATTGCCAGTGAGCTCCCAGCAACGGTGAGCTGCTGACAAACTTATGCAGAGCTCCAGCCAGTGCTGCAGGAGCTGGGCATGAAGAATGCCATTTACAATGTAGAGACACAGGGGCCGATGAGAAGGTCTTTACTGCTGGGATGTGCAATATGACCTTTCAAATGGACCCCTCTGCCCTCTTCGGCTCCTTGATGGTTATTCTGTCCCCGTATGTGTGGCACCCAGTTAACATTGTTGCCTGCACTGTGGCTGATCTGGGAGTGGGGAATCTGTGCATGTATGGAAGGGGGTATGTATCACCACCCAAAGGGGAAAAGGGGGACTCACTAGGGTCACCTGCACCCAAATGTGGGCTGACCTGCTAGTGTCAGGGGCTGACAGGGAAAAATTGGATGGAAAGTCTAATAATATCTTGTTGGAATTGTGGCACAGTTGGAGTCTGAACTGCAGTTCAGATCCTTGAAGGGAAAAGGAAAACCTGCTGCCAAGGCCTCCCACCATGTCCAGGCGGCTTCTCTGCAGGGTTACCTTGGCCCAAAACCCAGTACTTCAGGGGTGGTGGAGGCCGATGGTTGGATCATTCATTTTGACGAAGGAGGAGGCCGAGGGACCCACTTGTTGGGGGAAAGGGGACCAGAGGCCTCATGTGGAATTGGCTAGTTACTGGTTCCCCACCAGTTTGCAACGAGTCCTTACCCTTGTGGACACTGGTGCAGAGTGTTCTGCCATCCGCTGTTATTAATGACTGCGTCCATCCACGTAAAGGAAATACGCCTGGCCTTGGGGATCAGGCACCTACCCCCAAGGTAGTACATGGTTTACATCTCCCCTGTCCTCCATACCAGAGTACATCCTAGAGGTGGACGTTTTGCAGGGATTGTGGTTGCACACCATGGTCAGGGAATTCTGCTTGCGGGTACGCATGGTCAAAGCAGTGGTGAGAGGGAAGGTGACAAACACGAAACAATATAAGCTCCCTGGAGGTCACCAGGAAATAGGAGAGACTATCCAAGAATTAGAAAAAGTGCGAATTGTGCATCCCACTCACAGCCTTTTTAATTCCCCCATATGGCCAGTGAAGAAACCCTATGGGACTTGGTGTATGATGGTAGATTATCAGGTACCCTCTTTGCATGCTGCCATCCCGTCAGTGGCTGCCTTGATGGGCCAACTGAGTCATGAATTGGGCACATATCACTATGTGTTAGATTTGGTTAACGCTTTTTTCTCCATTGTGATTGCGCCAGAAAACCAAGAGCAGTTTGCCTTTGCCTGGGAAGGCCGATGGTGGACTTTCTCGGTCCTCCCCCAAGGTTATTTACGTAGTCTCACCCTTTGCCACTGCCTGGCAACACAAGATCTCGCTCGGTGAGAGTGACCCCCAGTGGTGCAATTGTATCACTACATTGATGACATTATGTTAACCTCTGACTCGCAGCTCTAGAAGCAGCTGCCCCAGCTCTGGTGACCTACTAGCAAGAATGTGGATAAGCCATGAACAACAACAAGGTCCAAAGACCTGGCTTGTCTGTCAAATTCTTGGGGGTTGTCTGGTCAGGTAGGACAAAGGTGATCTCCGATGCGGTTATATAATAGATAAGATACAGGCATTTTCAACCCCCACTACAGTGAAAGGTTTACAAGAGTTTTAGGGTCTCTTGGACTATTGGAGGGCTTTAATACCACACTTGGCACAAATTCTGCGACCCTTATACTATTTGGTGAAAGAAGGCAACAGATGGGATTGGAGCCCGGAAGAAGAGGCCGCCTTCACAGCAACCAAGAGAGGGATAAAGACAGCCCAAGCACTCACAGTTGTGGACCCCTCACCACCCTGCGAGATGCAGGTACATGTGATTGCTGATGGCTTTGGGTGGGGCCTCTGGCAAAGGTCAGTGAAAACAAACCAACCTGTTGGGTTTTGGTCCCAACTCTGGCAGGGAGCCAAGGTTCATTATTCTCTAATAGAAAAGTAAGTAGCAGCTGCCAATGCCACTCTGTTGGCTGTGGAACCTATAATGGGGGCTGCCCCCATAACAGTAGTTATAACTTATTCCATTGCAGGCTGCATTCGAGATTGGATCCAGAAACCTTGGAGTGGAGTGGCACAAACACCCACTCTGGCTAAATGGGGAGCCTATCTGCAGCAGTGGAGCACGCTGAGTACTATCCCTCTAAGGGATGAACTGCAACACTTATTAAGACACCGCTGTCACATCAGCAATACCAGTGGCAATTTCCGCTGAGCCCGAGCCCAGCCCATACCGGGAAGGGACCGCCCAGCCCATACCGGGAAAGGACTGCCCCCATTCCAGGAGATGCTTGTTACAGGGATGGGTCCAGTAGGGGACAGCCGGCTCAATGGCGAGTGGTGGCCTTTCAACCAAGCATGGAGACCATCTGGATGGACAGCGACATGGAACGGAGTAGCCAGTGGGCAGAACTGTGGACTGTCTGGTTGGTGGTGATCAACGAGCCCTCCTCCCTGACTGTTTGCACAGACAGTTGGGCAGTGTACTGAGGTTTAACACTGTGGCTCTCTATGTGGTATGTAGATGACTGGATGGTGCAGCACCACCCCCTGTGGGGCTGAGAAATGTGGCAGGAGTTCAGGACACTCAGACATGAAAAAGGGGTAACTGTGTTCCATGTTACAGGACATGCCCATTTAGTGACACTGGGAATGATAAAGCAGATACACTAGCCAAGTTGCACTGGTTGGAACAAGCCCCAGTAAGCGACGTTGCCCAATGGTTGCATAGGCATTTGCTGCACGCAGGACAAAAACCCATGTGGGCTGTTGCAAAACAATGGGGACTGCCCCTAACATTTGATGAGGTAACACAAGCCTACCAAGGCTATGTTGTCTGTTTCAAAAGAGACTCTTTGTTGTGTCCTGCAGCAGTAGGGAGAGGTGGCCCGGAGCCCAACCCCCTTGGCCTGATGGCAGGTTGATTTCATTGGTTCTCTGCCAACTTCTGAAGGCTATCGGTATGTGCTAACGTGTCGACACAGCCACAGGGCTCCTAGTGGCTTTCCCTGCTAGGCAGCCCAACCAACAGACTGTGAAGAAAGGACTTGAATGCCTTTTTGTTGCTTGTGGCCACCCAAAGGTGATTGCAAGTGACCAAGGGACTCACTTTATGGGTTGCCAGGTGCAGCAATGGCTTCAGGAGTTGGATGTTACCTGGCGGTTCCATACCTCATATAACCCACAGGGAACAGGAAACATTTAGTGCCACAATGGCTTGTTGAAAAGGGGTTTGAAGCTGGAGTCTGGTTCATTGCATGGCTAGTCCCACTGCTTGTGGACGGTCTTGCAGCAGTTAAATGAAAGACTGTGGATGGGAGCTGTCACACTGATAGATGTTCTTCTGCAACTTTCTGCAGTCATTATCCAGATGCAAGTGCAGATGATGGATGAATCACTAAAACTGGGATTTCAGTGAAACTCAAAATAATATTCGGCTTCCTGCCCCTCAGGCCATCCAGCCTGTGATACCAAGATGTTGGCATGACCATGGACCTTCCATGTCACAGACAGGTGGTGGAACACCTTGGTCGCCCCTTGAGAAACAGGCCTTGATGTAGGCCTTGTCTGTATCCCATGGGTAGTAGTGGAGTTGCCTCTGGTACTCACAGTGATGTACCCATGAATGGCCTCTCCAAAGAGTATTTACAAAGGGAACATTTGTGTTGTCTTTGTGGCCAGTGCACGCCCCTCCAATAGCCTTCCATATAGACCCCTCAGGAACCCCGTCAGGTAGAGGTGTAAAGGTATGGTACACCTGGCTGGGCAGGCCACCTCTTCCTGCCACGGTCCTATCACAAGACCATACCCTTGCATGTATTTTATCTGATGGTCAAGATTTGCCTATGCTTGTGTCTTTAAAGCATCTCTCTTATTGCCCTTAAGGACTTTGATGGCCAACACCCTGGTGGATTGGACCCACACCTTTGCTGGTGTGGCGAATCAGTCAGATTGTTGGGTCTAAACAGAGCTGCCCACCAGTTTGACCTCTGGGTTGCCATGGAGGATTCGAGTTGCCAGTTTCTCTGAATGGCTCTGGTTCATCAATGGACACTGATGGGTGCCCTTTGGACCATCACTTGGACTAAACTGAAACCCTTCTTCAAGAGCCAGGTAAACAAAACCCTCCCCTGGTTGGGGTACTCAATGTGGGATGGGATGGGATGGTTGGCTGCAGAGACAATAGACGTGCCCTTTCAGGCTCCTTCTTGTATTATGTTGTTATTGTAGTGTATTGTTATTGTACTGTGTTGTTTTTTGTAGCTTATAATGCAATGCTCCAGGTTCATCTCACAGGGCCCCATGCAGAAGACACTTGTCGCGTAGATTGTGAGGCGAGACCCTGGAGGGGTGGAGTGTAGGGAAAAGGCCAGGAGAGCAATTCCTAGGCTTTCAGCTTCCTGTACAGGAGTGTTGGGACAGGGCTAAGAGAGCAATTCCCACGCTCTCAGCCCCACATACAAGGTCACTAGGAGAGCAGTTCCCAGGCTCTTGGCTTGCTTACAAGGTCACTGGCTTATTCCCATGCCTGCACAGACCACCTGGATGCCCCCCATATGTAACCAGCTGGCTGTAAGTCACCTTTGTCCTGCATGCTATTTAACTGTTGGGGTTGCCCCAGTGGGCATGGATGCCCAGTGGATGCTGTTCCTGTGTCTCAACTGGCCACCCTCAAGAATGTACCCGTGGTATGAACCCTTTACCTAAGGCTCCATTGTCTTTGTTTGGCCTCACCAAATCCAAGAACCTGCCAGGAGTCGAGCTCTTGCGTTATAGGATCCCACACAGGGAAAATGATGACTGTCCTCCAGGCCACCCCCTGAGTCCACACACCTCAGTCTGCCCCTCACCCCCACCCGTATGCCTCCAATGCCCCCTGCCAAGTCACTGTCCCTGTGCTGGAGCCCAAGGTGAATGAGTCTGTGCAGAGGCCCTTTAAGAGGATGTCTGGGTTTCTCTGTAGCCTTCCATCCCACCTGGATGGTGGGAATCCCCACTGTTTTTCACAGCCAGATGTTATGGGGCTCCTCTTGCTGGCACCAGTACTCTGGGCTGGGGATCCCCGGTGTGGTGCTGGGGTCTCTCACTCCTCCTGGGGAGCCTCTGCAGCAGGGATATCTCTCCCATTTCTCAACCATCATACACAGGTGTGGAACCCATTCTGCATCTCTGTTCCTCCTACCAGTCTCGATGTGTCTTCTTTATATCCTTCTGTTCAGCCAGAACTCAGATGGTTCTCTAGGTTGATTGTTGGATAATTTAGTTGTAATTTTAATGTATTCGTGGAAGGAAGCAGGTGCAGTGTTTATGTACTCCGCCATCTTGGATCTCTCTCTACTATTAATCTGATTCTGTGTATTTGTCAGCTGTAGGGGCCAGATAATCTCTCCTGCTCCATGGTCCCTTCCATTTTATTTGTTGTGACTGCCAGCTTGGTTACATGAATAAGTTGTTATAGAGATTCTGGGTCTATGAACAGATTCTGAACATTCTAGTGGTGAATGATCATGCTCTCACATGGACATGAGAAGTGAGCAAACCCGCTGCTTTGCCACCAAACAAGCATGGACGATAACACTGCAGAGCTCAACAATCAGAATGTGTACTCAGTGGCCTCTTAAAAGTATTTCCGTGTCTAAGACCTTTGGCTTTCTGAGTACTCACTTGAATTCAATTCATCAACACTTAACAACATGTATCATTTCCATCGCTCTACTTGACAGTACTACATTAACAGAAAGAATCTGGTAAAGTGGATGATGTTTATATGGCAGAAGCATGTCCTCTCTTTTTATAACCAGCATAAATACTGATAGTTTTCTCAAACACAGATGGGATACCCCTTCTACTCCAAGACCAACATCCTGGCCCACATCTTCAGCAGATGGGCTCTCTGCACATCAATTGTCTGCCATCTTGTCGCCATCACCCTGTTTCCTCTAATTTCTCTGATACTTATTCACACTAATGTTTAAACTGGGGGCTTCAGAATGGATGCTGGCTGCTGAGAACTCTGGGGAGGCTGGACTCTCTCAATGTTGGGAAGCTAGGGCAAGGCAGGATGAAGGGGACAAGGAGCTGAGGCAAAACAGCGCACATGTCACCAGATGCACAGGTTTCTGCAACCTTTATCTAGGTATGAAAAATTCAAGCTACAGCCAAAGGCTTTTGAGTCAACAAAGATACAGCTGTCTGGCTGTGTCCCTGGGCTGTGGCTCGTGCACCCCCAGATGGCACTCTCTTTTCAGAGGCCTGAGTGTTGGTTTGAGAGAGGACCCTTCTGGTCTGGGCATCAGTCCTGCAAGGTCCTCCTTCAAGCTCTGGGCTCTGTTTCCCTCATTCCCTTCCTGCAACCGTTATCACCTGGAATTCATCAGTAAGTCTGTTTTACTCCTCAGCCTTCTCATATCTGTGCAGCCCAGTCCTCATGTGGGCTCTGCTTTGCAGATTGGCTCCTGAAGGAATGTGGGGCCAGGTGACAAGGGCCACTTAGGTGTTATTTTGTGGGGAGCATCCTAAGAAAGGGCATATGGTGAGAGGCTCATCAGCTGGAGAGCAGACACTGGCTGAGCTTGGCTTTGAACAGAATATGTCTGAATTCTTTCTCACACTCTATCCTAGAGGAACAGATAAGCTGGGAGCCACAGTGATGGGATTGGGGCCTCAACAGAAAGAACCAGGTCCCGCCAAGGCCAAGAAGGAAATGGGGTGCAAAGTACGAGGCATTGAGCAAGGGGCTGCTTTCAGGGCTGGAAAGAGGGGCTCATGGAGGGGCTCACCTAGAAGCTTCTGTCTTATTCTCAGCATTTTTCTCCCCAGCTATATGGGTGTGTATGAAGTTGTAGGAATTTCTAGGCCATCTCCTGAAATTCACTTTTGTCAAGTTAACTTGTGCTTCAGGAAATTTCAGTGCTGGACTTCAGCAGTTGGGGTGAAGGGTGGGGGTAGTGGTGGTGTAACAAATATTATACAAGAAGATAAACTATTACCATTGGCTGAGAACATACCCAGGTCCTGCATCACTAGAGTAGAATGGGTATGTTGGGAGTGGGGTTGGATATGGAGATGTCACTGCCTACCTCATTTAGAACTGAGGCACTGCTGGAGTCTGCTGTATTTTGGGGACACCAGGAACCTGGCCTGCCTCAGTTAAGGGTGTGTTTCTAAATGCCTAGACTCCCCAAGGGGACGGAGGTGGGTACCTACCGTCTGAAAGAAGGTAGGTAGGCAGCTGTCAGCCTGACCCTCCACTTAGGGGGCGCCGTTGGGTGGCCAGGAATGCCACTGGATCATGCCAGAAGCACACCACCAATGCACGCAAGCTGTCCTGCAGGCAAAGGACCCCCTTAGTGGATCTGTGGAGGGCAGGCCTCCTGGGCCCAGGAGGAGGGCTCTCTTTAGCAAAAGCATTTCCAGCTCTAGCCCCAAGGTGACATGGCAGGGGAACTGGGCTCAGGGAAATCCCTCAGTTTCCCCTTCTGAGAAGCTCAGGCTCTGTCATCAACTCTGTTTCCTTGTGGGGCTTGGTGCTCACTGCCCAGGGAACTCAAGTGTGATTTCTTCATCTGAACCTCATGGGATCTTCCTGCAGGAGAAACTGGCTTTCTTTCCTGTTACATAGTTGTCACACCCCACCAAGGAAGCGGGAGCCTCCCTGTGCTCATCAGATAAATGACCCAGCCTGTCAGAGCCTGTCATTGCTGTTGGGAGCTGCTGGAGATGTCAGTCCCCTGAACTTTTGGTAAAGATACTTACCTCTTTGCTAGCAGGTGGCTGGAAAGTCCTCTTGCTTGGAGAGCAGTGAGACCATGCAAGGTGGGGCCTGCATTGTGTCCTGTTTGGGGCTTGTGCTTCCCACCCCGGCTCAGGGCCCTCCCCTGCTTCCTGGCAGAAGCAGATGCCAGTGGGAGGGGACACAGGCACCAGGGGCTGTGAGGTATTTAAGGTCAAAATCTTGCCTGCCTTTCTGGTGTCTGGGGAGGTACTGTCACTGGCCTGTTCTTCCATCCCTGGGGCTGCCTTGAAGTTTTTACCAGGAGGTGGATCAGGTTTCCTGACTGGGGTCTCCTGTCCAGCATGACGACCTTAGCCACCATTGTTCCCAGAAGGTCTTAGAAATGTCTCCTGAGGCTGATTTATCCTTTCACTGCCGCCACAGGTGCTGAGCCAACCCCACTATGATAGCCATCTACAGAGCCCTCATGTTTAGATCACCCCTTAAAACAGGTGAGTTTGGGATGGACTCTGGGGAGCTGGGACACTAGCACTTTCAGCCCCTCCCTGTGTATGACCCTGGCCTGTGGTGCTGTCCGCCTCACACTGGACCAGTGCTACTCCTTCTGTAGCTGCAGACCCCACATTTGACTGAGCACAGAGTGGTGTCAAAGAGTGGCTGGATCACATGTGTACCTTGGAACTGACGGTGTACCCTTTTAGGCCACTTGCCCCCTCACCAGAGCCCACAGCTTTACTGGAAGAAAGCTGGGTGGCTGGGTCACATGAGTGCTGCCTGTTTGGTGGGGTGGAAACCCGGACCCAGATGAGCTTCTTTTAGCGTCTCATAAAGAAGTCCAATCATGATGTTTCCTTCTTCTTTTTCTGTTGAAACCACAGTGAATGGCTCTCAGTTCAATGAGATCTCCGACTTGAGTCAGCAGGTGTGGGTCCTTCAGGGTCAGACCATAGTGGCAGTTCCACGGAGTGACAGTGTGGCTCCTGGTAAGTGGTCATCCTGTGGCTGCTCTCTCAAAGTGTGGCTTTACAAGGGGGAGTAAAATGTCATCCTTGCCTGGGAAAAGCTTGTTTTGACTAGCGTGGAGGGAGCAGAGAGAGTGGAGAAGGATGCTTGCCGGGACCTGCATGCTTGTCCTATGGACGAGGGGTGGCTTGGTCTGCCTGACTTCATGGTGTCCCAACAGGACTAAAAGGGAAACCTCTAACTATAGAGGAAGGCACATTTCACCATCATGTCCAGCTGGACTTGCTGAGGTACAGAGCTCTTCAAGGGTCAGAAGGGCAGCTTGAGGTGCAGCCCCAGCTGTTTAAGCTGAGGTCTGCCTTCTGCTCAGCTCTTGTGTTCGCTCCATCTCCTAGAGCAGTGATTGGCACATGCTGTGGATGAATGGATGGATGGATGGATGGATGACTATGGTGGCCGGCAATTTGGTGGGTGTGGGGTGGCAAGGATTACACTCTTAAGGTCTCTTCCAGCCCCACCTAAAAGACACTGGTCTTTTTCTGACTTTAAAAGGACACTGACACCATTGCCCTGCTCATCTTTTCAGTCATGGTCACTATCTTCCCGTGCAAGTTTCCAGAGTCTCTTGACCAAGGCAAAGGGACCCCCATTTATTTCGCAATCCAGAATCCAGAAATGTGTCTGTGTTGTGAGGCTGTTGGAGGGCAGCCTGCATTGCAACTGAAGGTCAGTGACTGAGAAACATAATGTGGGGAAAAAAAGCCCATTTTTTTTACAAGAAATTTATTTGGTAGAAAATCTAATTTTGGAGTTAAAAAAAGAACTGTTAGCCTAGCATAAGCATTTCGACTCCTCGCACCTTTTGAGTTGCTTGTGTGCCGTAGATGCCGTTGTGACTGATCCTGCCCTTCGTGTGTGAGGGCTCGTGTTTTCCGTGAATGACGTACATCGGCAATTCTTCCCTCACATGTATCCTTGTCTTCATTCTGTATTTTTCTCCTCTGGGGAGTCCCCTCATCAGTTATTGGAACTTCTGTGCTTCACCTAGTGTTCCATACTTTCTACCCATTCATTGTTTTCTTCTTTTTAATTGGGTGGGGTGTGGCTGCATTCTGGGTCTTTCCTGAGACCCTGCAGATCTTGCTCGTGCTTCACTTAGAAGTGCCCATTTTACCTAAATGTGCAGCACCCTCACATTTACAAGTACACTTCTAGCTACAATGCGGACATGCTTTCTGCCAGCTCTGTTGACTTTCTCAGTCTGTTAGACCCTTTTGCATCTTTCAGTGGCATTGACCTTTCTCACATATTGGCAGTTGGCCAGAGACCCAGCCCACCTACCTGCGGACCTTCGTCAAGCAGGGTCCTTGCAGGGGGCGGCTGTCACTGTCAGCTTTGGTCAAGGGGTCGGTTCTTGGCTTCCTGCTGCAAGCCTGCATGTCCCTCCTTTTCCTGGAGGTCCCCTCTTGTGTGAGTAGAGTTCCGATTCATTGTTTGGGCACAGACACTTGTGACTGGCCTGTCCCTGTATCCTCCTTGCACTGTGTCTGGGCTGGGAGGTGAGTTGTCACGCATGCTCTTTGCTGCTCCTTTGAAATGTATGTTTCTGGCCCACTCTGGTAGATGGGTGGGCATCCTCGAGCTTTGGCACATTTGTTGGTATGCATGAGTAACTTGAGCTCGGCTGAGAGCCCCGTCCTTCTTTTGGGTATCCTCTCCTGTTTCAGGAGGAGAAGATACTGGATCTGTACAACGAGGCTGAGCCTGTGAGGGCCTTCCTCTTCTACCATGTTCAGTTGGGCTCCACCTCCACCTTCGAGTCTGTGGCCTTCCCGGGCTGGTTCCTGGCCAGCGCTGACAGAGGCCAGCCCATCTTCCTCACTTCGGACCAGGGTACCAATTACAACACTGCTTTCAACTTACATATCAGGTTTTGAACTTAGCCTGGGAGTGGCAGCTGGATCAGGAGTCTTTGTCTTAAATTTTTTAGTTCCAAGGGTGTTCCCCTCTATATTATCTCAGTGTCATCTCACACCAGGGCAGGGCCCTGCTGGCATCTCATTTTGTGACTGGAGAAGAAGCAATGAATTCACGGCAGTGAGGAATAAAATGTGGCCTTGGAAGCAGGAGGGAGGGGTGATGTCAGGCTGTCCTCCCAAGCAGTCCATCCCACCAGCCACCTGTGCAAGGATGTTGGAACCCTACACCTCAGGATTATCTCCTGGAGGCGGATGTGAAGAAGCTTCAGAGCTCACGAGCCTCACCCAGGAACCAAGGTGGCATGACCAACGTGGAGCTAATCTTCGTTTTTGTTTTGCTTTTTCTTCCTTATTTGGGCTACATTTCCCATATTCTTTATGCTGCCAGTACACCTCCCAGGTGTGTAATATGTCATTTTAAGGCTTAGAAATTTTTAAAGAAAATAGTTTTTAATAATAATTAGATTAAATTATTTTTGTCTTAAAGCTAACGTGCAAACATAAAGCCAAATCTAAGCTTCATATGTTTAAACCGTACAAAAGCTAAAACAGATATAAAATGAAACAGAAAACAAAGAGGAAGCTGAGGTCAGCACGAGTGATGGCATGAGTACAGCTGGGGGAGAAAGGCCCTGCCAGTGGTGACAGGGTGGGTGGGAGAGCAGGTGTATAAGAAGACACTGCTACACAGCCACTGTCAATGCGGTCTCCCAGCTGTGCCTTCTCTCGGCTTCCTCTGGTCTTCCCCTCCTGCACATGCACCATCCACATGCTCCCTGTAAATACTGCAGGCGAGGGGTTTCTTTTGGGAACACAGAGCCTTGCCTTCCCACTAGCCTTGCTTCAGGTGATACATTCTTTTTTTTTTTTTTAATTGGGGAATTGGGGGAAGGGGAACAGACAAGTTGCTGTCCTTTTGTTCTTCAGTCTAGTTGTGGAGGACATTGCTTCACTGGCCCAAGTTGGCACCATCATTGCGCTCTTCCCGGGTGAGGCAGATCAGTCGCCGGCCTGTGGACGGCCGCTCACCCGGCT
This sequence comes from Hipposideros armiger, assembly GCF_001890085.2. Classification (NCBI taxonomy): domain Eukaryota; kingdom Metazoa; phylum Chordata; class Mammalia; order Chiroptera; family Hipposideridae; genus Hipposideros; species Hipposideros armiger. The sequence goes on from NW_017731732.1 coordinate 1,506,188, forward strand.
ACTGACCACTCACGATGGCTGCCGGCTACACACGGTAGCCCATGGCAACCCACTGCGGCAGGGGCTGCAGCCTACGCCGTCGCCGGCGACTCACGGCAGCCCAGCTCCAGGTTGAGCTGTTGTTCAGCATCTTAGCTGTGGAGGGCAGTGTCACTGGCCCTCATATATGGGATCCAAACCGGGGCCCTCTGGCATCCCAAGCCAGCTCTTAACCATCGCGCCACTCGGCCGGCCCCCAGGCGATACATTCTGATGACAGTATGGAACTGGTTGTGGGTATAACTGCAGAAAGATGTCGCTCAAACCTGGTTCTGTATGTAATAAATTTGACTCTGATACTACAATTGCAAAAAATTTTGTTTGCTTAAATAAAGCCTCCAAAGTACACCAGCAACTTACGTTCTTTTTCCTACTTCTCGAGAATCAGATGACACACTCTTATAAGGCACACCAGTAAGCACTCAGTAAGCACCAATTCAACATGCTGTCTCCCCATCCTTTTTTTTTTTTTTAAGCTGAGCCATCCTGCTACCTGTTGGCAGCTCAGCGGCTGCTCAGCTCGGGCTGGGAATCGAGCCGCTGTTGCTCAGAGCTCAAACTCTTGAGCGAGCTCTTAACCAACTGAGCCACTCGGCCAGCCCTCTCCCCATCCTTTAAAGTTTTCTTCTTCAATTAAATATAATTATAGCATTGCAGTTTTTTTAAAATATGTCATTTAACCATTTTTTTTTCAATTTTTTTAAATTGGGTAACAGTGTGTTTTTTCCAGGACCCATCAGCTCCAAGTCAAGTCGTTGTCCTTCAATCTTAGTTGTGGAGGACACAACTCAGCTCCAAGTCCAGTCACCGTTTTCAATCTAGTTGCGGGGGGAGGGTGGGCGCGCAGTCCACCATCCCATGAAGGAATCAAACCAGCAACTTTGTTGTTCAGAGCATGCGCTCTAACCAACTGAGCCATCTGACCACCCCAGCATTGCAGTTTTATACAAATAAACACTAAAATGGGGACTAAGTTATTTAGTTCTGGAGTATCCCATAGAAGAATCAGTTACCAGATATCTACTACTAGTTACATAATAGTGCAGCAAATTGTTACATCTGCCAGTTTACATTGTTACATTGTCAATTGTTATACCTGACCATTCCAGATCCATAACAGATTTGTGACATGATTAGGGTTCTGAGTGCTACAGCACTTCTACTTTACCACAGGCTGTGTGATGATTCAATTTTCTCACCTCCTTTCTCTACTGAGAACGCTTTGTTCATACAGGCACTGTGACACCCTGGAGTATCACTTGGCACAGATACGAGCTCAAACAAAAAGTTGAACGTGAGTCTTGGTATCATGTGGCTCTGGGGTAAGGTGGTCATCCAGGTGGTCCAGAAGAGGTTCTGATAACACATTTAGAGTGTGATCAAAATAAAACACAACAATCTCATAGCTTGTGAAACCAGAGAGCTGACTTCCATGGGCCCCTGGTTGACCCATCATGTTTGAGAAACAGCACAGTGTGGAACAGGTCCCCCAAGTAGCAGCTCCCTGATTGTCAGGCAATTGCCGGGGCACACCCATCTTGCACACAGCACCTGCTAGATCACACATTCTTGCACTTGACTTCCGTGACCTCCAGACCAACATTTGCTGAAGCATCTGGTTTCTTTGGACCACAACCAGGTGCTCCAGAAGGCCTGATGCACTGGTGATGGGCTCTAGGGTTCTGGGGGGGGGGTGTCAGGAACCTTGTCACCAAAATCATACCTGCAGAACAAACAGTTGAGTGGGATGATTTCTTGGTGAGCTGCTGTATGTCTCCCTGCACCGGGCCTGCTGAGGGGCGGAGCTGCAGCTGAAGACTGTCCTGTAGATCATGAACAGCCGGGCAGGGGGCTGGCTGAAGACGCTGAGAACAGTGGTTGTAAATAAGCCTTCGTGTTGCCAAAGTTCATGACAGAAACCTTAGCCTAGACAAGAATCAGGAAGGCCTGTGGGAGGCATTTCACATCCTACATATTCAAAAGCCCTGCAGAGGGTATCCAGGGTGACAGCTTGGCCTCCTCCCCCACTTCCCCAAGCTTCCTGCTGCCTCTGTGCCATAGGTTCCGTGTCTGCATGCACAGGGTTGCAATCGCCCTCCAATATACCATTTTTGGTGAGGGAATCCCTAGTCGACTTTTGTTTACTGTCAACAATGTCAATAAAACATTACTTTTTTTATTTCTTATACTTTAAAACGTTGTTTAAAAGAAGATTCTTACAAAATAACACGTCTTATTTCCACGAGGCAACTGCCACTGTCGGAGCTTCTTCTGCCTCCAGGTGTCTGGATTCATGTTTTTATACTTCTAGTTCTTGATTTGCCAAAGTTAGACATTCTGTTTTCTACCAGACAGATGTCATTCTCATCTTCACTGAATAAAACCACTTGGGCTTAATTTGCTTTCTACCATAGTAGTAAATAGTGACAAAGTTGTGTTTATAGAAGGTGACATGACCTTTGGCTGGGCCTATTGACAGTGCTGTAGTGTGACACAGAAAAGGCATATAATAGTGTTTTTGCCTTTTTTCTCAGGCTTTGGATCATTTTTCTTAGTGCCATCACCCGCCTCAGCCTTCTCATTCTCAGCCCAGGTCTACAGGCCACGCTCTGATTTGACCCGGCGGCTTCAAGGGACCCCCTCCCCCTCCCCAGCTTGGGGATCAGGGCGCGCACCTGCCTAGGTCTGACGGCCCACAAGGACCCTTCCTCTCTCCCTGTCCTCAGCTTGCCCCAGTGGCCACCGGGATAACGGCCCCCAACCGGGATAACGGCCCCCAACCAGGGCCTGGGGCCCTGGCCCCCTTCTCCGCAGGACTGCTGTGAAAACCCCGTCCCTAACCAAGGGAGGTCGGGCCCCATCCCCCGGGTCAGCCTGGAGGTCACAGGGGAACCCCACTCCCCACCGGGGGTGGAGGGATGCCCAGAGCTTTGTCGCCAAGCTTGTCCTGGCAACCGCTGGGGCCGCGACCCCTGCCGGGGTGACCCGGATCCCCACCACCCGGATCCCCACCACCCGGGGCGACCTAGTGGCCGCCGCAGGGGCCTTGCCTCCCAGCAGGGATTCGAGACCCCGCCCACCCTCCCTTCCCTCCCCCACTTGATCCAGTAGCTGCCAGGGCCAGGCTCATCAGCTCCGCCTGGTTGCCGCAGGTGTCCCGCCCCTCGCCGGGGGTGTCATGGCCCCAATCTCCGCTTGGTACGCTGGCAGCCAGAGCCCCGTTCACAGCCGGGGCTGTCGGGGTTCCGCACCTGACTCGGCCCCAGGGCCACCTGGGCTTCGCTTCCAGTCGGAAGGCACCAAGGCCCCACCCTTTCTCAGGCCGGATGTCGCTGGGGCGCCAGGAGGTTGGGGCCCCGCCCGCTAGCTTGACCTGTGAGCCGTCGAAGCACCACCCCCGGGCTTGGCACGTTGGCCGCTGGGACCCCATCCTCCCTGGGGGTGCCCGGGGCCTCATCCCCGGTTCAGTCTGGCAGGCGCGGGGGCCCTGCCCCCGAGTGGGGTGGATGGAAGTGTTGGGGTACCGGCCCTAGTTGGAGCGGGCGTGGGGTGCCCTCTCTCCGCAAGGAGGGGCCAGGCTCTCAGTCCTGGCTGGAGTGGGTGCAGGAGGGGCCGGAGTCCCGGCCACCGCAGGATCCAGTCACGGTCCCCTCCTTCCGTCAGGAGCGGCAGGGGTCCCGGGCCCCACTGGAGCCCTTGCGGTATCCCCTCTCCGCCAGGAGGGCCCGGGGTCTCGGCACATGCTGGAGCAAGCGCGGGGTCTCCTCCCTCTGCCAAAAGGGCCCGGGGTCCCATCCTTTGCTCAGCGGGCATCGGGTTTGTTCCATTTGCCAGTTAAGGCCGAGATCGCGGACCGCGTTGGAGTGGACCCCACCCTCTATCACAGGGTCTGCTGTACCGGCCTTCATTGGAGCGGCCGCAAGGTCCCCTCCAGCCGCCAGGTGGGGCCGTGGTCTTGGCATCTGCTGGAGCATGCACAGAGTCACCACTCTCCACAAGTAGGGTTCGAGGTCTCGTCAGCCGCAGAAGCGGGGCCGAGGTCCCCTTCCTCAGCCAGGAGGGGCCAAGGTCTGAGCACTTGCTGGAGCAAGCGCGTGGTCCCCAACTTTGCCAGGAAGGTCAGTGGTCCTGAACCCCGGTGGAGCGAGCGCGAGGTCCCCTGCATCCGGTGGGAGGGGCCGGAGTCCCAGCCCTTGCTGGAGTGGTTGCCGCATCCCTTCCCTCCGCCAGGAGGGGCCGTTGTCCCTTCCTCCGCTGGAGTAGGCGCGGGATCCCCTACGTCTGCCAGGTGAGGCTGAGGTCTCGTCCCCTCCTGGAGTGGGCGCAGGGCCTTCTCCCTTTGCAAGTAGGGGCTGGGGCCCCTTCCGCGCTGGAGCAGGAGTGGGGTCTTCTAACTCCGCCAGGCGGGTCTGGTGTCCCATCCTTTCTGGTGGGCTTACGGGGTCCCCTCCTCACTCTAGGCAGGGCTAATGTCCTCCCCCCTCCCCCCCACGGTGGAGCAAGCACGAGATCCCCTCCCTCCGACAGGTAGGGCTGGGGACACTTGACCCACGGGAGCAGGCGCTGGGTCCACTCCCTTTGTTATGCGGGGTGGGGGTCTTGTCCCTGGCTGGGGTGGGTGCCAGGTCATCTCCCTTTGCCAGGCAGGGCTGTGTTCCCATCTCCCGCGGGATTAAGCGCTGGATCCTTTGCATCCACAATACCGGGCAGGGTTCCCTTCATCCAATAAAGCGGTTTCTGGGTCCCCTTCCTCCGTCAGGTGGGGAGGTCCTCCCCACCCCCCCAGCAGCAGCGGAAGCCGTCCCCCACCCCCACCCCAGCAGCCACGGACGCCGGGTCTCCGCCCTTCGCCCGGCGGGTCTGAGGTCTGGATGCCTGCTGGAGCGGCAGGTCCCCTCTCTCCGCAAAAGGGTCTGGGCGTGGGGTCCCCTCGCTTTGCAGCAAAAAGAAATTTGGAAAAACATGACGCTTTCTAACTTTTTAATGGCTGCACACAGAGTGTGGGTGTGGAGAGGTGCTCGCAGGTGCTGGGTGGGACCAAACTTAAGGGCCTTGTATGCACCTGGAAACTCCGATTTTGAACTGTATGCAGGAGCCTTGCAAGGACCTTCAAATGGGAAGTGCATCTTCAGTTGCATATTTTTTTTAAAAGATTTTATTGGGGAATTGGGGGAGGGGAACAGCACTGGGGAGTTGGGGGAAAGGGAACAGACAAGTTGCTGTTGTTTTGTTCTTTAATCTAGTTGTGGAGGACGTTGCTTCACTGGCCCAAGTTGGCACCATCATTGCGCTCTTCCCTAATGAGGCAGATCAGTCGCCGGCCTGTGGACTGCCGCTCACCGTGGCTACTGACCGCTCACGATGGCTGTGGGTTACACACGGTAGTCCATGGCAACCTACTGCAGCAGGGGCTGCAGCCTACCCAGTAGCCAGAAACCCATGGCAACCCAGCTCCAGGTTGAGCTGTTGTTCAGCATCTTAGCTTCAGAGAGCAATGTCACTGGCCCTCATATGTGGGATCCGAAACAGGGCCCTCTGGCATCCCAAGCCAGTTTTTAACCAATGCGCCACTCGGCCAGCCTGTCAGTTGCATATTTTGAAGAGATAGTATTTTGGTGGCAATAGGTGGCATTGGCTGTGGAGTAGAGGGACTGCTGCCTGGGACACTGTTTTGTGACAGTTCAGATGAAAGAGATTGGTGTCGGGAATAAAGAGAAGACAGAGGTGAGAGACAGAGCTGAGAGACATGTGCAGGGGGCTGGTGATCTCAGAGCCATCCGGATAAAGGAGAGTGTGAAAACGCTATGTTGTTCAGAGCTGGGAGGGTGGGACTTCATAGAAGGAAGCTAAGATGGTGACAGGGACAGCTTAGACTCTGGATATTTCAGATCAGAGTGCAGCTCTGATGCTGGTTTTTCATTTGCTGAAATGCCATTAAAAACTCCTACAACTCAACACAAGAACCAAAACAATCCAATTCAATTCAAAGCACCATGGAGGATCTGAATGGACATTTCTCTAAAGCAGATGTGCCGATGGCCAATGGCCAATGACCTCATAGAAGATGCTCAGTGTCGTTAATCATTAGGCAGATGAAAATCCAAACATGGTGAGATGCCACTTCACACCCATGAGGATGGCTGGTATTAAACAACTGAGGAAAATCATGCGTGTTGGTCAGGATGGTGAAAAGTTGGAACCTGTGCATTGCTGGTGGCAAAGTAAAAAGTCCACTGTGGGAAAGAATTTTGTTCCTGGAAAACTTAGAGCTAGGGTCACTGTGTAATGCAGACATTCCCCTTGCAGGTGTGCACACAAAAGAATTGAAAGCAGAGACTCAAACACAGTCTTATAGCAGTGTTCACAGCAGCATTATTCACAGTAGCCACAAGGTAGAAGCAACCCAGGTGTCTGTGGACAGATGAATGGATAAACAATATGGGGGACATGCCTACAAAGGAATATCTTTCAGCCTTTAAAAGAAAGAAAATTCTGACACACGCTCCAACATGGATGGAGCTTGGGGGTGTGATGCTGAGTGACATGAGACAGACACAACAGGACATACACTGTGATTCCTTTTTCGTGAGGTCCTTTGAGTAGGCAAAATTCAGAGACAGAAAGGAAAATAGAGGCTGAGGGGAGGGAGCAACGTGGAGTTTTTGTTGGATGGGTAGTTTCTGTTTGCAATGATGGGAAAGTTCTGGAGATGGATAATGCTGAGGTTGTACGTTGTGAGTGTATTTAATGCACTGAATTCATACACTAAAAATGGTTCAAGTGGTAAATTTTGTGTTATGTATATTATACCACAATTTTAAAAACTCATAAAATTGCCATTAAATATTTTCAGCGATTGTCAAGCATGCCAGTGAAAGTTGAATGGCTTTCTCTAGTCTATATTTTGTAAGATGGGTCTTTAAGAAAGGGAAATGTTAGTTTTTCTAAACATTTATAAAGCAAGTCTAAGAAGGTCTAAATTTTAGCAACTTCACTAGCTTACCATTTTTCCATCCTTTGCATAAAAAACAATTTAATGAAGTGAATTATGAAGTATTTTAGGAGAGGTTTTGTTGTGGGCCAACTGAGTAGTACCCCCCTCCCCCACCACTGAAAAACTTTTAAGTTTTCTTTCCTATAGAAATGTTAAGTCTCCTCCCTAGTTCCTTAGTTTCTTAGCTCCAGGCTTTGATTACTCTCCTAATCAGTTTGTGAATCCTAGATTAACAATTGCTCCTAGCCTGTATCATAGAGATCTCCTATCTCCCTGCTTCTTGATTGTTTTGTAAATCAGTTTCTAGATCCTGAACAATAGATTGTTCACAGAAATCTCTTACCCCTGCTTCAGATAACTACTTAAAAGCCTGTGATTTCCCAATATCCCTCAAGCCATCCCGGACTTAACTCTTGCACAATTCCATCGAGACTAAATAGGTTTTAACATTTCCCCAGGCCAGTAAGCCTAATGATTCTTTCCAAACCCATTCTGGGCCCAGACAATTGATACCACCTGAATGATGGGCTGAATGGCCACAGGCTTCGTAAGAGCTAACGGATTTATTAATTAAAATCTATTTTTCCTCCTTTAGGGGCCTTGGGGGTTCAGATGATACCCAAGCAAGATTGCCAGTCACAGCCAAAGAAGCCAACACGGTCTTCCAGGCAAATCTCAAGACCCCTTCCTCTCATCTGAGATCAGATAGGATGAGAGTTGTATGAATTACCCCAATTGGCAGGGACAGCTCTACACCCCTGCCCAGCAGGAAGCAGATACAGAAGAAAAGACCTCCTGTCCCTCAAATTCCCATAGAGATTTTATGGGGACCATGTCTCTCAAGGGGGAAAAACAAGGCAGACATTTAGAGGCAGGCACTGGGTCTCTGTATTCTTGCATGCCCACAGAATGCACAGCCCAAAAGACCTCCCCTCTCCATTATAGCCTCTTGTCAATCACAGGTGCCAATCAAGTGGTCCCACACCCAGAGGGGAACAGCCCATTCAAGAGAAAAAGGGATGAAAAAGGGATAAAAACTCCAAGTCCTGAATAGTAGCCCTTTTTGGAGTCCCTCTTTCCTTTTTTGAGCCCCTTTGAGCGTTTTGAGCCTCGCCTTTGCCCGGCCTGCTCCGAACTCTTTGGAATGTAATTTCTTTTCTAATTAATAGGCCCTTGAGTCATTCTCTACTGCTTGGGCCCACTTCTATTTCCTTGAAGTGTACTATCTCTTCAAATAAACTGTTGTTTCACTACTTTGCCTCGGTATCTTGTTGAATTCTTTGCTCGAGACCCCAAGAACCTGGACATCGCGCCGAGAAGGGCCCACTCTCTGACAACAGTTTTGTTTTCAGTTAAGTGGAAAATAAATCATTTTGGTTACAGTAAAGCACATGATAATAGTATGCTTTTTCCTGTTTCTCATTCTCTTCTTCCTGCCTAGTGCTAATGTTAATGTTTTATCACATTGTCACTTTGGTGCTGATGTCTTCCCCCAGCAGAATATTCAGATTGAACTCTTACATTTGGTTTTGTCTTAGACTTGCTTGTTAGAATTACTCTTTAAAAAAATATTATACAAAATGATCATGTTATTTTGTAATGCTCTTATTAAATTGGAAGAAATCCTAATGTTGTGTCATTTTTCCTAAAACATGTTCTAAAGAGTAGCTTCCTTTCCTCTGTTTCCCCCCTTTTCCTGACAGATTACAGATGTTTGGCCCAGCAAATATGGATTGTTGTTTGAACAAAGCAGCTCTTCACATGCGGTACCTCCAGGTCCACCCAGGTATTCAGTCCACTCGGTTCAAGATCTTATTACTTGGGCTTTTATGTGTTGGCTCTGAGATAAAGTTGTTTACCTAAGAGTTTAGGATGATGATGATTTCCATGGTTACAGCACAGATCTGTGCCACTTTCTCTGACCTCAGTGTTGTACACGTGTGAGTTCTCTTCTTCATTTGGCATGAATCACCTACAGCGTTTCTCCCCCCCGCCCCCACATAGTAAAATTGAACAAGCTTATGTGTTAAATATAACAAGACTCAATTCTTAGCGCTGCCATTTTTTCATTGTCCTACTTTGGGTGAATCATTAGAGTTTTCTTAACTTTAATTTTAAAAAAATTTCTTACAGAAATGCTATCATTTCCCAGTTAGGATTTATGCAGAATTAAATGAGCTGATGTTTATCATCTTTGACACAGGGCTTAGTACACATTAGGCGTGCAAGAAACAATAGGAGTTCATTGGTGGTGTTGATATGGGAGACCTCTCTCGCTATAAAAGTTTTAAGCCTCCATCACTAGAGAAATTTTAAGTCTCTTTTTCCCTAGTTTCTTAGCTCCTTAGTCCCAGTTCTTAATCACTCTTTTAGCCAGTTTCTTAGTCCTAAACTAAAGGTTGATCCTAGCTTAAGTTACAGGATATTTCTCACCTCTGCTTCAAATAACTACTAAAAAGCCTGTGATGGTAAGCTTGTTCACTGCAATCATTGTAGTCCAATGCTCCTCCAGGCCATTCCAGACCTAACACCTGGGTGAAAATAAGATAGACTACAAAGTCCTGTTCCTGGAGTCAGCGCCTCTAATTTATTAACTAACATCTGTCTCTCTTCACCACAGGGATACAAATTATGTCCCAGCAAGGCTTCCAGTGCACCCCGACCAAGGCAGATATAAGACCCCCTCTTCTTTATTTAAGAACAGATAGGGCAAGAGTTTCATGAATCCCCATCAGGTAGGGACAGCTCTACCCACCAACTCAGCTTGAAGCAGATACAGAAAAAAGAGACCTCCTGTCCCTCAACTCCCCACAGAGATTTATGGGGATCATGTCTCTCAGGAGAAATAAGGCAGGCAGTTAGAAACAGGTAATTGGGTCTCTGCATTCCTGCACAGCCAACACAATCTATGGGGAGCACCGGCTGGAGACCTCCCGAATTTTTCCATATCTGCCCTAGCCATTAACCTCTGTGAGGACCTAACTAAATTGGACTGGTCACTCACACTTGTATGGTAGAAGGCCACCACAACCTCCATCTCACCCTAGCCTCTTTATACCATCATTATAATATCATACATATGCCCAGAATTTCATTAATATCATTATAACAGACTGAACTCTGGGAAGGTACATGCACAGCCTAAGAGGATGAGGTAATAGCCCCTTATCAATTACAGGTGTCAATCAACGGGTCCCATGCTGGGAGAGGAACAGCTCATCCTGGAAAAAAAAGAATAAAACCCCCAGGCTCCTGTGAGCCGCTGCCTCTTGAGCCTCTTGAGCCTTGCTTTTGCTCGAGACCCTATCCAAACTCTTTAGAGTGTACTTTTTCTTCTAATAATGCCACCTTGAGCCTTGAGCTGCGAGCCTTGAGCCGCTTTTTCTTTGTGCTCTGCCTGCTCCTAATTCTGTGGAGTCTACTATCTCTTCTAATAAACATTTTTCACCACTTTACTGTTGGGGGGAACCCAAACAAAGAGACAGGACACCAAGGCGTGGGAAGCAACCTTTACTAATGCCGGCACTGGCTCAGAGGATTCACATCCAGAGGCTGAGCCCCGACCCGGGCGGGACTCGGGGTTATATACCCTGAGGTTTTCAGGTTAGCAGCTAAGCTTCCTTATTAGGACATGCAGCCTTGTGCCAGTTCCTGACTGGCTCCCAGGTGAGGTAGGAATTCGGAAATGTTAAACGCGGAAGTCTTGCTGACTGTACAGTTCAGGAATGTCTTTGTCTGAAGCCCGCACAAAATCCTTAGTGACCACATGGTCTGGGAAAGCCTTTGTCTAGGGCCCACTGCCACATTACCTCTGTGTTTTGTTCAATTCTTTGCTCAAGATGCCAAGAACATGGACACCACACCAAGGAGGTGTCCCATTCCCTGGTAACGTAGCGACTGGAATTCCCAGTTTACCTCTCTGACCTGGGTTCAACCCCTGGTGTGGGAAGCTAGCTGGACTCTGCAGGGTTCGACCACCAGTGTGAGCGCCAAGCTTGGACTCTGGTAACAGTGTGTTTCTCTGTCTCCCTGTGGGTTGTGAGCTCCCTGAAAGGCAGGGACACACAGGACCCATGTCAGGGTGGTGCAAGGAGTAGACACTGAGGGGAGAAAATGGTTCATAGATTTTATTCCATTTCTGTGTTGAGTTAGAAGGCCTGGTTTCTTCCACTTTTTTCTATCACTCATTTTCAAAAAAAGACAGCCTTTTTATTGACTTGAAGCTTTTCTTTTATTTTCTCTTTAAGTGCATTTCTTTGTAAATAGGTGTAGCAGAAAAAATTTCTTTTTAAGCTGCCGAAGACACACTGCTACTAAGTGAGGTTATGAACAAAACAAAAGAAACCAACCCAGACTGCCTTATGGCCATTCCCACCTTGGGTCTGTAATGTGAGGACAGCTGTGGGTAGACAGTCCCTGGGCTGTGCTGAGCTCCCTCTGTGTGTGCTTGCTTAGGATTCCCCTGCCTAAGAGGAGAGGTTTCTAGAAGATACTGTGAGAAAGAGTATGTAACAGTTTAGAGGGTTGCTTTTTGAGATGGCTGGGGATCTAGTTGCCTAGTTGCCGGCATGATCTGGAGAAGATATTTCTTTGCAGACAGAGTGCAACATTTGTTTTGGTGATCGATTGATTATTTGTTTGTTTCTCTCTGGAGCACCTTTCCCCACTGTGTTCAGCATGCTGTGTCCACCAGAAGAAAGAGCCACACTTGTGTCACAGTGTGGCAATAAGTCTATTTTTATAAACCTTTCTCATAGCTCTTTGTCTGTGTTGAAGGGAAAAGAGAAACTGAATGAATTTAGGAAGGTGGGACTTGCTGTATAAAATGCATGTAATACAGCCATTTACAAAAATCACCTTTATTATGAAAATAATTCACACCAAAGGAAGAAGTTCTTGAATACCGTGGTCTTAACTGTTTTCACAGTGATTCTTTGAGTAAAACTAAGGGCTTTAAGTCCATCAGGGTCAAGGACAGATTGGCTCACCTCCCTGCAGAAGACTCTGGACTCTTCATCAGCGACTCATAAGTCAATGAATGATACCTGCATGAACTACAAAATGTTTGGTGACTTTTGTGTGAAGGGAAAAAAATAGGTTCATAC